>NC_083350.1:172425053-172728083 GCF_030254825.1 Meriones unguiculatus | reverse complement strand
TCCCTCAGTATTCACTCGATATATGCAGTCCGGAGCATGCATCACAGTGTCACACTGTGCTGTGATCTGGGGGACATTCAGAATCCTCAGGCTTGTGTACATCCTTTAGAGCTAGCCCAGGGCTGGAAAGCTCTGTCCTCACTGCCCTTGCCCCTCACTCCAGTGCTACCTCCAGCCCAGCTCACTCCCTTGTTGTCAGACCTTCATGGGTAAATCTACCCGGCGAGTTAAAACATGGACACAAGCTCTCTGGTACTCCTCCCCTTGAAAGAGGAATTTCTCCCTTTGAGGGTGGATTGCCCTTAGTGGCTTGCACCGCAGAAGTGACACTGAGTGACTTCCAGGAAAGTCTGAAGATATCTGCGGTCTCCTGGTTTCTTCTCTTGGAACTCCTGATCTCCGGGGAATCACCTACCAAGCCATGAGGACAATCAAATAGCTTTGTGGAGTAACTTACAAGGTAAGGGATGGTGGCCACATGACAATAGTCATGTAAATGTGTGTTTATACTTGAGTCCTCCAGCTTCAATCAAGTTTTTTTTAATTGATTAATTTATTTAGTCACTTTATATCCTGATAACCCTCAGTCAAGTTTTAGGCATTGCGAATCAAGTAATATTTGGCTATACCCTTATCACACGCGGTGAACCGTATCCCACCTTAGGCAATTCCTATTTACAGCTCCAGGGCTATGGTTCTGAAGCCAGCAGATGTTGGAGCTTCTAAATTTGATTACCAACTTTTTGTCAGAGAAAAGTGATAGTTCCTATTGTAATGCGGCTTCCTGGGAGCGCTCTTATATTTCTTATGGCTTCTTTGGACAACATATAGAAAACAAGAGTACCGGGAAGAATACGGTGAGGTAAGTTTGAAGAAGCAGACCAAGATTAATGACAACTTTTGTAGAACACAGTAAAGAGTTCGTTTTAAGCCAATGTGCATCATGGCCTGACCTGGGCTTTGCCCTTTAGCTGTGGCCTAAGTAACTGTACAAAAGAGATGGCAGGAAACTGTCGGCATACCTGGCCGAGGAATGATGGTGACTCGAACAGGAGCAGAGATGGCGACAAGTACATAGATACAAGAGTCCGATGGTATGTGATAGATGAGCACAACAAGCATAACTGCCAGCCTGAACAACAGCTCAACGGATAGTGGCATGACAGCTTGCATGACCTTTCAAGCACACCGCCACAGAATAACAAGATCTGTCTGTCTCCAAGTTATCTCTTAAGGGAGGCCACTGGAGAAAGGCATTGAAGTGAGGCTTCCTTAAGAAACAAAACCTGTTCTGAACCTTTGAAAAGGTTCATATTTTGAGCTATATGTTTGAAACATGGGGACTATTTTTTTTTTAAACTGGAGCTTGGCCACGCTGATAGTTGACAATAAGAATTGGGGAGGCAGGAGAGAAGTCTGGTTGAGAGGCGGGAAAGCAGAAGTCAGTTATGAATCCATGATATTAAAAAGATAGACTCCTGAGACTGTCTAGGCATACGGCCCAGCGCCCTCAGGAAGGACCGTGAAGACAGCCCACCTTAGATGATTCCTTACAGCCACGGCTCACTTTGGAGCACAGCTTTGGGGTGTAGGGAAACCTGTCAGGGGGGGGGGAAACAAACTTGATAGTGACGTGAAAATCTGTATAATGAGTTGCACACGTGTACATTAATGTTATGTATAGCAATCTCTACATAAAGCAAATCTGTGAAGAAAGCTTGACACGTGCAATAGAAAATGAGCAGCATTTCTTTGTAAAGGTTTTCAACCTCTCCTTGCTCTATGACATTTTCTCCTGACTTTATCTTCTCCCAAAGCACCTTGCCTGTGGCCATACTCCCCCTGGCATGACTCAGAACTGTGTGCACCCCATCATCACAATCAAGACCTCTTGATCTTGTCAGTGTTGTGCCAATCACTCCCCCATTACCACCACCTGGCCAGAAACTTCATTCAGTAAATATTTACCAGCCACCTTCCATGAGCAAATACTGTGTAGAGACTTCACATACAAAACTAAATGGAATTTCCAGTTTCAGAGAATTTGGAGATGGAGCTAGGCTTGACACAAATGGCTTCCACCTACCTGAGTGGGTGCAGAGTTCTGTAGCTATGCCTGTAACTGGGAGTATGTATATGAAAGGTTTCTTGTTGTTGTTGTTTAAATAGTAGTGTTGATAAAAATTAGCCAAATTTTAAAGAGTACAAAAAGAGCATTTTTATTTCTTGTTAATATTTGTTATTTATTTGTGTGTGTTTCTATGGGTAAGGTCACTCATTTATGCAGATACCTATGGAGGCCAGAAGAGAGTATCATAGACCCTGGTGCTGGAGTTACAGGTGGTTGTGTGTTACTGGACCTGTGTTCTGAGAACTGAACTAGTGTCCTCTGAAGGAGCAGCAAACCTTTAACTCCTGAGCCATTTCTCCAGAAGACTATTTTAAAATTACATTTATCTATGTGTTTGCTTGTTGTCTGCATATTTGTGTATGTGTGTGTGTGTGTGTGTGTGTGTGTGTGTGTGTACTGTTTGTTGGATGCTTGTTGGCAAATATCTTTTAGAAGTTGAGCCATCTCATAGTACCAAAGGAGATTATCTTTTTAAAAAAGAGAGATTGACAGCGGAGCACTGGATTAAAATAGTTGTCACACAATAAGCCTAGATATGTTGAAAGGACAGTTAAAGCAAAATGTGTAGAGAGCTAAGTCAAGTGATCAGGGGAGAAGTCACACAAAGCTTTCAAACACATGTGAACACACAGTACTTAGTTTGTCAGGAAAGATAAGGGGGCATTTAAAAGGATTTAAAGAGAAGAATGAAACAGTCAAATTCCCAACAAGCTGTTCACTCCAGCGTCCACATACTAATGTATAAGGAAGAGGAAGCAATATCAATTTGGAGATTATATAAGAATTCAGGACACAGTCAATAAACGTCTAAACCAGAACAGGGCTTACTATTTTGGACATGGAAGGATTCTGATGTAGGTAGGGGATGAGCCTCGTCATGTGATGGATAACTCAGGGAACATCTGTGGGTAGAAGAGAAAAACTAAAAAGCACCTGGCAAAGAAGAGTCTCAGCATGCTGCACCTGAATGCCTCTGGAAAGCTCAGGAAGATATCCTCATCCACCATGAGATGACAAGATCAAAGCATAGAGTGGATTTGAAGAGATTTGAAATTATCAAGGATCTACGTGAATTCTGTGGCTGAGACTTCCTGATCAGAAGAACCACAGACCAAAAACTGAGTGTTTTTAAAAAATAGAAGAAGACACTTGTGAAGTCCATGAAATGGACCACACAATGGACCGCTGGGCCATGCTTGCTTTTGTTTCAATCAGACTCCATGAATAAGAAAGAGGATGCCAGAGTTTAGTGGATGGAAGGCTTGAAAATGTGGAGACTACTTTTGAAGAAAGTAGTGTAGCTATTGAGGGAAGAGGAGAGGATAGCAGGAGGATATTGATCCAGGAGATCACTGATTTCATTGAGGGTTTTTACTAATGTACCAAGCAAAAAGCTTTAGGTGCAGGATCACACACACAACTTGGTGACAGAAATTCTCTAAGCTAAAATATAATTAGGCCCAGTGATATAGATCTTAATCTCAGCACTCAGATGGGAGACTGAGATAAGAAGTTTGCAAGTTCAAGGCCAACCTGGGCAACTTAGATGCTGTTTTAAAATGGAACATTTTATAAGGCTGGAGATGAGATGGCTCAGTGCTTAAGAGCACTGGTTGCTCTCCCAGAGGTCCTGAGTTCAATTCCTGGAAATGACATGGTGATTCAATACCATCTATAAAGGTATCTGATGTCTTTTTCTGGCATGCAGGTGAACATACATATAGAAAATTCATACATTAAAAAAAAAAAACCCAAACAAACAAATAAATAAATAAATTTAAAAGGCTGGAAATGTGTCTCATTGATACAGTGCTGTGTAGCATGTGGGAGGCTCTGAGTTTCATCTTCAGTACTGAAAACACTATTGAAACTTATATATATATATATAGTTATATATAAATATATTTATATAGTTATATATATTTCTTTGTTAATATTTATATATATATCAAAGAGAATGCAAAATGCTTCTAATATTCCATTCTATTAATGTGGCTGTATTAGTTTTGGAAGATTATAGATGGTTTTATATACCTCTCTCTCTCTCACACACACACACATATGCATGTATGCATATTTCCATGTTCTCTCCAAACATTTTTTTGATAGTGGGGATTGAATGTAGGGCTTCATGCATGCTAGGGTAGTGTTCTATAACTGAAATTTGTTCCCAGCCTCTCCCAACTTTTCACTAAAAAATTAAATATGGGAAACAGTAAAGCAGGTTTGTCCCAAATGTACTCTGCCCATAGCTTTGACAGATGATGAGACTACTCATTTAAACCATTTCTTAAAGATTTGCTTTTATTTATGTGTATGGGTATTTGTCTGTGTGAGTGTATGCTGCTAGTATGAAAGTGCCATTGGAGGACAGGGCTCTAGATCCCCTGGAGCTGAAGTTACAAGTGGTTGAGGCCATTCTGTGTTGGTGCTTGGAGCTGTACTTTCATCCTCTGGAAGAAGAGCAAGCACTCTTATCTACTGAGCCATCTCTTCAACCCCTAAATTGAAAACCTTTAAACTGATGCAGTTTTAAACTGATTTTAGTGTATGACTGAAAGAAAGTAAAATTATCTCATTAACTTTTATATTGAGTACATGTTGAAATGGTCAAAGTCTTATATAGTTCAATTAAAATATAAATTATATTACTAAAACTAACTTCAACTGCTTCTTTTAATTTTTAAATATAGATAAAACAAATTTAAAATTAAAGTTACGTATATTCCCTACAGCAGAAAATAAGGCTATTATTAAAAAGTAAAATTTTACTTGATTTCTTAGATGCATTGGTCATTACAAAATCTACTGTTCCTTTTAAATAAATACATACATACTACTAAATGTAATAAGATGAGTTGGCTATTTAATAATCAAACATTAGGTTCTTTAGAATCAGATGTATAAAAAACTCCTACAACTGAGAATTAAGATAAGCAAGTTAGTTAAAAGTGGTCAAAGGTTTGGACAGAAGCATCACTGAGGGTCTAATATGAAAAAATAAGTACATAAAAAGATGTCCAGCATGATTAATGAGTCATTAGGAAAATGTTTATACCAATTAAAATGACCAGTTAGAGGACTGATCATCCTAAGCACTAAATACATAAAACAACTGCAATCCTTATGAATCAATAATAGGATTATAAAATGGCAAAGCCCTTTGGAGAAAAGCATGACAGTTTGCTGTTCATTGCACATACAGAATTCAACTCAGAATTCTAGGCAAAGACCCCACTAATCCAAACAAATATGAGAATGAAAACTCCCTTCAGGATAGCTCACACTGAAGCCAAACTCTTTACCCTTAGTGGATAGTAAGCACTGCTACTTGGCAATAAATTGGAGTAAGCCACTAACCGATACAACAACCTGGACATATATCAAAACCATGATTCTAAACAAAATTCTAGGAAAAGGAAGCACTAGTCAGACCAGTGGCTGCCAGAGCTTAGTTATAAAAAATTGGGACTTATCAAAGCAGCAACCGAGGAAACTGTTACAGTGATAAAATGTCCTCTGCCTTGACTCTCATGAGGGCTATATCATTGCATTTGTTAATGACCATAGATTCACACATGCAAACTAGCCGATAGTGGGGCAGTAAGATGGCTAGGTGTTAAAGATGGCTGCCACCAAGCCTGATGACCCAAGTTCAGTTCCCAAAATCTACATGGTAGAAAGAAAGAATTGATTTCCATAAGTTGGCAAGTTGTTCTTAGACTTTCACATGTGTGCCATGGCATACACACACACACACACCCCCATATAAATACCATATACATACAACACACATATACATACAACACACATATACATACAGTACACATACAAACACACATATATATACAACACACATCATGTAGAAATAAAAGAAGGGAAAAGGGAGAAAGAAAGAAATGGAAATAGTTTCAGCTAGAAAATTTATTGTATATAAGTTGTCTCATTAGAGTTGACTTTTAAAGAGTAAACCAGTTCTCGATGCAGAGCCCGGTTCCTCCGACTCTTTTCCACAGTTGCTCTTAGCCTCCTCTTCTAGTCCATTTTCATTCCTTTGTTTCAGGCTCCTACCTAAAGAAAGTTTCTACCAGGGGAAACTAGGGGCCACATTGGGCTGGGATGAAGACCAGTACCTCACTCAACCAACACCAGGAAAAAACCTCTTCATGCAGTAGATGAGAATTAACACAGAAACCTACAACTGGAAAATGTGAAGAGAATGAGAGACTTTGGAACACTAAATCCTAAATGAGATGTCTTCATCAAACCCCTCCCCTCAAGACGGAAAAGGTAAAAAGACTGTGAAAGCCAGAGGTAACAGATAATGCCATGACTTCCAGACACATGGCTGATGATCATATGAACTCACAGAGACTGTGGCAGCATGCACAAGGTCAGCTTCAAGCCAGATGGGGTCCCAGTACTGACAGGGGGAAATAGACATGAGGTCCTATTCCTAAGCAGGAAGCCATCTGCAAATGATCCTGCTGGCAAAGGGAAAATCAGGTTTCTCCAGTGCAGCGTCAAGCACATCACCCAGCTCCAGGACGCGTCTCATCCTCAGGAGTAGTGGGATAAATGAACTCAATGGAACTTTGTAGACTTTTTCTTTAGTTTTGCTTTGTTCAGGTACTTTTTTCTTTTTTATAATTGGTCTTTCATCTGTTTATTTTTATTTTAATTTTTGTGAGAATTTTTTTTGGTGTTATTTCTTATTCTCCATGTTAGAAAGTGGAGAGGAAAAAGAGAGGAACAAAGTTGGATGAGTATGGAGGTAGGGAAGAGTTGGAGATGGAAAAACATCATCAAAATGTATTGGATGAAAATGTTATTAAATTAATAAAGTCAGCTGAAAACACTGAGGAAATGGCATCAAATCAGCAATGTAAGTACCCATACAATGTAAAAAATGAAAATGCCACAGTGTTGGTAGAAGAACTTATGAAGCAGAGCGGTCTCTTGGATAGAAGTTTGGCAATATCTGGTAAAATGACACAGCTCCACATTTACAGCTCCACAACTCTACTCAAATATGCTCTCTTGAGATGGGCTCAGACATGTACAGAAGGAGATGTGCAAAAAAATGTATAGCCTGTGTCCATACAAAATTCAATAAAGATGCTAAGAAAAGAAATTGCAAAGCAGTATACAAAGTATCCCATGCTTTATAATTTTGAGTATTAACAAATGATAACTAATAAGCTAATAATGGGTACATTTCAGTGTTCCATACATGAACAACTATGGATAAGGCACACAACCACCAACTTGGGATACAGGATATGCCTTACAAGACAGAATAATAAAATCAAAGATCAATATCTATTACAGGAATATCTATAATAACTCACTCCTATAAAATAGTGTAAAATATTTATTGCGTAATTGCAACATTTATGACTTCTGATATGTTTTTTTAAACCACAAAATATACATTATACATTTTAATCAAGAGGACATCTTATATTCAACAAAAGATAAATATTTGAGCATTAAAAAATTACCTTTTATTTAAAAATCATTAAATAAATCAACAAGAGATCCCTGCTAACAACTCTGGCAAAAGTTCCCTGTTCTACCAGAGGCCACACTGGTACCCAGAATCCCAGGGAAGACCCTGCCTGCAGACACCCAACACTTCCTCAGAGCCTGTACAACTTTCTCCAACAGTACCCCCTCCCCTTGTCTCCATATCGCAACTCCAGCAGAATTCTCTTGCTCTACCAAAGACCATCCTGGTAACTGGAACCCCAGAGGCTATACCAGTTTCCAGAAACCCAGAACCTCAGAGGTAATGCTGGCGCCCCAAACCCAAGACGTCATGCAGGCCACCAAAACCCCAGTGGAGACATACTACTGGACCTGAGGACTTACTAGACACGACAACAACACACCACTCAGGCCCAAAGACCAGAAAGGAAACAAAAACCAAGGGAAAAAAACACACAAAGATAAATTTAAAAATCCACACCTACACCTATAATTACTCCAAACCCAGATGCCTAGAGGCCGTCATAATAAAACAATCAACAATAGCCAGAGCAACATGTCACCACCAGAGCCCAGTTATAGCAGGTCCCAAATATTCCAACATAGCTGAAGCACAAGAAAACAACCCTAAAACCAACTTTATGAAGATGACACATGTCCTTAAAGATAAAAAGATAAATCCCGTAAAGAAATCTAGAAAAACCACAAATAATGAGAGGAAATCAATAAATCTCTTAAAGAAAGCCAAGAAAACAAACAGGTGAAGAAAATGAATTAAACTGTTCAAAACCTGAAAATGGAAATAGAAGCAATAAAGAAAACACAAACTGAGGGATCCTGGAGATGGAAAACCTAAATAAGTGTAGAGGAACTACAGAAGTAAGCATCACCAACAGAATAAGGAGATGGAAGACAGAATCTTAGGTATAGAAGATATGATAGAAGAAATTGATGCATCAGTCAAAGAAAATGTTGAATCTAAAAAATTCCTGACACAAAACATTCAGGAAATCTGATCATTATAAAAAGATCAAACCGAGGAATAATAGAAATAGAAGAAGAAGAAAAATCTCAGTTCAAAGACGCAGGAAATATTTTTAACAAAATCATAGAAGAAAAATTTCCTAATGTTAAGAAGGAATGCCTTCAAAGTTTTAAGAAGCTTACATAACACCAAGTAGATTGAATCAGAAAGAAAAAGTCCTCTCACCTATACTACTCAAAACACTAAACACATAGAACAAAGAAAGAATAGTAAAAGCTGCAAGGGAAAAGGCCCCTTTCCCTTTGTAACATATAACATATAAGCAAGTAACATATAAAGGCAGAGCTATTAGAATTATACCCGACTTTGAGGCACGATATTTGATTCCATTGTGAACCCCGAGATTGTGAACTGTAAAAACTTGTTTCTTGTTTGGTGAGGTTCAGCCCTAACACACACCTTTAATCTAAGAACTTTCTGTTTATTGTAAACAGGTGATTGTGGTGTAGTTCAGCCTAACATACTCCTTTAATCCAAGAGCTTTCTGTACACAGGATTTAATAAAGTTAACCCTAGGTCAAGATGCAGAGCATGAAACAAGCTGACAGGGATTAAGAAGTAAGAAGAGACCTTGAAAGAAGAGTATTTAAGACAGTGTGAATAAGTAGAAGCTTTTTAGCTTTAGGCCTTTGGCTTCTTCCTCCTGGGCTGTTGGTTGAATTAGCAAGCTTTTGGCTTTTAGCTTTTGGTTTTTGTCTTTTTCCTTCAGGATGTGAACTGAGTAGGAAGGTCAGTGGGTGCTTTCTCTGTCTCTATGAGCTAGCAAGATTTCACCCCCATCCCCCGCATCTGGCTCCTGAGTCAGATTAGTAAAATTGAATGCTTTGGGATTTTCTTTCTTTATAACAACACAACTACTCAACAGAGACTCTAAGTCTAAAGAGCCTGGGCAGGTGTCTTGGAGATGCCAGCCTAGACTACTATACCAAACAAAAACTTTCAGTCACCATAGACAGAGAAAACAAGATATCTCATAGCAAAAGCATAATTTAAACAATATCTATCCACAAATCCAGGGCTACAGAAAGTACTAGAAGGAAAACTTCACACCAAGGCAGTTAGCTACACCAATGAAAACACAGAAAGTAAATAATCTCATACAAAGGAAAAAAGAAGGGCAACACACACACAACTGACAATAATAAATTAACATAAATTAGCAATCACTGGTCATTAATATCTCTCAATATCAGTGGACTCGATTCCCCAGAAAAAGATACAGACTAGCAGAATGGATATAAAAACGGAAGCCATCACTCTGCTGCATACAAGAATCATTAAAGATAGACATTATCTTGGAGGAAACGGTTGGAAAAAGATTTTCCAAGCAAACAGACCCCAAAAGCAAGCTGATATGGCTATTCTAATATCTAACAAAATAGACTTTCAACCAAAATTAATCAAAAGAGATGAGGAAGAGCACTTCATACTCATCAAAGAAAAAAAATCCATTAAGAGGATGTCTCAATTCTGAACATCTAGGCTCAAAAGGCAAGGTCACCCACATTTGTAAAAAGAAACTAAAGCTTAAAAATCACACACTGAACCCACACATTAATAGCAGAAGACTTCAATATTTCACCTATATATTTCACCTCATGCAGGGACAGGCCATCCAGATAAAAGCTAAACGGAGAAATAATTGGGATAACAGATGTTACGAACCAAATGGGCCTAACAGATGTCTACAGAAGATTTCATACAAACACAAATGAATATACCTTCTCACCAACTAACAGAACTTTCTCCATAATTTGACCACATACTCAGTCACAAAGCAAGTCTCAGCAAATACAAAAAAAAAAAAAAAAAAAAAAAAAAAAAAACAAACCAAAAAAACTGAAATAGTTCCCTGCATCCTATCAGACTACCATAGATTAAAACTGGATTTCAACAACAACAGAAACCCTACAAATTCAAGAAAACTGAACAACTCTACACTGAATGATAAAACTGGATCAAGATAAGAAACAAAAATAACAAAAAAAAAATGAATGCAGAACATACCCAAACTTATGGTACAAAACGAAAACATTGCTAAGAAGAAAGTTCATAGCATTAAACATCTTCATATAGAAATTACTGTGATCTCACACTAATGACTTAACAGCACACCTGAAAGTTCTAGAACAAAAGGAAGTAAACATACTCAAGAGGAGTAGAGGGCAGGAAATAACCAAACTCAGGCCTGACATCAATAAAATAGAAACAAAGAAAACAATACAAAGAACCAATGAAACAGAGTTGGTTCTTTGATTGTTGAAAATTAACAAGATAGACAAATCCTTATCCAAACTAACTTAAAGGCAGAGAAAGAATACCCAAATTAACAAAATCAGAAATGAAAAGAGGGATATTACAACAGACCCAGAGGAAATCCAAAGAGTCATTAGGCCATATTTAAAAAACTGTACTCCACAAAACTGGAAAATCTCAAAGAAATGGACCATTTTCTTGATAGATACCACTTACCAAATTTAAATCAAGACCAGAAAATAAATTAAATAGAGCTAAAACACTTATGGAAATAGAAGCAGTCATTAAGCGTCCCAAACAAAAAAAGCCCAGGGTCAGATGGTTTTAGCACAGAATTCTATCAGACTTTCAAAGAAGAGTTGATACCAAGACTTCTCAAATTATTTATTCCACATGCTAGAAACAGAAGAAACATTTCCAAATTCATTTTATGAGGCCTCAGTTATTGGTTATCAGTTACCAACTCCTGTGCACATACTCAAAGGATGTTCCATCCCACCACAAGAACACTTGCTCGACTGTGTTCATAGTAGCCTCCTTCATAATGACCAGAAATTGGAAACAACCTAGATGTCCCTCCAAAGGATGGATAAAGAAAATGTGGTACATTCACAGTGGAGTATTATTCAGCTGTTAGAAAAAAAATGACACCATGAAATTTGTAGATAAATACATGGAACTAGGAAAGGTCATCCTGAGTGAGGTAACTCAGACCCACAAAGACAAGCATGGCATGTACTCATGAGTGAACTAGTCAGCAAGGCTTCCAGTGAAGGGACCAGGCCACCAACCCAGCCTTGAACAGTTCAGCCTACAATTTGTCTGCCTGAAAGATGTGCTGCTGTAAAGGTGTTACATAAATTGTGAATGTGGCCAGCAAATGACTTGAGACCCACGCCCCGAGAGGGAGCTCATGCCCAACACGCCTAGAAGTCAGGAATCAGAGGCTGGAGAGCCCAGAGACATAAGATAGAGCCAAACACCAACAACCAAAATAAGTCAATGAAATGATTCCTAATGAGAAAGCTGTGGTCAGGATGTAATATAGGAAAGGAATACATTTTAAAAACAGAAATAAAAAAGAGAGCTCCCATGATGTAGAAAAGAAAACCAAAAAATGTGAAACTGGATCAAGTAGACACAAAAATAACAGTACTTTAAGCTTCAAAAATGAAAAAAAAACATGGAAATTAATTTTTTTCAGTAGATTGAAAACAAATGAGACAAGAATGAAGTAAAAGTTTAGTGGGGAAAACTCTGGAGAAAAAATAATAAGAGTCACAAGAGAAGACAAAGGCATATATAGAACATACAGAAATGTTTCAGGAGAGATAATGACTTAGAATTTTCTACACTAAGAAGAAAAGAAAAAAAGATAAGCCTTTAGGTGAAAAAGCCACAAATACGTCACATTTAAAATCTGTTCACAGATACAGTAGTTAAATTGTGGAAAAGTCAAGAAAAATAATGATATGAGGACAAGAAGCATTTCTCACAGGGAATGACAAGCAGATGATAATAAGCTTATTAGTAAAATGAGATATAGAGAGCAGCGGGGGATACCTTCAGAGTGTGGAAGAAAATATCTAGAATTTTCTGTCTCAGTTAGCTAAGGAGGGTGAAAATATTGAGAGAGGCATACAAGAAAATTATTACTCATGATCTCTGAAGGAACTACCATGAAGGGACATATTTCTATAAAAAAGAGACATGCAGAAAGGAAACAAAGGAAAGAGAAGACAGAAAAGAAGTTTATAACACTTGTTTATAAATCCAAAAATGTTTTATCATAAATTCAAGAACATTATAAATATGTTCTGTTATTATTGCTATAATAATAGAAAATATACCCTCCAAAAATACGGTGAATGCTTTTGGTTGATGATAATTAAAATCCTCATTTTGAGTTCTAAACACAACCCATTTCTGAACACTATTAATGCAGATAGATTTGACAATAAACTATAAAAATGCATGGTATAATTTTTATTTTAGGCACATGGGTGTTTTGCCTGCATGTGTATATGTACAATTCTTCATGCTGAAGAATCCAGGAGATGGTGCAGAAATCTCTTTAACTGGAGTTGAGTACCAGGTGCTGAAGTGGGTTCTCTGAAAGACCTGTGAGTCCTCTTAACCCCCAAAACATCTCTCCAGCCCTAACTGGTACCATTTAAAAAAATTCCTATTAATACCTGGTCTTCAGGGATGCCTAATGAGTGCAGAGGGCAATACAAACACATTTTATCCACTCTATGCTCTGTGAGTTACTCTGTCTAGCCGAGAGGATAGAATAGCCAAAGCTGGACAAGGCGTTATGGCGGATAGTCTAGTCTTCAAAGCGAGATTGGAGATCTTATTCTTACATGTATTGCAGCTACTAGTGAGCAGTCTTATGAAAGGCTATTCCCAGACATGGAAGGTGATCTGCTACATTGTCTTACATGGTAACACGGAAAACTAAATCACTCCTTTGGGGACCCAGCACAGAAAACAGGTAATAATTGGCATCTCCTGTAAGTTCTGTAGATATTGCAGGCCTGGTGAATAGACACGAGTTTCACTAGTGTGCTCATCACCCATCATAGAAAGAAAACAGTTCTGCTGCCCTCCTTTGGTTGTTCCCTCTTAAATGGAACCTTTAAGCTCTTTCTGTGTCACCTGTGAGGCAATTAGCATCACTCAGAAAATACCTGAGCAGCCCCCTCAGTGCAGAGGACCCATGCTGTCACTCAAGAAAAGCTACAATTAGGAGCTGTAGCAAATGTGAAATTCTACAGATTTTCCTTTGAACCAAGAAAAGCTACAGCACCTGAATGAAATGAGAGAAAAACCTAATGCTAAACACACATATGCTTCGTACATTCAAACAGTTGTAGAAAATTTGAAAATGGAAAAAGACACAATATATAATCCTATCTTGGTAATGTGGCATTTATTGTTTTGGTTTATTTCCTCATGGTGTTTTTAGTATGTATACTTCTTTTGTGGTTATAATATGACATTTACGTATTTTAAAATCAGATTTAAATGACAAACATTTTTTTCATGTTGCTAACGTCCATAGCTATGCCATTATGAGGTTATACCATGATTTATGAAAGCAAACACCTACTCATGGATATTTGTACATATGTTATATTTTGATCATTATAAAAACCAATTTCAGAAACGCCAAGCTTATAGCTGTTTTCCAGATCTAGCTTATTTCTTCCCATTGAGTTTTCTAAATGGGATTACTAGATCAACAGACACAAAGGTATTCATTAATCTCAACATGTATTGCTACAATATTTTCAGTGTGTACTAGCAGTAAGAGCAGTATGGCTCAGCCCACTCTGCCTCTGTTAGGGCAGTCTGTCGAAACGTTACAGCAACCCCTCAGTATCGTGTTGGTCCTAGGCTTCTAAGTTCTCCCCGCAGCTCCATAGGTACTGAGTCAGATCCCTGGGTTGGGGGCAGAAATCTGTATTTCACAAGCCCCCCAGGAGGTCTGGAAGGTGACCCAAATCTGAAGAACATTGCTGTGACAGCAGCGCGCTGCCTTTCCTACACACAATAACCTTTAGAGTGCCACAACCCATCCGAGCCCCAGGCACAGTCGCAAGAGTTCAGATTTGCTTTTCTGGAGAACACAAGTGTCTGTGTCCTCTGGAGAATGTTAGCTTTCATCCAGGGCTGGAACCCACCAGCCTCAAGTAGGGGCGTTTGCTTGTGATTCTGGAATCTGTGGTACCAGGATCACCTAGGACCCTGTGATAGTACAAACTCTTGGCACCTACCCAGAACCCTTTTTTTTTTTTTTCTGGGGGTCAGGGGTCTCTTCAAGTTACCTTTGTTTAATAAACTCATAGATGCTGAAGTTTGAGAAGAGCTCATCTGTCTGATGAACTATTTAGTTACAGTGTCTGTGCAGCACAAGTACCCATGCAGCCGCAATAACATTGTAACAACACTCCATTCTCTTCAGGTAAATATGATTGAAGAATCCGAAAGAAACATTTAAGGGAGGAGTGATTTCTTTTGTCTCCCAGTGCCATGAGCTTTAGCCAGTCATAGCGAGAAAGGTATGGTGGGGTTCACAGCCATGGGAACATGTGGGGAGACTCCTCACATCAGAGCACACCATAAAGCAGAGAGCACCCAGAGCTGGGGTTGGGCTATAAAGTCCAAAACGTGCTCTTGATGACTCACTTCTCCCAGCAACCCTCACCTCCTAGAAGCTCCATAGCTCCCAAAACATCACCACCACCTGGAAAACAAGGGTTCAGAACATTACCCTGCAGGGAAGCTTCTAGAATGTTCTGTCTACTGTCTTTCTATTTGTCAGTCTGTCTATCTATCTATCTATCTATCTATCTATCTATCTATCATCTATCTATCTATCTATCTATCTATCTATCTATCATCTAACTACCCATCTATCATCTACCTACTGTCTATATTTTTTTCTTTCAACCATCTATCTCTATCATTATCAGTCAGTATCTACAGGGGACTAGTTTAGAACACCTGGGATACAAACATCCACAGATGCTCAGTTTTTCATTTAGCAAAAAAGCATACCACTTACAAATCACCTATATTCAAATTATAAAATAACGTGGTGTTTTTTGTTTGTTTGTTTGTTTTTTTAGTCAGGATCTCGTGTACCCCAGGCTGGCTTTGAGCTTGCTATATAGTGGAGGCTGACCTTGAACAGCAAGTTCCTTTTCTTCTCCTTCTCCTTCCTTCTCCTTCTCCTTCTCCTTCCTTCTCCTCCTCCTCCTCCTTCTTCTTCTGCTGCTGCTTTTTTCTTCTCTTTCTCCTTTCTCTTCCTTTTCCTCTCCTTCTCCTCCTCTTCCTTGTTCTCATTCTTCTGTTCTTGTTCTTCTTCCTCTCCTTCTCCTCCTCCTTTTCTTTGTTTTTCTTGTGCTTCTGTTCTTGTTCTTTTTGTTGGTGTTCTTTTCCTCCTCCTCCTTTCTTTTGGTTTTTGGAGACTGGTTTTCTCTGTGTAACTTTGGCTGTCCTGAAACTCACGGAGACCCACCTACCTCTTCCTCTCCAGTGCTGAGATTGAGCTTCTTGATCCCCTTGCCTGCTGAGGTTACAGGTGTGTGCCACCTGTACATGATGTGTGGTCTAATAAAATCAAGATTTCTGCATGCTAAGTATTTTACCAATTGAGCTACAGCTCAACCCTCCAGAATACTTTAAACCATCTTCAAATTACCAATAACATTCATGCAATGCAAGTGTTATGTAACTGGACATTATGCTGTATTGCGTAAGAAATGATGACAAGATAAATATTTTGTATATATATACTCAATATATGTGCAGCTTAAAAAATACTTTCTCATGTGTAGTATATACATGTATACATATGCATTGTGGAGGTAAGCATATGGAAGCCACAAGTTAAAGATGGTTGTCCTCTCTCCCTCTGCCTTAGGTTTGAGGAGGGGTCTCTCACTGAACCATGTGGGCACAGATTGTCTAGGCTGGCTGGCCAGCAAGCTTCAGAAATCAGCCTATCTCACTCCTCCAGCATTGGGGTTCTAGGAGTAGAGCCTAACCTGGACTTCTGAACTCAGGCCTTCACACACTTGCACAAAAGGCACTCTTCATTGTCATCTTCCCAGTTCCCCTCAAATTGGTTTCCAATCAATCTGCAGTTGGTTGAGTTCAATGACGTGAAATCCATAGATACCAGGGGACTGTGTCTGCATCTGTATGTGTTATACACATGTGTCATATATGTAAGAAACAGAAATCTATGAGCATATGAACAGATCTGGATGTATAGAGAGAGACTTACTAAGTTCATGAGTGGTTGGTTTTTAATATTACTTCATTATTGTCATTATATTTCATTAATTTCTAATTCAACTAAACATTTTGTCCATATTTCTTCATTCACCAACTGATATCCAAGAAATAAAGTCTGAGGTTTTGACTGATAAAATATATATTATAAAGAACTGGCTGGTTACTAAATTACTAGCTTATAAAAACCAAAATAAAGGTGACAAAACTTTGCACAAGTGTAAGGAGAGACCAGAAAAGTTATTTAAATATAATCATGCCTAGGAGAATGACTAAAGAAAACACTGCACCTTAATTAGCTGAGACTGGAAAGCTAATATTAGATGAGACTAAAATGATGGATGACTTCACTGCTCTCTTTTTAAATTGGGCTTCAGGAGAGCAACCCACAGCTGAAGCTTTGGAGCCAGATGGCTGTGGCTAGAAAGTATGAGAGAGCCCGGGCTCACAGCCTCTGTGGTCCACAGCACCCGACCTTCTCATAGGGCTTATTGGCTGTGATCTTCATTTCTAAAATGACAGAGTAGACAAAAGTGAATTCCAATGCCTTTCAGAATGCTTAGAACTTTCCCACTTGGTCAAACTCCTTTTTTATGCGAGTAGTCAATGTGGTTGGAGACTGATCTACTGGCTGCTTTTAAAGATGCCACTGAATTAATTCCACGGCCCAGATTCAAATGTTACTTAGAAATGACATTTTAACCCAAGGCAACAAAATGAGAGTTTAACTGTTTATTTTGATGTCTCTGACTCATTCAGATTAGAATTACAACTTTCAACCTTATGATTATTCAAAAAAGAATATGCCTTCCAATAGAATTCTGTTCTGAGTTATGAATCTTGATCTACTTTCTTGTGATCTGCAGTAGAATTGCTTCTACCACTGGTCATGGCGAAGCTACTTCTCCTACTTGCTCTCTTGTTACCAGAGCAGAGGCTCCGCCATCTCTGCAGGATCATATGAGGAAGATGTTTGGGAGCTTAGGCAAATTAAGCTTCTACCTCTGGTGTTTTGGATTTACAGTGCAAAGTAACCAGTCTGTTAGAGTCCGCTGAGAGAGAGAGCACAGAGATGTGGGTCATACCTTGGTTAGACCAGTTCTGCTGAAGGTGGGAAATCCTCAGATCCAAACTGAACTGCATCTGCAGGTAGCCTGACTTATCACAAATGGGGAATGAGTCTTCTGACCTATCCTGGAAGGGTTGCTATGGAAGCAAATGTTGTGAGGAACATGAAAATTCATGTAATAAAGCTTTATGGAGGCATCAGATCTCATAGGTGATGGACCCAGTTATTCAGTACATTTAAATGGCAGGAGAATATGGCTAGGGTTTCTGGGCAGCTGAAATGTCAGCAGGAACACTTTGAATAGAACAGCACAAGAGAAATCAACATGGGTCAAAGGCAAACTTGGTGAAAGCTCACTTTGTTCAAGACCACCAGCCAAACTAGGAAATGCCAACAGTGTCCCTTTCGGAACTCAATGACACTGTGTGGGGAGGATAATGAATGACTCCTGCTTCCCTAGCATCTGGACATGCATTAAACACATGCGCCTTAGCAGCAGGTCTGCCTCAGCTTGCCAGGTGTCATTTTCAATGGCCTGTGGGAAGTCATTATAATGGAAGCCCACTAGGAATGCCAAAGTACTGTTTTTGTCTTCCTTTTGAGCCTTTGTGGATATCATAGTCAATCACAAGCTGATCTGAGGAAGGCATTCAACTTTCCCTTCGCATAAAATATGTCTATAGCCACAGGTAGCTACCCTCCAGGCTTCAGGCAGCACCACAGCTGATAAACACATGTAAATGGCCCTAACCCCAAATGACTGCCCTTGGTGCAATGACCTGCAGAATTTTCAAATTCTTGAACTCATTTATAGCAAATCACTTGACTTTATTTTTTTTTGCAGGGTGGGGAGTAGGAGGTTGAGGGAGTTGATATCAAAGTTTAATTAAAACCCAGGGTCTACAATGAATTTACTTTTCTGAAATAGCCAAGACTTGCACAGGCATAATTAACTCCAAGGACATGGAGAACAGCATGTAAGAATCCTCTTGTCAATAGATCTCAAACTTACAAAGCTATGATTGAAAGAGGATCAAGCATTTTAACTCTATTTGCTGCATTCCTCGGCTAGCGTGACCCAGGTCTAACACAATCTTTGAAGAGTGTGCTGTCACCGGCGGAGGCTATTACTGAGTGGGGAACAGGACAAGGGTGGCGCATCTTCTGTACACTGCAGAGGCTCACTCAAAGTCAGGTTCAAAATAACTAATCTTTCTGATATTTAAAAGGAAGGTTTGGAAATTTTATGAACATGGAAAATAGTTGCCTAGCAACTCTTTCTGGCCTTGCATGATTATGTTATGATTTCCACCTGCTAAAGAAAGGCATCAATAAAATTATTTCTTTGCAAATCAAAAAAGTAGGGAAATGAGCCAGTGACTCAAATGAATGCATGCTATGCTTGCTTGCTTGATTCCAGAATTCCAGAGACATATGTGTGTTTACTTTCTTAAAAGATGCTAATATTTCTAAAAATGCACTTTAATGAATTTTGACAATGGCCCAGGCTTTCCTAAATGAAGCTTATTTCAGCAAAGTTTCGGTTGTAATTGAAAATACAGAAGCAGCCTTCTGTTCGTGCCGCATGTGCAGTTGTCTGAGTGATAGAACTAAAGAGAATAAGCAAAGCCTTCCACCCCCACATCTCTCAAGGATACAGAGAACCTGCTACACCACCCTTTCAGGTGGCGTCTGATCAGAGGGCTTGCATGAGCTCACCACCGTTGCACAAGCGTGCCTCTGGGAGGGCTGGCACCCTAACACCCTTCGGTATATAGCAGCATTATGATACATATTTGGGTGTGTGGATAGAATGTTCAAGGCCTTGAAAAGAAACTGAGCTTATGATATGACCCTCCCCAGTGGTGTTGTCAATCATCATTAAGGTGTGTGGCTAAGGCTGTGACTGAAGACTTACATCCAAATGCGAGTGCGAGGGTGATGGAGCAACCATCTGGGAGATGCTTTGTCATCATGTACCTTCCCAAATGGCTCTGGAGGCTGTAGGGGAAGGGGTGTATGGTATGCAACAATATCTGAGGTTGGGGTTTGTGCTCTCACGCAGCTAAACCTAATCACAGCTATAACAGGCTTATAAAAAAAAGCTCAACAGGAAAGTTACTGAGAATGTTTTTGTAATAATTTAAAAATAATGATGAAGCCTATCCTTATGGTACAAAGTTCTAATTCCAGCCTCTACAATTCTTGACTCAGGAAGTGAGTCAAGAGGATTTCAAGTTCAAGACTACCCCGGAAATCTTAGTGAAACCCTGTTGAGTACACATCTGTAATCCTAGTACTCGGTAGGCTGAGGCAGGAGGATTTCTATGAGTTTTCGGTCAACCTAAACTACAGAGTGAGTACCATGCTAGTCAGGGTTACATAGGAAGATTGTCTCAAACAAGCTAACAAACAATAGTACAGAATATTATGCCTGAACGTCAGTGGCAAAGTCGACATAGCCAGCCCCTCCACTGCGAACATCTGGCTCTGCATGCAAAAGGTGAGTGGAGGGTGGGCCCTGTGGCTGGGGCTTCTTTCCTTCTGCAGTGATTGCACCCTGTCAGAGAGAAAGCTGTTGATGTCAGACAGATCCTCTTGGGTTTTATGGTCCCTGATCAAGTCACATGCAGTGAGTTTCAAGAGGCTACAACTCTGGTGCGCTTAATCTAGCAAATAACTTATTAACAAACATAGATTAAGTATGTTATTGATTCATTCTCAAGGTTGCCTTACCTAAGTCCCTTTGATAGGTGGCTTAGAGCTTCTAGACTAAAGACAGATGCTTGTTAGATCTGAACTCAGACTGGCTTTCAGACTTCTACACACACAGGCTGCTAATCACGCAATACCATTCACGGACCAGCTAATCTCCTCATAGCCCAGGCATGCACATCCAGACCGTCCTAACACCAGCACGGCTCTGGAGCAAGCAGCAAATGTTCAATAGATCACAGCCATGGTAAGCATCTCTTCTGTCCAATGTTTTCTGAATGTTGAGCAATAAACCAATTTTAGTGAAGAAAAACACTATCTATGTCACCAGAACCTATCATCAAAGAAGTGGTGTAGATCATAGTTTCTATCATAAGACAATGTAAATTTCTAAATCAACCGTGAAAGAAGCTGATTAGGTTGAAAGTACTGTTATTAAAAATATTTAGAAATCCCAGTTGTGATCACATCTTTCCTGTGTCTTTTTTAAGCACATAAATAAGCTATTTAATTATTGATTATATTTGCTTGATTTCCTTTCCTGAGGCAGATCTCAGGTCGGTCTTGCCTGAACTTTGCCCTGTACACCTAAAGTTGATCTTGAATTTGAGATCCCCTTGCCTCAGCCTCCTGAGTGCTGGGATTACTGGTGTGCATCACACCTTATCTGAGGCCTTGGTCCCCAAGTTCCTGGTCCTCCAAGAGCTAAAGTGTTTTTACTGACAGATTCAGAGCCCCTACCATTCCTCCAGGAAACCTGATTAACAAGCCCATCACAGTCCGGTACAACTGAGGATCTCCTCTGTAGCTCAGTTCATCAAACCACACAGGGCTAAGCTCACTCAGCCTCTTGACCCTGTTCCTCCTGCAGCTTCCTGTGAAAACCCAGGAATGGCAGAGGACCATGCTCTCCCCTCTTTTGCCTCACGATGACCTCATGCTTCCCCAGAGAGCCTGGCACAGCCTTCGATGGCTAGAGGCCTATGAGAATAAATCTCTGCTTTCAGATGGCCAGGGCCATTCCTAACCTGCACACCTCACCATTCCTGATTAAACAGCTCGAGTCCACACTTGAGGACAGCAGCAGTGTGCCTCACACTGTCCTCAGTGTTCGGTCTTAGGATGAGTGTGAGTGCCACTAGAGAATGTGCAGTCATGACAGGTGACATGGCTGTATCTGCTATTCCTCTCAGTTGTTCCTAATCTGGCTGTGGTACCTATATTCATTAAAAAAAAAAATGTTTCAATTTAGACATGGATAAGAATAAAAAACATTTCCCTCTTATGCAAGTTCACTGATTCTTGAGTCACACACTGCAAGGACCCAGGTTAAGAAATCCCATGAGCAGGGAATTTATTTTTACAGTGACAGCAAAACTATCAACTTCCCAAAGCTCACTTCAGGTTTGCGTTCGGAAACCTGCCTTCCAATGAGGACAGCCAGTGACATGAGCAAGAGGCCTCACCGTGTGATAGCTGAGCAGTGGTGTGAGTCACAGGGGAGATTCTTCTGTCTCAGAGCCTTGCTGCACCTCGGAGAACTTCCTTCATTCCACAGAAGTCTCTGACCCCCGTGCTGGGCTCACCACTCTCGTGCGGCAGTGCCACAAGTCACCAAGCCGCCGCAGCTATGGCTCGGAAGGGAGAGACTCAGCCCAAAGACACATGTGTCGTGTTGCTGGGTCACAGAACAGTGCCTTATAACTATTTTGAGCAGAAACTCCGGTTCACATTACACACTGTGTGCCTCTATCATTACCACACACACAAAATAACAAGAAAAAGAAACTTTGATACGATACGAAAGAAAATCATATGTGCACTAACCCATTGTGTCAAAACATTCTCTGTGTCCTAACAATTCTCCCAGGAAATAGTGACTTCCACTAGTACAGAAATGTTCCTTGTGCGTTAGCTGTGGTGGGAAAGAGCTGGAAACAGTGCGATGTCTATCTGTAGAAAGCTGGTTAGAACAAACAAACAACAACGACCTAGTGCATTCGTGCATACGATTTAGATTTTTCAGAAAAAGAAGGAAGCTTTATGTACTGAAATGGAAACCTCGTCAAAATATGTTATGTGAGAAGCAGCATGCATCGATGTACTGCGCAGTGAACATGTGCTGCTTAGGTGTGAATGAGAGGAAAACCATGTGTGGCCCGTGCGTGCGTGCGTGCGTGCGTGCGTGCGTGCGTGCGTGCGTGCGTGCGTGCGTGTCTAAGAAACCAACAGCATTGGAGCTTTGAATGTGGACCACTGGGAATTGTGCACATGTTAGAAAGAAGGGAAAACTTTCATCTTTATGCTACCTCTGTCTCTACCTATAGATTCACATTGCTGCCAAGACCCTGTGCTGTAGTGTCTCAGCCCAGACGCCTTTGCTAGACTGCCTTACAGCTGTACCTCACACCCACTAACAGGCTAGCGTAAGTCCATTACTTTCATTACGTAAAGACAAATGGCTACTTACCAAGCCACGTTGCCTAAGGCTTCTTTTGACTAGAAACATTACATGTTCTGTTGTTTACTTGTTTGTTTGTTTTCGGGCAATAAAGCCAATCCCCAGAAACAGTTAACTGCAACACAGAGGCAAGCTCTACAATCCTGAACTCATGAATTTTAAAGGCAGCCACTTCTAAATACATTTATTTGGAGCAGACCTACCACAGCTTGTCAAAGAAATAGTCAAGTTTTCTAGACCCTGGTTGATTGTAATTACCTGGGATGGGATTGGGGGGGGGGCATGATTGTCCACAGAGCAAATTATGTGTGTCTAATTTCATGTCCTGAGCCAGCTCCCAGACAACTACTTTCCTCTCCAATTTTTTCTAAGTACTCTCTCCTTTCCTCCTATTACCCAGCCTTGTGTTAGGGGAATGCAAACTAATCTCAGTATTGGACTAAGAGAAGCACAGCTAGAAAGGCAAACTTGCCAGCGGCAAGATCAGACAGTGCCACCCAAACTTAAACAGAACTGGCTTGGAGATTATCTGCTGTTTTGAGCCACTGAGTACAGGGCTAAAGTGTCCAGGCGTGAGCTATGAAGACTTAAGAGCATGAAAAACAGTCTACTAAGCCCTGGGTATACTAAAAAAAAAAAAAGTTTTTATTTAGTGAAGCATTGGTCTCTGTACCTATCATGGCAACAGGGGCCTTCTTTAAAGAAGCTTAATTCACGTACATAAAGGTATGTAAGACAAAAGTCAGGCACCAGAACTCTTTCTGCCCATCCGCTCTGCCTTCACTAGCTTCCTATAAAAGGACCCAGAGGCAATGCCATAAAGTCTCTGTGTGCGTGTGTTAAAAAAAACCAAACAAACAACAACAAAAAACATTGATCAAGTTCAGTGTGCTTTGCCTGGTGTTCAAGACTCTCCAGAGACAGAGTCTCACCTGCTCGCTTCACCAGCCTCCGCCATGAGCCATCAGGTGGGTCTGTTTGTGGCTCCTAAAGTATGCTGTGCAACCAGTGCCTCCTTCCTGGTCAGCTGAAGACACTTCCCTCGCTTGTCCATGTGCCACTCACAGCCTCCAAGGATCACCTCCCTCAGGAAGTCTTCCCCCTGCACTAGCTTTTTCTTGGCCTCCATCCATTTTCCTCACTTTTTAAAACTGCAGTGAAATTAGAAGGAGATTCAAAACAGATTAGCAAGAGATTCAGAATTCCAAAGAGAACCTGGTTTGTTGATTCACCTCATTTCTATGATCTACCACACAGCAGAGCTTAAGGAATATCACCAGGAGGCTGTGAAGACCTGTAGAGCGCTGAATGAACAGGTCCATTGAGAAACGGGAAGGCATCTGTTCAGTCGCCATGATCCTTTTCAGGTGTATGTGTTATAACAATTCAACTTTCAAAATAGGATGGCCGATTTCAGCATTAAACAAAAGAGCCAAATTTCACTACTGTAGAAATTATCTGAGAATCACTGAAGAAATGCTTGTTCATGTCCATCAATTGTCTCTGCTGTTTGAATGAATGAAGAGTACATATTTTTGAAGATTTCAGAGTTATTTCATTTCTGTAGAATATTATCTGTCTTCTAGAATTATAATTGATAGTTAAGGCTTCTGGTATTTATGTCACACAATAATAAAATCGACACATTAAAGCTATTGTGAATGACTGGAAATTTAGTGAATGACTTGTTTCTAAGGGAGTGGGGAGGAGAGTGAAGGAGGTAGAGTATGAGAGAACATGTTCAGAGCACACTTTAAAAGTAGACTTCTTCTCCTTTTTAAAGACTTGTTTGTTTTATGTATATTAGTATGCTGTTTTCATGCACACCAGAAGAGGGCATCAGATCGTATTACAGATGGTTATGAGCCACCATGTGGTTGTTGGGAACTGAACTTAGGACCTCTAGAAGAGCAGCCAGTGCTTTTCACCTCTGAATAATCTCTCCAGCCCCAAAGTACAAAATGTACAAAGTACAAAGTATAAAAAAGGATTTATATAACCCAGTATTACACACACACACACACACCACAAAGAATTATCTCCCTCACAATTTCCTGAAGTCAAATCTTTTGTTATCTGAGCCTAAAGACCAGAGGAAGAGAATGCTAGTATCTTAAAGCATTCTTTTTCATCTTCTGTAAAGATATTAAAGTTGATAGGTTGAATCTCACCTACAGGTTTGGCAAGAACAAATGACCAATGGGTTGTTGTCCTTCACTAGAAACTATCTAAAAACATCAGCCACAAGAATCACTGAAAAACTTGGCCCCTTGAACTCAGTAGAGACCATTTCTGTTTCATGTCTTACAGTGTCTCCGTCACACTGCGTCTGAAAGAGGGAGAGATAGAAAACTGAGGTGAAGGTAGGGTACGAATATGAAGGGGGAAGAGTCATATGTAAAAGATGGAGAAAAGGAGAGAAGAACAAAAGGAAAGTGTGAGAAATAAGAAATCTAGGTCTGTGTCAGAAGTGTTGAATATGACCAGTCTACAGGGCATCAGACAGTCGTGACCACAGACTACACCCTGGATGGAAAGAAGGCTGCAATTCTTGACTTAAGTCATAGACTTCCAACCCAAAGAGACTTGGCTCGGAGCCCCCAGAGATGGTAGACCAAAAGGACATTTCTCTATTGGAAAAGCCTATTCTGGGAGGAGATGTAGGCATGTCTCCAGAACTGAAGCAGAGGAGACAGAGAAAGGCCAGGGGCAAGCACTGGGGCACCTCCTTCTGGAGAGGCTCTCCATGCCTGGACCCTTCAATGGGGCAGGGAAGGAAGCTTCACCTGGGAAAAAGGGCTAATGCAGACTGCTAAACAAAATGATGAGGGTTCTATCCATAGAGAGTAATTCATAAATGGCTTCAATATTTAATTCTGCATCAAAACAGATGATGTGTCTTCGCCTCTCCCTTTTTGCCACCATGACTTAAGGCTCCTCTTTTCATATGGGACACTGATCAGTCCTGGCAGTCTGTGTTCCCTCCCACAGTGCCACAGCACTGCTGAACCCTTAAAGTGGAGCCCAAACCAATGAGAAAGATAAATAAATAAATAAATAAATAAAGTCACTGAAGTATAACCAAGGAACCAGTCCCCTGAGGAAACTGCTACTACAGAGGACCCTGGGGTCACAGCCCTAGACTTGTCCTGACACCACTTCGCCAGCAAAATGGAGGGCGCATATGGACTCATGATCTATCACAGGCACGTGTTACCGGTAGATCCTGTGAGCCTGGGAGAAAAGACACTTGAACGCAAAAGGTGTCACTTGAGTGGTCCCAAAAGCACCCTCTCTAACTTTTTACCTGATAGCTTTTTACGCAAGGTCAGCAATTGTCTCTTTACACTCACTTTTATTACTTAGTTGTTGGACAAATCGTCTAAATTATGTAATTACAAAAGTAAATACCATGTGTGTTGATCTCTGTTCCACTTTCTGTAGGAAAGAAATGGCTGCCGTGGGTTAGAGGATCAAACTGTGTTTGCTGAACAAAAGAAGGAATCATAAATAGCTACAGTAAGCAGTAGTCTCAAGCTGAGCAGGTCTTTATGAACTTACTGGGTTTTCATGATGTCATGGGCATCTATTGTGCTATTTTATAGTGGAGGATCTATGGTTATTTGAAGTAGTTGATTACAGAAAGTTAATTAATAGTATATCTTTAAAAGATGATTTATAAAGATCACGTGTGTGTGTGTTTTTATGTGCATGATGTTCCGAGAATTGAACTTAGAACTCCACGCATGCTCAGTGATCACTCTGCCACACAGTCACACCCCAGCCCAGATTTGTAAGGATTTTTATCTCACCTTTTCCTTAAAATATTTTTAGATATGATTCTACATTTTCACAACTGCATCAGGCATTCTTAAAATTATATTTAAATTTGTTTCAGAAATTTATACTTGATGTTAAAAATTTATTAGTTCTCAGAGAATTTCATAGAATATATTTTGGCCATATCATTCCCTCTCCCAATTCCTTGAAGATCCCCCATTTTTCTATCCATAAAACCTATGTATTTTTAAACGCACCAAATCCAATTTGTGATGTCCATATGCTGCTGTGTGTGTGGCTATCCGTTGCAGCTTCGTTGACGTAACAATAATGCCATCCTTAAAAATAAAAACCAAAAACAAAACAAAACAAAAAACCAAAAACCAAAACAAAACCTGACTCTCCCTCTCCCCAGCAGCTAACAGTTGCCAACAGCACCTCAGCTAACAGCTAGAACCTCACTCCCACTTGAGATTTATCTGGTTTGAGACTGAGGGACTTAGTTGTACCTGCTGTCATAATAGCTATCGCTATGAGTTCATATGTCCAACTGTCCTGCTGTGTCCCGAAAACACTGTTACCATTTCGTCATTCACCACATCCGGCTCTTACAATCTACCTGTACCCTCTTCTGCAATGACCCATGAGCCTGGGGAAGAGAGGGTATAGTGCAGAGGTCCTACTTAGATATTTTGAAATTAAAAAAAATAAACTTGATAGATAGATAGATAGATGTTCTGCGCTTCCTTGATTCTTCAATGTTATTTCTCCATTTTTTAATGACTCAAGGTTATGAAAGTACTGTGGGACTCAGAATCATTGCTGCATATAAGTATGAAAGTCTGCACCATCTTGTGCTCAGAACATCCCAGGCTGCGCTGTGGTGCTTCAGCCTGTCATGTGCCATCTTAGCTCATCTTCTAGAAGTGGATTTTTCTCCTACTGAGGAAGGAGAAGGAAAATAAATCTCATTGATTTTATCCACAGTGTTCCTATGAAAATGGGTGATTTGTTTTATTTATTGTTACATTTTCAGACTATGTTGTCATTATTAATTCTGTCTCCCTTACTGGAATTGGAGTTAGGGGAGAAGCAATGACTAATTGCTGATTTCCTTTGTGTCTCTTCTCCACAAACACAATAATCTGGGCCACAGTAAGTTCTCAATTACTAGCTATGGAATTAATTCTGTGTAATTCTTAAAAAGAAGGTATTAGCTACTTGTTTTAAGTGAAGAAAGTAACATTCAA
The DNA here is from genome assembly GCF_030254825.1 of Meriones unguiculatus. Classification (NCBI taxonomy): domain Eukaryota; kingdom Metazoa; phylum Chordata; class Mammalia; order Rodentia; family Muridae; genus Meriones; species Meriones unguiculatus. Next base: position 172,700,078 of record NC_083350.1, on the reverse strand, counting down.
AGAAGTAAAAATTACCACATGCACTTAGTGAGTGATAGGCTTGTGTTTAGTAAGGTCTTCTGGCTTCAATGTCCATTGCCTCCTTGGTTGCAGAATCATAGTTACATCTATAGTGGAGGATACTTGAGACCCGTCTTCACCCCTCTAATGCCATGGTCCTCAGAGAATGTGGCACTGGAGAAGTAGATCTCCAAGAAAAAACAAAACAAACAAACAAAAACACATGGCCCCAAGTTGTCAGAATGAACAGCTCAGCACTTATTCCTGAGCACAATACAAACTCCATTAAAACAAACATGAGCTGATTCACAGGTGTCATTACAGAACACACATGAGCATCACATGGCAGGTCCTCAGCGTAGGTGTCATAGATGCCTACCTTGTGCCCTGGGAAGAATTTTGTACCATTTGAAGTTTAACACATTTAGAATTGTTAATATACCTAGAAATGAGTTCCCTGGGCTGGTGGGAATAGCCTCGAGTCACAGACTTAAAATGCAAAGCTTGGATGGAGTGAGTATTCAGTTTAAATGTCTTCCGTTTTATTTTGTTTTCATGAAGAAACTGAGGCCAGAACAGCTAAACGATTTGACTGAGCTCTTCTAGAACCTGGACCATGAGAGAGATGATGCCACAAAGGGTAGGTGGGAAGAGAGGCAGGATGGGGGACAAAGAAGGCTGGAGGCAGTGGTGGGAGATCGTGGGTTGAGAAGATGGGAGTGAGGCTGCAACAATTTGGAGGATACTACCCAGCCAATCTGGACAAAATAGCAGACTTAATCCAACTTGGCTGGATCCAGGGAGCCCTGGCAGGTTACCCTGGCTTCCAAAGAACAGACTGGCTGGCATTCAGGCTGGACACATGCAAAAATGAGGCTTGGTTAAGACAGCAGAGTGGTTCCCACACTACTAAGCTAGGCAGCAGACATCTGCCTAACTGTGGATTTGGGCAATCTCCGGTGGTAGATGCATTCTGCTCCTTCCAGAGAGCCAGACCTCTGAGGGCTTTGGTCACCGCACCCCAGTGCATTAGAGAGGAAACAGGAAGATATGCCAGTGCCCTCCCTCCAATCCCCACACCTTCTTGCTCATATATCCCATACTACAGCCTTCTCTGGCTGAAAACGTGACTGAAAGGTACCCACAGAGAAGTGGATGAATAGGCTGCCATCTTGCTCTCAGGGTAGAAATATAAAAATACCAGTGCACTTGTCCAAAACACATACATCAATATGAATCTTGAAAGTTGGTTAGAAAGGAAGGAAGCAAACACTTTAGTGACACATGGAGGGGATTTTGAGGAAGGATCAGAAACGAAGTTTAGGTAAATCTGCTCAAAAGCCATTCAGTCATCTGTTGTTTTGGAAAATGATGAGTATCTGTGCCCTGGGGCTACAACAGGACATAGAGCTAATGAGGATAGATAGGCAGTCCTTGCCTTGGAGATACTCAGCATTCGTATTTTTGCATATGCATGTGCAAAGGTTGGGGGTGCAGTGATACAGATGTTACAGATGTTCTTGATGTCCCATAAATGTCTTTCTTGGTTCTTCCTGCTTCAACACATGACTGCAGGTCATGCTGAGCCTACTACACTTCTCTGCAGTCACATATTCAAAGCAAAGCTCAGGCCAGACTCCCAAGGCCCACTCTGTGCTCCCAAAGCCAGCCTTTAGTCACAGCCCTCTGCTCATTAACAGAACTGCAGGGCAGCCTTTAGCTGGCTCCTCTCAGGTTGGCCTAACTCAGAATGACTTCTCATCAGGGTTCTATTCTTGGCTCAGGGCTGACTCTTGGCAGAGGGGGAGGGGTGTGCATGGCAGAGTGGTGCTCCAAAGCAACCCACAACCCCCGGGGACTGAGAATATGAACTCACCTTCATTTAAGGCAGCGGTTCTCAACCTTCCTAATGTTTCGATCCTTTAATACAGTTCCTCATACTGTGGGTGGCTCCATAAAAATTATTTCATTGTTACATCATAACTGTAAGTTTGCTAGTGTTATGAATTGCAATGAAAATATCTGATGTGCAAGGTATCTGATATGTGAACACAGGGGTCACTACCCACAGGTTGAGAACTGCCGATGTATTGTTAGTTTGGGCATGTTGGGCAGGCTAGGCAAATGAATCCATGTGAGAAAAAGCAAGAAAGACTCTCCCTGGTGCAGGAAAGCATATAAAGAACTCAGGTGTGGGGGCATGGGGAGCGAGTGCAGCAGATTGCAGGAAGAGTGTGAGGGAGGGGGCCTGTCTCCTACCCTTGGAGGCCTTCTGAGGGAGCTTCGCTTTTCTCCTGAAGTTTGAAAACACAGAATGAAGGCTCGGTGTCAAACGGGGCATAAGAATAATGGGATCTGCAGAGTAAATCCTTAAATCCAATTTACTGTGTGAAGATTGCAATGAATGAAAATAAATGTTGACTCCCCTCTCTTCAATACACTGGGAGCCAGCCCAGATTTTTAAAAGCTGAGCCAAAGTGAGCACTTTCCCAAGAATAGTACATTCCCATTCTAATTCTCCCTTATCTTCTCCTTTTGCTTAGAGAAGTCTTGCGTTATTCCCCAAACAGCCTCTTAATGTTTAATGTTTTGCTAATATAACTCACCCGGAACTACCTGAGAGCTATCTGGACTAGAAAAAAAAAATGTTCTATTTTTAAAACGCCATGAAAAAAGACCCTAGCATAGAAGCTGCTCCCATCCAATATCTGAGAGAGCTATGGTCGGTATGAATAATTCAGAAACAGCTTCAGACAAATGATCCTGGGATTATATGGAAATATGAAAAACCCTCCCGAGAATGCCGCTCCTTTTATTAAAGCTCGGCTCACACTCAACACTGTTTTCTCTGGGGTCGTTTCTGGTACAAATGAGCAGTCAATAAGGTGGGATCTGCTCCGGCTTGCGCCCACGTGAGAGGAGGCTGGGAAGGCATTTGGAGTTTTAAGTCATTTGTATCTTGTAAATTATTAACCATTGTGGGCTGGGTAAAAATTAAAAGTGAGAAAATTAGTCTTCATTTGTTTATTTAATTATTTAGCGCGGAGTCCCAGGCTTCCTTACAAAACATATAGGGGTGTGCGACCCTTATTAAATGCTTGTGCTAAATGTGCACAGATGTGACACAATTAAGCAATGATAAAGGTAACTAACAGAGCCCAATCAGTCGCCCTGCTGCTGTGGTTGGCAGAATGCTCCATCCTGACTTTGTTCATTAAGGTATCTGCCAAGGTGAGTTAGACTAGAGAATGGCTGCTGGGAGCTACACTTTGCCTGAAAATGCATGTAACCTTTGGCATTTTCTGCCCTAAATGAAGGCACTTATGATAAATATCCATCTTTGGCAATCACATATGGCACCCAGCGTGTTGATAAAGCCGATAGATGGGCGTGATTATGCAATGTCAAAGAGAATGACTTTGATGGCAAGGGAATCCTTGAGGAAAATTTCACTGCAATTAGGGAAAGATGCTGCCGGTGAGAGGCAAAAAGACTCCTTGGTTTCAATGTATTTAAGCTAATGGATCACTTTGCACCAGGAAGATGTCAGTCTGTGGGTGCCATCAAGCCCAAGAGCCCAGTTAGTCAAACCTATGTTCTTACAGATTGTCTTGAGAGCATCTCAGCCCAAGTGAAATTTTGGCTTAGCACATAAAATGAACAAGTTAAGAGCGAATGCCAGGAAATAGTATTGTTTATTTCCCATGCTAAGAACACATTTGTTTATGTAATCAAACATCTTTACATGGAAAAATAATTGTATGAAAGATATTGAAGCAAAGGAAAAATAAGAGTAAGGAAGAAATAAAGACCCAGGAAGGAGGGCTGAAAGATGATGAATAAAGTTTCAAGTGTGATTCCCAGGAGTCAAAAATAATGAGGAAAAGATTCAGGGTGTACACAGGAATCATAAAAAATGGACAAAATGCACAAAATAGCTAAGATATCTATTATCCTAAAGCTAGGTGCTAATTTGAAATCAGCAAGCTAACAGAGCTAATGTTCAGAAAGGCCGTGAATCGATGTCTCTCAAGCCAGAGGTTGCATTAGCAGACACACTTAGAAAAGCATGGCCATTTGAATTCTAATTCAGTTCTAATTCAGTGGATTTGGGATGGAGCCTACTAATGTTTGCTTTCTTTATTTCTTAAAAAATTTAAAAGTGTGTGTGTGTGTGTGTGTGTGTGTGTGTGTGTGTTTGCCATATGTGTGCAGGGATCAAAAAAAGCCAGAAGCAGGTGTGGGATCCCTTGAGATCAGAGTTACAGGTAAACCATCCCACATGGGTGCTGGAAATTGCATTCATTTCCTCTGAGGGAGCAGTAAGTGCTCTAAGTGCTGAACCTTCTCACTTGCCTCTACATTCTCTATCTATCTATCTATCTATCTATCTATCTATCTATCTATCTATCTATTTCTCTATCTATCTTTATTAAGTAGTAGTATTTGCTGTTATTTTATTGTTTATTTGTGTGTGTCCAGGAACAACTTTGTGCAATTACTTCTCTCCTTCCATCTTTACATGGGCTCCAGAGCCAAACTCACAATGCCAAGTTGTGCAGCAAGTGCCTTTACCAGCTGAGCCATCTCACTGGCTCCAATTTGCATTTTCTGCATCTCAGATACTATTAATACTCCTGGTCTATGGAAGAGGCTTTGAAAACTATTGGCATAAATGGATTCAGCAGAATATCTAACACACAAATTCACAGTTCACATTTGGTAAATCTACTATGATAAGCATCCTTAGAAATGACACCAAGCCATCAGCCATGTGTTTTGAGGACCAGTTAAGATTTAAAAAATATGTAGACAAGCCAACCCCAAAGACTGCACATATTAGTTATGTGAATATAAACTGAGACACTTATCAAGAATTGCGCAAGGACCAGGTGGTGGTGGTACGTGTCTCGGCACTCAGGAGGCAGAGGCAGGCAGTTCTTTGTGAGTACAAGGCCAGCCTGATCTAAAGCATTAGATCCACAACAGCCAAGGCTACATAGAGAAACCTTGTCTCAAAAAAAAAAAGAACAATCGTCATTATTTTATAACAGTTGTTTTCAATGCTACATCTCCTTTCAGATTTTCTCCCCCAATCAAACCTACACCCCAAACAGAAGTGATGAAAGCTTTACTCTCTGAGACTGATGGGAAGCCACAGTCAGTTTGTTGGATGGTTCAAGTTCTGGGTCAAGGTCAGTCCCAAGTTAACAGCAGGAAGCTCTGAAAAAGCAAATGCCCAGAAAACTTGGTACTCTGTCTCTCCTGGCCTTATATTTTCTGCCTTGATGTGAGAACAAGTCCACTAGTCTGTCCCGAGATGTACAGCTTGAGGAAGAGGAGGAGCAAAGGCTGGGATTGAAAAGCCATATGCTAGTCAACTCTTTAAGAACTGGTAAAAATGAGAGCCTTCAAACCAGAGTCAGGATTTGAAGCTCAGTCCAGACTCCGGGAGAAAATTTAAAACAGCACTTCCCTTTGCACTCGGCAAGTGTCTCTTCTCTCTCTCCTTCCTTCTGAAGGCTTGACTTACTCAAAATTAGCATAAATTCCACACTGACATAGTGAAGAGAGATTACACAAATGTGAAAAAAATGAATCTAATGCTCTCAAGGCTTAATTCTGCAAATGAACGGAGTGTGAATTTACAGATGACGGAAACACCATATAAAAACAGGAATGAAGCCTTTCATTTATTTTAATAACTGACATTGATTTTAATTATTTATGATAATCACTCAAAGCATATTTTTAACCTTAATGAAAGCTGAGGAAGCTAAGCTCATTAGACAACCATTGATGACTTTATCCTGGCTTGAAAATGAGATGGAATCACAATGTTCTCAGCAAGAATGTCCCATCTCATGAACTGATGATGAGATTCAAATCATTCTTTGCCATTACTTTATGCCTGGGGCTCCTATTCACATATTTGAAAACAAAATTTAAACCATTACTGTCCTTCCCAACTATACTCTCATACTTTTGTGGAATGCTCTGACTTTTGAGTGTGTTTTATCCTGGTAGATGAGAGCTCTAAAGTCCCTACAAGTTAAATGTTTTGTCAAAGATTAAACACAGAATAATGTCAAGGTCAGACTTAAGAAGCAATGGTATCCCTAATTCTTGCCCCTCACCATCCAAGTCCTGTGAGGAGGCAGGGTGAAACGGAGGCTGTATTAGAAGGTTAGGGGTTGAGCAACCTTCTCCTAATTCTTTTTATGTAAAAGAGATATTTAGAGGCTGTGAGCAGAGAAAAGGGTCTACAAAGTAGTCACTCAATGTCCCTGTGTGACATTCTATTCTATTCTATTGCCTCCTCCTGTTTTCCTTTCACCTTTCAATTTCAAGCAGCAACAAATCCTTATGAGCACTCCTTCTCACCTACTCCTCCACCTGAACCAGGGGTATCTGTTTGCCACGCCCACAGCTGGAGCTAGCCATTTCTACAGATCCCACTAATATCTGAGTCCTACAGGAACCCCATGCTACATCTTGCCCATCACAATTCATATTTTTCTTGTAGATTTGCTTCCTTTTATCCCATCTTAGTGTGAGGGTCACACCAATTTGTATGACCCACATCTCTCTTGTGTAGCCTTCTCTGACTCAGCAATGCCTTCGCAGTGGCTCTGATAACGCTGACTCAGGCTATGGGTCTGTCCTTTCTGCCTATTCATAATTCTCAGAGCCACATGCCACTGTGATCTACCTATTGCCTTGCATGAAGGTAAGCCTCAAAAAGCATTTGCTAACTTTACTAATACTTATTAAATTTACTATTATATATCTAGACCCGGTGAGTTTTGTTGAGTAAGGGATGAGTGGAAAACTGAAGAAACTAATAACTGATAGAATACATAAAGAATGTCAGGCAACATGAAAATGAGTTAATTATACATTTTCTTTTTCCAGGCAAGCTCTTTTCCAAGTATTTCAGGAAATGTCTTAATAAAGCATAATCAAGAAGACCATTTCAAGAATCAAAATGCTCTGGTCACAAAAAAAATCTTTGAAAATTAATTTTCACTAATCTCAATAAAAAAAAATCTTTGGAAAAATTTAAGCCATATATGATATGCTTTGTTACTCATATGAGGAAAACATGAGGAATCCATCTTAAGATGGATTGTTTGTGCTTGCCACAGAGGAACTCCTAAAAAGCCCAAAAGATGCTTGACTCCACCCACAGGCATGTGGCCATGGATGCCTTCCACACCCCACAGACCCTTCCCTGTTCTAACTCTATGCCCATCACTCTTAACAGGTGTCTTTCCCATCTTCATTTTCTTTCTATATTGGTAGAGAATCACCATGGCAACAATCTGAAATAAATCAGTTCAGTTCCTGCTTTCTGGATGGCACAGCCTTGTTCAGGGGTCAGATTTCAAAAGAAAGCAGAGGACTGAAGCTCCTGACAGATGAAGGAAGCAGAATCCCCTGCTAACCCAGACAGCACCAATGAAAGGAAGCAGGAGATGATCTCATCATCATTACAGGCCCAGCACGGAGGCCGGGGGAGGGTGAGAAAGAAAAAGAGAGAGACTCAAACAATTTTCTTGTAAGGAAACTTTTAAGCATCCCCGAAGCAACGTGGAAATAATTTAAGCAAAGAAAAAGAGCACACAGCTTCTTTATTTGAAATGAGGCTATTTCTTCATGGCCAATTATTTAAGGCAATTCCTTTTAAAGCACTCATGTATTTTCTTCTGTGGTTACCAAGGCTGTCTTTCCCACCCAAAGTACCAAGACTTTACAACGTCTGACCCATTCTGCTAGGGTGATTTTAAATGTGATAGAAAGTGGTGTGCAAGAGAGAGAGAGAGAGAGAAGACTAAGAAGCACATCAGAGCTCAGGGGATCTAAGAATCAGCTATAGGTCAACTGTTTACACAGAAATGTGACCTAAAACAGGTCACTCCACATCTCTGCATACTGCATCCCTGATCCTGTGTGCTCCACCAGTAGAACAGGCTAATCATGTTTGCATACCTAACTCACGGGATAATTGTAAAGATTTGTGTTGTGTGTGTGTATGTGTGTGTGTGTGTGTGTGTGTGTGCAAACACACACAATTGCAGGTTGAGGGGTGGGGCTGTCACTCATATCTGCGTTCTGCTTAGGTCAATAGCAGAAATCTTGGTGTCTCTTAAAACATGTATGTGAGCTGTTCTGTGCCTTCACACAAAACCAAGTCGACTGTGCTTCCATAGTTGTCTTTAGATAATGGGGGTAGGGGTGGGGGAAGGGTGGTGAGCGAAAGGAGGGAATTAGGGGGCTTAGATTCAATATGAGACCTGCAAGTGAATGACTGCCCCAACTTGAAATGTCACCTCATGTGCTCTGGCATCATTTGCCTCTCTGATTTCCATTGTGCTTTGCTTCTATTCAGTGCTTGTGTCCCCTCTAAAAACTGTACTGAAAGCTCCCAACAGATTTGTAACTAAGAATTAAGTCATGGGCTAGAGCTGTCATGAATGGATTACTGCTACCCAACTAAAGGGCTCAAGCACATGGCGCTGTTCTTCACCAGTGTCAACAATAGAGCGTTTCTCACTGACGGCCCACAAGGCCTGCATACATGCTGTGATGAGCGCAAGATGTCATGTTCTCATGGGACACAAGCCACAGGAATTTTTACTTCAGTTCAGTATGAACCCTTGGGAAATGAGTCAAACCATCATCAGTGCAGGACACAGGAACAGAGAGCTTTGTAACAGCAATGGCAAAGTAAAACACAATTCAGGCATCCATCTCCCCCTTCCAAGGAAGTGTGGGTATGATGCTCGAGTGAAGCAACTGGGCTAAGGCCATCAGCGCAGAGGGAGAGCCCAGAGGAAGCTGCAAAGACCTATGGAAAACCAGCGTTCGGTGCCTGCATTGTCAAACCAGCTGGACAACTCTGATTTTATGTTTATTTCCTTTAGCTACAAAGAGGTTCTGCTTCCCTGGCACTGATTCAGGTTCACATGCAGCCATGAAAGGACAGGAGAGCATGGGCTGATGGGCTCACGGAGAGAGCTTTGCTTCCTGAAAGAGGTTGAATTTGTGGCTTACCACAACTAATGTTCGTGTGTGGCCGTGATTCCAGAAGAACCCGTCGGCGCCCTTGCTCACTGTGACTCCTCAGATGATTGGGAAGAAAATACAGCTTTGGACAGAGCTGCGACAGGAACCCTGAAGCTCCCCTGCTTCTGGTTCAAGCTCTTTCTTACACACAACATATTTGATCTTAGGTACCTCAGTGAAAATGACCTAAACAGTTCACACTGGATTAGCATGTAATTTTTTTTTATTAAATATTTTTAGACAATATATTTCGATCCTGTTTTCTTTCCCCTCTCCAAGTTTTCCCAGGTCCTCCTCAGCTTCTGCCCCACCTGAATTTATGTTTTTTTTTCTGTCTTTCTCTCTCAAAACAAAACACAAATGACAAAAAAAGCAAAACCTCACAAAATGAAAAAACAAACAAACAAGCAAAAGATAATAAGACAAAAAAATGCCAAAATAAAACAAAAGTCCCCCCAAATATCACTGAGTTAATTTTGTGTCAGCCAACTGGCATGTACCATGTCCTGTTGTGTGGTTGATATACCCAGTCACTTCATTGGAGAAGACTGATTTCCTTTTGCCAGAGGGATCAATTCAGACAGCATCTTGGTTTAAGATGCTGTGTCTGCTTCTCTATCCCAACTCCGAGGCTAAGTCTGGCTTGAACCTGTAGAGGTCCTACATGGGCTGTCACACCATGTAAATTTTAAATGGAGAGGTCTCACAGCTGGAGCTACAGCTATAGAAGGCCCCAGAGGGTTTCGACAAGCCAAGTGTGACCCACAGACACATGCACACAGCTCCTCATTGCTCCATCCATGTTGCCTTATCTCTGGTTTCTTCTCCTTCTCCTGGGCTCTCTGGGCAGAGGATCTGAAGTCAGAAGGTCGTTCTTACTGTGACCTAAGATTAAGACTCTACATTTTTCTAAACACATAAACTACACTATACCACGTGGACCCCAAAGTAAACCGAGACTGCGCGTGCACACAAGGCGCTAACATGCATGCACCAGCTACAGCAAATGGACCACTGGGATACCAAGTATTGGGAGAGGATCCTCTGTGTCCAGTGACATACTCCTGTATTTTGCAGTATGCTGAATGCTCTACATCCTGTTCCATTTTGCTGTGTCCCTAAGGATGCTAGGATGTAGCCTTCTCAATGTTGGTCTCTATTCCACCATTTCAGTGAGTTCAGGACCTCAAGTTTACCTCTTGGCCCTATTGGTTCCTGGATGTGCAACTTCAACCATCATGTCTTTGCTGTATGGTATCTTTGTCAGGAAAATAGGCCTGATGCTAAGTCACGTATCCAATCCTCCCTCAATGTGTGATACAATTCTACACCTGAATAAGACTGCTAAGTTCTCAGTAAACCCATCTCGGTTGTAAGGTGCTTCCAGCAGTGGGCAAGGTGAGGTGAGTATCTTCCAAGGAGGAGTCCAGCCCACTGCTTCGGAGAAGAGTGTGTCCCAAGCTCCTTGGTGAACTCTGGGGATGCTGTTCCTCTGGTTCTTCGGAGCAACAGCCTCAACAGGTGGAAGCTGCTATTTCCCAGCTGCTAGCCAGTCAGCCCAGCCAGGCAGGACTCTGGCAAGTGGAGTCCAGCCCCAGGGAAAATGTGGTGCACCAGATATTGTGAAAGCAGACAACGAGGCCACTGTAAAGATACATGTACATCATATCAGTGGAAAGGGAACAACCGTGACGTCATGTGAAAACCGGGACTCTTCCAGTTCCAGAGTCACGGTGGAAGGTGTGACAGTAGGCCACCTTTTAAAAACGGAGGTGTTTTTAAAAGTAAATAGTAATGGGAAGAGGGACTGCCTCTGACATAATCTGATTGGCCTGCTCTTTGATCACCTCCCCCTGGGGGGGAGCAGCCTTACCAGGCCACAGAAGATGACAATGCAGTCATTCCTGATATGATCTGGTAGACTAAGATCAGAAGGAAGGAGAAGGGGACCTCCCCTATCAGTGGACTTGGGAAGGGGCATTCATGAAGAAGGGGGAGAGAGGGTGGGATTGGGAGGGGAGGAGGGAGGGGCTTATGGGGGGATACAAAGTGAATAAAGTTTAATTAATAAAAAAGAAAGAAAGAAAGAAAGAAAGAAAGAAAGAAAGAAAGAAAGAAAGAAAGAAAGAGAAAAAAGTAAATTTGTTTGCAGATATAGTTCTACATGAAAGGAAATAAACATAATGAATTCATTTCTTTCCCCTTTCTTTATCTCAGGACCAGTGTTGATGGCAGTAGCTTAGTGTCCATTTTCCCATCAATATGTCAGAGGATGGAGGTAAATAAAAATCCAGCATTCTTAATATGCAAAACCTAGGAAGAAAACATTCCTATGTCACATCCTCCTCCTCTTCTTCTTTTACTTTTTCTTCTTCTTCTTCTTCTTGTTCTTTTTCTTCCTCTTCTTCAAAATATACTTTATAGAGATATGGACCAGAAAGTGCAGCCTCCATTAAATATTGGCTTGGTTTCATAAAGACAGAAAGCCATCTGTTGCAAAGCATCAATGAAAACATAATTGTTCACTTCTAGGGCAAGTAAAAACCAATCGTAAATCTTGTCTCCAGGATCCCATTAGTGGAGCCAAGTAACTTCTTTTTTATATATAGGTCAATTTGAGGCATAATCCTAAAATTGGTTCTTATCAAGACATTCTGCAATATGTACACAGAATTACACATGAAATATCAGGTGGAGAGTATGAGTTCCATATGCAAAAGGAAAGAAGCATAAGATGCTGGAGCTCACCTTTTGGGTGAGCATAGATGCCAGGCAGGAAAGAACAGAATTCAAGCTAAATACATCAACCCCACCAGTCACCCAAAACACACAACCACGCATAAGGCCAAGTGTTCCTTTTCCAAGTACAGGGCCAGCCCTAATCCACAGCTGACTATCCACACCAGAGTCTTCAGTATTTAATCCCCACCGTTACTGTAACTGACTGTAAAATCACCACATAAACACATAGATTGGAGTGTCTATCAAAGTGTTCCCAGAAAAGTTTAACTAAAGGATGTGTTATTTTTTAAAAAATGAAAATCCCTAAAATGTTCTGTTTTACCAATGAAGACTCAGGAGCCAGATGCTGGGGTGAAAACCTGCTAGCTCAGAGAGGCAGAGAAAGCACCCAACTGACACTCCTTCTCAGTTCAGGTCCAGATGGAAAAAATCCAAAGGACTCATTAGCTCAACTGACAGCCCAGGAGGAAAAGGCCAAAAAACCCAAGGCCAAAGACTTGCTAGCTCAAAGCCCAAAAACCAGGCAGCTGAGGAGCTGAAGCCAAAACTAAAGCCAGAGTTTAAGCAAAAAGCTTTTTCCTACTTCTCCATGTCATTTTAAATACCCCTCAACTCAAAGTTTCTCCTACTCTTTCATCCCTGTTAGCTGGTTTCTTGCTTCACCTCTTGCCCTAGAGTTAACTTTATTAAATCCAATGTACAGAAAGCTTGTGGATTAAAGGTGTGTGTGCTAGGGTTGTTGACAATAAAAAGTTCTTTTTTTATTTTTTTTTAAATTTTTACCTTTTATGTACATTGGTGTTTTGTCTGCATGTGTAAGGGGATCAGGTCCCCTGGAACAGGAGTCATAGACAGTTGTGAGGTGCCATGTGGGTGCTAGGAATTGAACCTGGGTCCTTTGGAAAAGCAGACAGTGCTCTTAACCGCTGAGCCCTCTCCAGCTCCCAATAAAAAGTTCTTGTATTAAAGGTGTGTGATAGAGAACAATAGAACAACCATACCAGACAAGAAACAGGGTTTTACAGTTCACAATTTTGGGGTTCACAATCACATCAAATAAGGCAGGAAGAACCACCTTGGATCTGGGCTGCATCATCCCATAGGCCAGGGACCTAAAAGGGAGGAAGTGAGTGCCAGCATCCATCTTCTTCTGCTTCCTGACTATGAATACCATGTGACCAGCCAGCTCATGCTCCCACCACCCTGTCTTCCCCCGACAATGGATGAGATCCCTTCTCAAACCATAAGTACAGTAAACCCTCTCTCCCTTAAGTCGCTACTTGTCAAGGATTTGGTCACAGCAAAGAGAAAAGCAAATAGTACAGTGCTTTATAGAAGAGTCTCTCTTTTGCCCAAACCAGTGCTTTACTAACCGGCAGGTTATCTATACACAGAACATTCAGAACAGAAGTGTTAGTTTGAAAAAAAACAGGAAAAGCACAGAATTTCAATCCAGGATTGAATTCCAGCTCCTCAGTACTACCCACAAACTTTTGGGAAACATCTTAATCTTTCTAATTTTTATGCATTTTCACTGATAAAACCATAAAAACTTGGATTATTAGGAGAACGAAGACCTTTTGGGTTTTCTATGAGAAGGGCTAAAATGCCCATCAGGTTTCACAGAGCACATGAGGTTCCATGAGGTTCCTCTGGTCATTTGTTGACTACCTCTAGGAGAACTGTCAAATTCACACTATGACACCATTACGCCAGCAGGAGGAGGCAGGAAAGAGAAACTCAGATTTTCTGCTCTTAAAATAAAAGCCTGGGTCTGAAGCTACCCCATGTTTCCTGGGCCATAGAGGTGTCACTGAGCATGCTCATTACTCTCACCTTGTAGAGCTGTTTATGAGATTAGTACTAAATCCTGCAACACTCTAATGTGTGAGTTCTTTATTACACTTTTTTTTAAATCATACATAAAAAAACCAAAGGGAGCCATACAGCAAGATAAAGTGTTATGCTGGGATCATTTAAAAATATATATATTACGCTCATTTGCTTTACTTCTGAATTGTTTAAAAAAAAAGCATTTAATTTCAAGTTTAACACATCCTTGTGTGATTTTAGAGATTTGTTTTACTTTGTATGCTTTGAGTGTCAGAGATTAAAATAAAATAGATGAACTAAGGCAGGGCCATTCGTTACTGATATTAGACTCAGATCACTTATAAACGGGCACTAACCAGCTTGACTTAATCCACAGTAATCAAGTGATGATTACTTAATTTAAATAAATGCAGAAGTAAAAGAAGAGTTGAGGTTACAGAACTGTTTGATGAATGGAATTTATGTGCTGTAGAAATACTACTCCATTTTTGTTTTGTTTTTAAAGACACCATTGTTCTATCATAAACCAGTCACAGGTCTGAAATCCAAGGAAAACTTTTAAAAGATTGATCCTTAGACATTTTTTTCTTCTTTATCAGACCCAAGAAGCACAGAGGTCAGTGCACTGGCTGGGAAATGTTCTTTAATATCCTTTGTAGCCCCCTTCATAAAGAAGTATGAAGGTCACGCCAATAGCTCTAGGTATTATTTTTCAACAATAAGCAAACTTGAATTGTGTGAAGGATTTTTCTAAAGCTCACTGCATTTCTTGACACCAGAGGCTGCCAGCTTCTCCTGACACAGAAATGCTTTTTGAACCTGTGCAGCCAATTCATGCCACACTCCAGACGCCATGACAGTCGGAGGTCAGAGGTAACAACATCTGCAATTCATTTAATGCCCTGCCCTGCCCTTCTCGGATTAAGTAAGCAGCTGTTTAACATGAGCAGTGCTGTTCCCACAAAGTTTCCGTATGGAAGTCCTGACCAGGGAAGTGACAGTCTGAGGAGGTAGGACTTTAGAAAGGTGATTAGAAGGTGGAGCTGCTCTGAGTGGTGAGAGTCCTTACAAAAGAGACCCTAGAGAACCTTCGCTCATGTATCACATGAGGACACAGAAAGAAGAGAGTCAAATGGGCAGGGGATGCTAAACAGACACCGAATCTCTCCTTGCCTCCAGAAACCTGAGATTTTTGTTTTTTTCAATGAACCATCTGGTCTCTGGCACTTTGTTACAGAAGCTGAAGTTGACTAAAATGCAAGTAAGTTTGGCCTCAGATAGAGCATTCTGATTTTTGCCTATAAATTAGCACCAGAAAAGTGTTTTGCTGGTTGATGTCCCCAATAAAATGCACGTAAGGCCATGATGCATTCTGAGTTTAATGCAAAGTGTAAATCTTCCCACATGAGCATAGGGACTAGTTGGATCTGGTTGTGTGGTGTGGGACATTCCATAAACATCTCTATACAGCTGTGTCGTCTACAAAGAGATAATAGTAATATCCTAGCTAAAGACGCAGCCCAATGCTAGAAATTTGTGTCACATCCATGGAACTTTGTTTAACCTCAGCAACGCAGAGATAAGGGGGTACCTTTCCTTTTTGGGTGACACTTACCAAGACACACAATTCCCTTACCAACAAGAATACGGATGTAGCCTATAGGCAGCTCAGTCTCCATGTGGGTTCCCTAGTAAGGGGAGCAGGGCCTGTATCTGAAATAGACTCTGGTGCATGCTCCTCAATCACTTCCAGGAGGAGGTGATGGAAGGGGCTGCTATCAGGATGTAAAGTTAATAAATTAAAAAAAAAAAAGAATATCTTATCTGATGTGTCACAATTCCTGTGCAGTGTTGTCACCAAAAACTGACTCTGAAATCAGGACATCTGGGCTTAGCTCCTCCCTCCTACCACCTACTACCCATGCTGGTATCTTCAGAAATCTTCTCAGCCACCGTGTGCCTCAGTTTCCCTTCTGTAAAGGCAGATAACAGTACCTAGTCCTTTAGACTATATATCTTTAATGGAGCTACCATTTTATTTAAATTTATGTTTTGTAACTTATTCACTTTACATCCCAATTGTAGCTTCCTCCCTCATCGCCTCCCATCCCACCCTCTCTTGCTCTTCCCTTCCTATTCTCTTTCTCCTTTCTCAGAAAGGGAGAGCCCTTCTCCCCTACCATCTGACCCCAGCCTATCAAGTCTCATTGTACTGCTTGCATCCTCTTCCTCTGTGGCCTAGCAATGCCTCCCCACCCACCAGGAGGAAGTGAGGAAAGAGCAGGCAACAGAGCCCATATCAGAGACAGCCCCTGTTCCCTTTTTTAGGGGAACCACATGGAACTACCATTTTAACAACTATTTGTAACAGAGCCTGGAACGTAAAAAAGTTCTATGTAAATAATTAGTGAATAAATAAATACACACTGGCCTTTTCCCCAGAGATATTGCCCAGTATGCTGGCCCACTGTGCATATGAGTAAAGTTTCACAATTGTCAAAGGTTCTGTGTGGCAGAAATGGATGGCTAAGTTTTTCATTCTTCCTGGCCACATAGACTTTGTAGCCTGGGCTCATTTGTTCTTGAATATGACCAGCAAAGGTGAGAAATGATTTGTACCATGCCAAGGTTAGTCCACAGTTAGTCTTAATGCAGCCTTTCATAAGCTTTCTTCCTCAATACTTTGATACAGATAAACACAGCAAAAAAAAGGAATCATGTGTTGGAGAAAGGAACCTGAATGTCGTTCACTGCATCTATAAGAGATAGAGAGAAAGAGAGAGAGAGAGAGAGAGAGAGAGAGAGAGAGAGAGAGAGAGAGAGAGAGAGAGAGAGAGCAGCTTGACCTGAACCCCTGGCCTGACCTGTTTTGTCGTTAAGAAATAAATCAATCCTATGGTAAGCTCTGATTTCATGACAGAGGTGACAGAGGCTAGTAATTCCCCTTAATCACACATTCCATTTTCCACAGTTGGGACTGCTGTAGTGGAGGTATAGTTAGGCCACTTGGGTAGAGCTGAGGTTAGATGCTGGAGGAGCATGCTGATACTGAAAAAGACATTCAGAGAGGAAAATGGAGTGGTAGGCCAGCCAAAGACAGTTGCAAGAAAGCCTCCCAGGAAGTGTCAAATTTACATCAGAAACACAAGACTCTCAGAGGAAACATGAGTTGAAAGACGTCTGCTGTCAGCACAGCTGCCCAAAGCACCAGGACACACACTCGTCCACTGGCTCCAAATAACATCTTGAAAACAACTTCCTTTTGTTCACCAGCATTCCTCTTCCCACCAACACAAAACCAAACAACAACAAAAACCAGAAAACTTTGGTTGTATTTGGCTATAAGTCTTAGGATATATTCTGGGTTAGGCTTGAGTTTAAAATGAAGTGTCCAAACATCTTTCCAAGCAGTCTTGTCTGACCAGAATCCCCACATTTCTCACAGCTTCCAGCTGAAAGTATCATATCACATGCATTCCGCATTCTCCACAGAGTTTGAATATAGTTATTTTCCATCCTGAAGCCCTGAATGGGTGAACACTGCTTTGCAGGAGCAGTATCCCACAACTTATGTGAGCATGAGGAAATAGGCAAATGTTTATGACAGGAAGGTTTGGATCATGTCTGGACAGCTTCTGAGAAAGGCAGCTTGGATACATCAAGTCAGTTCTGGGAGAAATGCCACCTATCTGAACCTTAGCAAGCCATCCACTGAAAGTCCTAGGAGAGCAGAAAAGGCCACTAAAAGGAACTTATATCTGCTTTTTTGGCGTATGTATCTTCTACTTATTCTTGTATTTGTTTCCTGACTCCTTAGGCAATAATTTAGATACAGCTAAAAGATCCAGCAAATAAACAGACCCCTGAAAATCTAGGAATGCAGGACATACTTACAGGCGATTCTACTGTGAACCCCCACCTCTTAGAGTTCATGCTGCTGTATAGCCAGCTCTCCTTGAGTACAGGCTTCCTTCTGCCTTAGAAAATGCAACAAAACTTATAGATTGTGATGGTTGAGTGGCTATGGCTGTCCAACTAATAGGATATCTAGACCTCTCCCCACTGACTTGATGACAAAAACATCCAAAATGGCAAGGACAGCAAGATAAGGAGCTACAGTAGCCTCTGGGAGCCAAGGGAAGACTCTACTGCAAGTGAGCAATACAATGAGATGAGGCCCTTAATCATGCCTTAAAACCAGAAAAAAAGTTTTGTTTTTTTTTCAATGCAGTTTATTCAGGAACCTTGAACAATCCTTGGACCCTGGGGAAGCCAGCCCACAGCTTAAATAGCCTCTGGGTAGCCAACCCAGGCGTGCCACGTGGGCAATGCAGATAGGTCCACATACATGGAAGCAAGCCAGATCCTCAGCCTTAGCCAAATGTGGAATTGTTCGTGACAGAGAGCACTCACCATTGGGAAGGTGGAAGGCGGAAACCAGCTCCATCTTTAAGGCATAGCATTCCGCAGCTCTCTACAGTTCCCCCTTTTTGTTTTAGACGCATCAGGCAAGAGTAGAGGTCTGATCTCTGATATTAGAAATAAATTGGGACTTTGTACCGATGTTCATTTAGGTGTCATCCACCCAAAGAGCATCAGACCCGTCCGATACCTTTTTCTCAGAGGCGGGACCTGGGGCATCAACCTGCATGCAATCAGACATGCTCTTCTCTGGGTCCAAAGCGGCTGACCCTGAGTGCAGTGCTTAGCCTCGCATCCTGAGCATATCATTTTAGCTTTTTATGGTATCCAACCATGCTTGGGGAGAATGTCCTGCTTCAATGGCTGTAAAGGCCTGAATGATCATGGCTGCATCACACTGTTGTGAGACTCTAATCTTGCATATATACCACAGGCAAACCAAGGAGACCAACACCAGAAGGCCTGCTAACGCTCCCATGCCCGCTCATTCCTTCAGATGATTCATGGCTGCAGCAATCCATGTTGATAATCCTGTGGCTAGTCCTGCGTCCACTCTGGTAGAATTTACTGTGACAATGGCCACTCTCAGCTGCTCCATCGTAGTATCGAATTCTCCAGTCCAAAAAAGTTTTTTCCAAAGGCACTAATAAGCAAATTTTCCTCCAGTTGAAGCCCCAGACAGGACCAGTAGACACTTCATTTGAAGTCTGGGAGATCCTATACACAGGCTTCATTTAAGTGCTACCTTGGCTCTTGATTCATAAAATTATGAGATAATAAATTTGTTGTTTGAAGCTTCCAGATATGTGATACTTTGTTACACAGAAATAGATAACTAATACACATTCTCACAGCATCACTGAGCACCGTTGCCTCCTATTCTGACAATATTACCTTTGCAGTGTTCCTTTTGTACCTTGAGTATGGTGCTAGAATTGAACAACATTCAAGCAAGTTATGAAATGTTTTTAGCACTTCTTATGATATACTCTATGTAAAATATAGGTGTCTCATTACCCTGTGTGTGTGAGAAAAAGAGAGAGAGAGAGAAAGAGAGAGAGAGAGAGAGAGCAAACATGTACAGTGTGTGTATGTATACGGGCATACTGGCTAGTTTCATGTCAGTGTGACAGAAATCTGAGTCATTCCTTGCCTGTGGGCAAGCCTGTGGTACACTTTCTTGAGGATGATTGATGTGTGTATGGGGGAGGGGGGCGCTGTGGGTGGTTCTACCCTTGGTCTGCTGTAAGAAGGCAGACTGAGCAAACAATATGGAGAAATCTAGCAAGCAGCATAACCCCATGGTTTCTGTTTTAGTTCCTGCCTCCAGGTTCCTGCTCTGAATTCTTGCCCTGACTTCTCCTGGTGATGGACTATAATATGTAAGGTAGAATATACTCAGTCCTCCCTAAGCTGCTTATGGCCATGGTGTTCTATCAATCATATCAATAAAAACTCTAAGACAGAAGGTAGGTATATGTATATGGACATATAAACAGAACCAAAGGTCTACATCAGGTGTCTTTCCCAATTACTCTCTTCCTTATTTTCTTTGATTTTTTTTCTACATTCATTCATTTATTTAGTGTATGTGTGTGTGTGTGTGTTAGAGGACAACTTGCAGGAAGTGGTCTTCTCCTTCCATCACATGGATGTTGATGATTTCATTTAGACCATTAGGCACTAACTTTGAGACTCTCTCACTGAGCCTGAAGCTCACTGGTTCAGTTAGGCTGGGTAATAAGTTCCCATGACCTACATGTGCCCAGCCTCTTGGTGCCGGGACAGAGGTCTTCCGGCTGTGCTGAGGCCAGGCAGGTGCTCATGCTCATGCTCACTGACTTAGCCGCCTTCCTAGCCTTGCTCAATCCTGGTCTTGTTGCTCTTTATTTTCGGTTCTGCATGTGTATACTCGCCCGTGGGGTGCACATGCTCTACAAATCTGCCGCACCCCTATCCCCGGGACAGGCTTACAGTCCCTCAAAGATCTCACGTAATTTGCTGTTAGAGACTTCATTTTGCAGAAGATAGTGAGCATCATTTGTATCTACATCACATAGTAAGTATAATTTCCTCTGTAGTAAAAAGTAAAATGAGAAAAGTTATTTACGGTTTTGCCTTGAAAATCAGTTGGCCCTTAACCCAGTTTAACTAAGAACGTCAAAGATTTCTTGGCAATTATCATGGTAGTTGGAAATTTGTGAAAAGGGAGCCTCTAACCTTCACATGTTTTCCAAGATCATGAAATTTTCATAAATACTAAATTGAACGATTAATGAACCTGGCATGACGTTAGTTGAGGAGATGCTTAATTAAATATTTATTAATATAATTTCTGAAGCGTTCTCTAAGAATTTTGGAACCAATGATTTCTTATTCAGGCTTCAATCTGCTCTGATTTCTCCTGAGAGCCTCGTGTGTCCTGGGCTCTGTGCCAATAACATGTGATAAATAGAAGAGGTCTGCCTGTTTTCTTTTTGTATGCTTCCTTTCCTTTCTTACTGAACTGATAATTGTTCATACAAGTGAATGTCATACATAGGTCAAAGGTAGCCACAGTCTTTAAAGAAAAGTAAAAGAATGCACAGAGAAATTGAAACCAAAGGCTGTTTAATTAAAATCAAAATCTAAATACACACATATACACACCATGGTTATTTGCTGCTTTGCCTTAAAAAATAGTGACCCTGGGATTTTCTTAATTCTAAACTAAGGTTGCATACAGAGCTGCTATTCTCAGCCTTGTTTTTCTTTCCAGAAGAGTCAGTGGTAATCTCTTTCTCTCCCTCCTTTGATATTAGGAGAGACAAACAGGTGATCAATAAAGCTCCATTCATCGCTGAAATCCTTGGGGGCCCTGTGTCCATGTGCAGGAAGCAGACTTGAACTAGACCTAGAACACCAGCAATCATGCCGTTTGTCTCTGGTCACGCAGCTTCATTGTGCTGATCTTTCTCATGGAAATTATGCAATGAAATAATTTATGAATACCCAAGCAGATGTGAAGTTATGCTCTCTCAGCCATTTTAAAGAAGAAAAACCTAACCAAAAAAAGTCTTCAAAGGATGTCATCTTAGCCCAGGCATGGATGTCATAAGCAAGAATGGATCTCTGGCACTTCTGTTTTGTTTTGACAGCAGCATCCAGTATCTCAGGGTGGCCTAGAGTTCACCACAGTGCCAGGGATAACCTCACTCTCTGATCCTCCAGCCTCCACTACTGAGATTGCAGGCATTCATTGCCACATCCCATTTATGTGCTGCTAGAATTGAACCTAGGGCTTCTTGCATGGGAAGCAAGCACTTTAGCAGCAAAGATTTCCCCCAATCCCCAAATCAAATTCCGTAATTGCTTCAGGCTTAGAAGGGACAGATCAATTATGGAAGAGAAATTAAAGAACATGGCCACAAGGTAATCTCCAGCTATTGTCCTAAGCCTTAAACAAAAGCAGCAGAACTTTCTCAACTGAAAACCAGACTGTAAAACTTTTAGGAGAAATTCTGCCAATTAGTACAAGATCTTCAGTCTTTAATATATATATAAAAAAAATATGTTTACAAATGAAAGAGCGTGTCAGTGCGCTGGCTGGAAGGCTGGCACAGTGCTTTGCTTGTGTGTGAGTGTGGGTGGGCTTGGTGTAAGGAATGGGTAATAAAAGGAAGTTGTTCTACCCGCCAAAAGAAATCAGAGCCCTGTAGACAAATGAGAGCTTGCCAGATCCAGGAGTAAAAGCAACATGTCTTTATATTTAAATTAATCCCTTCCCACCTTCCCCAGCAGGAATAACAAGGAACACAGCTGCTCCCAGGAAAAGGCATTAGGAGGAGCTTAGAAGTGTGGAGAGGGCTGAGGGCAAAAGAGCCTAGCAGCAGGGAGCGCCTAGCAACCCTTAGAAAATACAGTGCAGTCAGGACTGCACTGTCCCTGGAAGGGGCACCAACGCTTGCCAGAACCTAGCCACCAAGGCAGGAAGGAGGCAGAGAGCCCCAGAGCCTCTTTCCCATTGTCTTCTGATCTTCTCTGCCTCTATTGGCCAATTTTGACTGGTAGCCAGCTAGACAGAAAACTTTGACAATGCCTTTATAGATCTCAGACACAATCAGACCACAGAAAAAAAAAATGATAAGGGAGGGGATGGGAAGAGCGAGAGAGAACAACCAGAATGCCCCTGAGACACAGAGAGCAGGCATCATTAAGTTGCTCCTTCCTGGTTACAGAACCAGCACAGGTGGCCAGAACTCAGGACCTCCTCCCACAAGCGTGTACTCACCCCTCTACGCCATCCTCACAGCCCCGTACCTCACATGTGCAAACCCTTTGCTGTTTTCCAGTTCTTCCAAGCATTTCCCCCAGAAATAGCCTGGAGGGGTAAGAGGGTTAGATTTTTAGTTCTATTTTACAGACAAAGCAGCTAAGGCTCAAAGAAGTAATTAACACTCTTCTTCTAAAAGGTAGGTGATAATTAATGACTTTGATCCACTGAATGGAGCCTGCCTAGTACCTAAGTTAGCAAAATGGAGGAGATTAAGCAAGGATCTGATGATGTTTAATTTTTAAATGAGGAAGCCGCTAACGAGTATTTATTATGATAATCCTTATTAAGTTTGTGAATATCTCCCATCATTAGTCTAAATTTTATTTTCCCTAAGAACTTATAAACAAAGACAAGAATTAGCATCCAGTTAATTAAGTGTTTCGAGTTTCTTAAACAATCGACCTTAAAGCAGATTCTACTGCCAAAGGTGGATGTCATTTCCTTCTCTCTAGTGAGTGCTACAAGAGCATAGGCTTGCAGCCTTCATTATTTAACAAAATGAAAAGAGCTAATTTATAACAAAAGGGACATAATTACACACACACACACACACACACATATATATATATATATATATATATGTATGTATGTATACATATTAACCAGGAGTATGGCTACTAAAATATCTGTTTCCACACAGGAGTAAATGTGACCCTTCCACTCCATTCTAATTCTGTCTACCTCTGCAATCACACTGCACTAGTTGAGAGTGAGTGTTTCAAAGATTAATCTACCATCTCCACAACCTTTTCTATTTGACCCTGCCTCTTCATATCACAGCTGTTCATATCAGCATATCATAGCTGTTGGTGAGATAAATCTATACCCATGGGGCTCCTGTGGGCCAAGGCCAGGTGCACGCATGTGTCCCTTCTTTCTCACCTCAAGCCATAGCCTGGCATCCCATTTCAGACAAGAATATTGAGTTTGCACAGCTCACCAGGGTGTGGCCAGGGGCACTCACATCTCTGATCACTCTGCTTCTTCCCCTGTCATCTAACTCAAGGTCACCTGTACCCTTTTTGCCCTTGGAAACTCTAGAAATAGGTTTGGTGCAAAGCATGAGAGATGGAAGGAAATTACTCTCACGGGAGACTGGGGAGATGGGTCCTGGTCAAAGTGTTTGCTGCACATGCAAACATGAGTCCGATACCCAGCAACCACATAAAAACACTGAGGAGGAAGGATGGAGGCAAGAACTCCCCAGGGTTCCCTGGCCAGCCAGTCTTGCCAATCAGAGTGCCAGGGTCAGTGAGATATTCTGTCTCAAAAATGGTGAGGTAAATAGTGGTGGTAAAGGATGCCCACCATCCACAAGCAAATCATACATGCGCAAGGGCATCCATGTGCACATATATACACGCTATACACACATGTACATAGGTACACACACACACACACACAGTTACTCTGGACACACAAAAAGGCAAAGCTGTATAGACAGATGTAAGCCCCAGAATCCTGCTTATCACTATTTGCCAGATCCAGGAGTAAGTAATGTGCCTTTATGTTTAAATTAATCTCTTCCCAGCTGCACCCAGCTTTAACAGTAATAAGAACCAGCACAGGGCTGGTTATGCTCAGTGCTTAAGGGCACTGACTGCTCTTCTGGAGGTCCCATGTCCAATTCCCAGACCGACATGACAGTGCACAACCATCTGTAACTCCTGTTCTAGGGGATCCAACACCACCACATAGATATACATGCAGTCAAACACCAATGTACATTAAAAAAAAAAAAAAAGAACCAGCACAGCTGCTTCCAAGACGGCCTTAGGAAGAGCATAGATAGAGGTGTGGAGAGGGTGAAGGGCAAAAGTTGGGGATGCTGGAAGCGCTCGGAGACCAGATAGTAAGGGTGCGTTAGCGGCCTAAGAAAACTTCAGTGTCGCTGGACGAGTAAGTAAATTACACCTGACAGGGCTGTGTCCAAGGAAGGTGCAGAGCTTGGCAGGGCTAAACTCTGTGGTCTCTGAAGGTCAAAGCTCTCACTAAGATTCCTCTCTATTTCCAAGAACTTGTATCTCACCATGCACAGTCCATGCCATCCATCCACAGGATACACTTGTGTAATGCTAAGTACACATATACAGGGACATACATACACACACATACATACATACATACATACACATACATACACACACACACATATATACATACACATAAATACACATATACAGGGGTATAATACACTCGTGTAATGCTAAGTACACATATACAGGGGCAGGAGTGGGCACGAATCCGGTGAAATGTGGACAAAGTCTGTGCTGTGTCACTGTCCATACCTGATATGATACTGAACTATGCTTGGTCAAGGAGTTGCCATTGAGTGAGCTGTCCCAGAAGCAGAAAGATGCACACACGGTATATACTCACTCATATAGACATATAATATAGGATAAACCTGCTAAAATCTGTACACCTAAAGAAACTAATCAAGAGGGAGGACTCTTGCTAAAATACTCAGTCCCTATACAGAAAGGCAAAGAGGATGGACATCAGAAGAAGAAGAAAACAGGAAACAACCTAGGAACCTGCCACAGAGGGCCTCTGAAAGGCTCTGCCCTGCAGACTATCAAAGCAGACGCTGAGACTTATGACCAACAGTTGGGCAGAGTGCAGGAAATCTTTTTTTTTTATTATTTTATTTTATTTTTCTTTATTAATTACACTTTACTCACTTTGTATCCCCCTCCCTGTGGTTCCCTCCCTCCTCCCATCCCAATCCCTCCCTTCCTCCACCCTCTGCCTGTATGCCCCTCCCCAAGTCCACTGATAGGGGAGGACTTCTTTTCCTTCCTTCTGATCCTAGTCAATTAGGTCTCATCAGGAGTGGCTGCATTGTCTTCTTCTGTGGTCTGGTAATGCTGCTTCCCCGTCAGGGGGAGGTGATTAAAGAGCAGGCCAATCAGTTCATGTCAGAGACAGTCCCTGTTCCTATTACAATGGAACCCACTTGGATACTGAATTGCCATGGGCTACATCTGTGCGGGGGGGGGGGGGGGCTTAGGTTATCTCCATGCATAGTCCTTGGTTGGAATAGCAGTCTCAGGAAAGACCCCTGTGCTCAGAGTTTTTGGTTCTGTTGTTCTCCTTATGGAGTTCCTGTCCTCTCCAGATCTTACTGTTTCCCACTTCTTTCCTAAGATTCCCTGCACTCTGCCCAAAGGTTGCCCATAAGTCTCAGTATCTACATTGATAGTCTGCAGGGCAGAGCTTTTCAGAGGTCCTCTGTGTCAGGCTCCTGACTTGTTCCCTCTTTTCTCCTTCTTCTGATGACCAGCCTCTTTGCCTTTCTGGCTAGGAATTGAGCATTTTAGCAAGAGTCCTCCCTCCTGATTAGTTTCTTTAGGCATACAGATTTTAGTAGGTTTATCCTATATTATATGTCTATATGAGTGAGTATATACTGTGTGCATCTTTCTGCTTCTGGGATAGCTCACTCAGGATGATCTTTTCCAGATTTCACCATTTAACAGTGCAGGGAATCTTATGAAAGAAGTAGAAAAATAGTAAGATCTGGAGAGGACAGGAACTCCATAAGGAGAGCAACAGAACCAAAAAATCTGAGCACAGAGGTCTTTCTTGAGACTGATACTCCAACCAAGTACCATGCATGGAGATAACCTAAGACCCCTGCACAGATGTAGCCCATGGCAGTTCAGTATTCAAGTGGGTTCCACAGTAATGGGAACAGGGACCGTCTCTGACATGAACTGATTGGCCTGCTCTTTAATTACCTCCCCCTGAGGGGGGAGCAGCCTTACTAGGCCACAGAGGAAGATAATGCAGCCACTCCTGATGAGATCTGATAGACTAAGATCAGAAAGAAGGAAAAGAACAACTCCCCTATGGACTTGGAAAGGGGCATGTGTGCAGAGGGGGGAGGAAGGGAAGGATTGAGAAGGGAGGAGGGAGGGAACTATAGGGGGCACACAAAGTAAATAAAGCCTGATTAATAAAAATAAAATTAAAAAAAGAAGTTGCCATTGGACGGAAGTGAATGAAGGTTATGTGGACCCCCAGTTTTCTCGCTCAAAATTACATGTCCGTCTAAAATTACCTCAGAATGCAGCAACATTTTGGTTTGTTTCTAAATGAAAAATATTGCTATTTCTAAGGGCTAAAAGGTTTCTCTGCTGAGATTTGCTTCTATGCCACACTCTTCTCTTCAAAGTTCTACCTCTTGCTCCTCCTCTTCTCTCCATAGATTTTCTTCTGAGAACTCTTTCCCTTCTATTATGCAGAGAAAATGGGACCATTCCTATGATTAAAGCAGCATAGCTACAAACTGGAAATGTTAACAATTACATCAGAGACTTGTGACTTTTTTCTTCCCTATTCACCCCAAGTTGGTAATGTTGTTATGGTGATTTTTTTTTTAGTTAAAGTAAAAAATGCATTTTTCTTGAAGATGAGCATATGATGAGTTGATGTATAAGGCTGTTTTCAGCAGTGAATAGAATTTAACAGCTAGAGATGAAGGGAAGACAGAAAGAATGCTCTAGGCTATAGAAACAGGGTAAGCAAAAGAACAGGCAGAAAGCCACGGGTGTGTGTTTAAGAAAGAAGCGACCTTGTTAAGAAAGAGCATCCAGGAGTATGTGAAAAAAAAAATGTACCATAGGCTGGCCCAAAAATGATGATTCTGCCTGTGAAATGATTGGAGAGAAAATTTTTTTAACGCATTGTGGGGTGGGGTGGGGAAGTGGCTCACTAGGTAAAAGAGAGATGCTGCACAAACTCAGAGCCCCAAGTCTAAGTCCCCAGAACACACATAAACGCCAGGGTCATAGCCAAGCATCTGCCCTCCAGCACTGCCACACAGCTCTCCCACCCCTCTGGGCCAGTCAGGCTGGAGTTCGCAGTGGAAACACAACAACAACAGACATGCTTCAAACAAAACAAGACAGAAGACAAGAAAACATTCAAGGTTGTCCTCTGACAGTTGCACATGGTCTGTGACACATGTAGATCAACATTCACATTCATGAATACACACACACATATACATGCACACATGCACGCACACACAAACACACACCAGACAAATGACCATTGTCTAGAGAAGGCATTTTTCTCTATGTTTGGGTAGAAGAAAGGAAAGTCATGTGTCTGCCACACACCCCAGGGAAGACTGGCTTGGCAATGGTGTCAGGGGGAACTTGGAAGATGAGGATAGGCTCTCCTTCTAGTGCCTGGGCACAACATGACAAAGTAGGAAAGTTACACACAGAAACCAGGAGACATGTGTGACAACATTGCAAAGACTGTAGAGTCCAACAAACTCTTCTAGAAAAAACTATGGATGATTGTATGTACCAGATAACAAGATAGGGAAAATGTATTTCTAACTTCCATTCCATTATCACATGGATGGAAATAGGCTTGCTTCTATAGGTGAAATGCCAGTGTTAGTTTAAAGTAATTCTTTTTTTTTTTTTTTAACTCACAGTGATCAGCCTGCCTTTGCCTCCCAGAGTGCTGAGATTACAGGCATATGCCACTGCGCCAGCTTGAAATTAATTCTTTATGTCTGGATTTCTGTCCGTTCTTTGGATTCTTAAATGAACATATTCACAACCAAGTATAATCTCAGTTATTACTAATTTTCAACCCTAAAACTGTACTCAGCATCTGCCTCGAGACCCTGCAGGGTAGAGCCTGTCAGAGGCCCTCTGTGGGGGGGCTCCTGTCCTGTTCCCTGTTTTCTTCCTTCTCTGATGTCTATCCTCTTTGCCCTTCTGAATGGGGATTGAGCATCTTAGCCAGAGTCCTCCTTCCTGATTAGCTTCTTTAGGTGTACAAATTTTGGTATGTTTATGCTATATTATAGGTCTTATATCGACTTATGAGTGAGTATATACCCTGTGTGCCTTTCTGCTTCTGGGACACCTCACTCAGGATGATCTTTTCTGGTTCCCACCATTTGCCTGCGAATTGTTTTTTATCACTGAGTAATATTCTATTGTGTAGATGTACCACAATTTCTGTATCCATTCCTCAAGTGAGGGGCATCTGGGCTGTTTCCGGCTTCTGGCTATTACAAATAAAGCTGCTGCAAACTTGGTTGAGCAGATGTCTTTGTTGTATACTTGAGTGTCTTTTGAATATATGCCTAGGAGTGGCATAGCTGGATCTTGAGGAAGTGCTATTCCTAATTGTCTGAGATAGCGCCAGATTGATTTCCAAAGTGGTTGTATAAGTTTACATTCCCACCAGCAGTGGAGGAGGGTTTCCCTTTTTCCACATTCTCTCCAGTTTGGGCAGAGTGCAGGGAAACTTATGAAAGAAGTAGGTGATAGTAAGACCTGGAGAGGACAGGAGCTCCACAAGGACAGCAACAGATCCAAAAAGTATAGGCACAGGGGTCTTTTCTGAAACTGATACTCCAGCCAAGGACCACTCATGGAGATGGCCTGGAACCCCTGCACAGAGGTAGTCCATGGCAGTTCAGTGTCCAAGTGGGTTCCATAGTAATGGGGACAGGGACTGTCTCTGACATGAACTGATTGGCCTGCTCCCCCTGATGGGGGGAGCAGCCTTACCAGGACACAGAAGAAGACAATGCAGCCACTCGTGATGAGACCTGATAGACTAGGATCAGAAGGAAGGGGAGGAGAACCTCCCTTATCAGTGGACTGGGAGAGAGACAGGGGTGGGGAAGAGGGAGGTAGGATTGGGAGGGGAGGAGCGAGGGAGGTTCAGGGGCGATACAAAGTGAATAAACTGTAATTAATAAAAATAATTATTAAAAAACTGTACTTCAAGTTCAGTGTCTCTCTAATTTCTTCTATAAATACACTCTCTCATATTCTCTTCCATTGTCCTCTGAATGTTAGCATATGTCTGACCAAAAAACAGAATCATGTCTCTAGACTGTGGTTTATCCAGCAAAAAAAGAAATGAAAAAAAGAAAGTCTAAGTAGGGTTAGAGGTTTGTGGAGATGGTAGCCAGTAACCAGGAAGCACAAATTTTCTATTTATTTTCCCTCATAGCCTTTCAAACATAATAGAATAAAAGTGGCCTGGGTCTCTTTTTAAATAGACAGCAGTAATAACTTAACAAAAGATCAATGATTATCGTTGATCACCTACGTAAACAATGAAGCTCCGGGACCCTCTGATTAAAGCATAACAGTCATTGTACTTCTGCAATGCAGCAAAATCTTCTGCATCTATCAGGAAACCCAAAGGCTTTCCCACTGGTTTTTAATTAAATGTCATTCCCACTGAGTTAATAAGCATGTTATCAATAATGCAACTTTCCTTTAAAGTTTTGATAATCGCTTGAGCTACATTTTACAATTACCAATAATAGATTGGTTAAAAGTCTCCAATTCTCACCCTCAACATACATGACTAAATGTATGTTGCCTCCTGTGCTCAGGAACAATCCACCTTTCCATTCCTAGAGCTTTAATAAGCACAAGTCATGAGAAATTGATGTTCGCCCCGAGAATAACATACAACTGGGAAGCTCAATCTTGAAACACAAACAGATTGCTTTATGGCTAAAAGAATAAGTTCTGCCAAGATTAAAAACAACTTCAGTTTCCTAAGCTCTTATTTTGGACTAGAGCTGTGATAGGAGTTTTTATGGGAATTTCATGAGTGTTCGCTGCAAATAACAATCAATACAATATACAGAGGCCTAAGGGAGGCAGGGATTAGAAACCTGGCCCAGATTCCCACAACCCGTCAGTGGAGCCAGAATACCAGAATGTGTGCGGTTTCCATAAGTCCCCAATTCTCTCTGTCTGATAGGCTTTTCCTCATTACCCTGAGGAATGAAGAAACGGTAATAGGCCCCAGAAGGACCATAGCACAGATAATATTATATCTATTTGGCCATCATGATGGCATGAGAGCAGATGTGGGGAGATCAAAAGCTACTGTGGAAATACTGGTGGAGATGAAAGTCGCGTTTTCCAAACAGGCAGCTGGGAGAAATGAGCAGCAGGAGTGCTGGAGCACTGGGGAACAGAGAAGAAGAGAGAGCCATAACTCTGAGGAATGACTCTGCTTTTTTGTCCTGGGGTGTTAAATGGCAGGCAATAATATGTAGAAAAAGTGGAACAACATTAAGACAGGCATAAGACACGGGACACCTTCAAAAGAAGTTGAAAACCAGGTGATGAAGGTCCCTAAAGACGACCTGAAGGACTTTGGCCTTCTACACTAGAATCTAGAAAGAGGAACAGTTTATGCAAAATTGTCCCTGATGTTCTCATGGCTCACAGGAATCTGGGTGGGGGTTCTGATTTCCTATGTACTCAAGTTTTCTCTATCCCACTAAGTCAGTTGCAGGCAAGCTCTTTCTTTAGAAAAGCCTCTAGCTCCTCAACTTTTTAATGGTCTCTAACTTTTCAGCCTACAGCTGGAAGGTTAAAATATCAAGTTCGAGAGCTTTTAAGAGTTTTAGTACTTGAATACAGAGGAGCAGAAAAAGCCAATCCCTAGCTCATGGCTTGCAAGCCCTGGTCCATTTAGGCATTCTATTTAGAAACCCCATCATATCCAGCCATTTAATATCTTAAATACCAACCATTTCTAACCAGGGGAAGGAGTCAACCCCCTAGCCCCACCCCCAACCCACCGAATCTTAGCAGCTGATTGGGCAAAAGCATCCAGGAACCTAACAGTCTATAGTAAGATCTGGAGGAGGCACTCACAGCTATTTTGAGTGAGATGGGAGTCAGGAGAGGTATGAAGTTAAATATCCAGCGATGGGGCAGGAGAGAGATTACCAATGTGGGAAAGAGATCCCTTCTCATCTTATTTCACTTTAATTGTTTTGTCCACTAATGACACCATGGTATTCTGCAACTTGACTTTTTCACTGCCTATCATAGTTAACATTTGCTGTTTTAGAAGAAGTGGGGAATCTAGTGCTCCTACTTTTCAAGTTCAGTGACTGACTGAGGTAAACATGGCCTTCCTCTGAAATTTCGAATAAAGAAGAAGCATTGCCATAATAAACAGCATCACCGTTCATCTTGGTAGTAATTACCCATTCATGACAAACCCTCTTAAGATTTAAGCTCTAGTTAAAATACAGAAAGATGAGCAGACTGGAGTGAAGCTTTTTTATTTACTTCCAAAGTGAGAGTGCCATTCTGCTACCCAAAGACTTCAAGAAAAACCTGACAGTTCGGATTACTCCCATCTCCGGAATGGCTGCAGTGGAATAAGACATTAATAAACAATCTGGTGTTTTCTCTTTTATGCTCGTGTTATTTATTTGTCAGTTCGATTTCATCTCTATTTCAAAAGTCAGTTTACTGTAAAAGGCCATATTCAGTAGAAGATGGTTAAAAGCAAAGCTATGAAAAAGATACCAAAACCTTTTCAGAGAAAATAGGAAATAACTTGATTGAGATTCCAAAGCAACACGTTATTCATGTGAGTACCAACTTTGCTCCACGTTCCCCAGAATAGAAGACAAGACAAAGGAAAGGGGGAAGATGGTTGTACATTTCTAGATGCCCACGATGGAGTATGAAAGAGGGACATGTAAAAAAATAAATAAATAAAGAGGGACATGTTTCTCTGTCACCAATCTTAGGTCAAACAGGGGCTGCAGATAGCAAAGTTTGGTCTTAGAAGTTTTTCTTCATTTCATTTTTATCTGTGTCTGTAATCTGGAAATTGTTTTGGAGTCATTCTTTGCAAATTCATGTATTGAAAGTCTCACCCCCACTGCGCTGTTATTTGCCTTCATGAACAAGGTCCATGTCTTCATAAGAGGGACCTGGAGAGATCTCTATTTTTCTTTTCTCCATGTAATGGCACTATACAAAATCGGCAGAACCTCTGCAATGCAAAGGGTTCCTCACTAGTGCATGACTGGTGGAACCTGACTGACCCAGGGCTTCCAGCCTCCCTCCCAAACTAGGAAACATAAAATCATTGTTATAAACCTCCCAGTTGAAGATAATTTGTTATAATACCCTGTTCTGACTAAGGCATAGTCGTAGTGTCTAACAACTTTATGGGGAGCTGCTCATGCTGAGTACACTCTTTCAAAGAAATGCTGTCGCAGGATTCAATGTTTTACAATGCAGAAGATGGAGAGCCAGTGTGCCTCTTCTTCTCTATCGAGTGTCAGTTTTTCCAGGAGTATGGAAACCCACAAAAGGCCAGAATTTAAATGACAAGACTCATGTCAAAGGCTGTTTATAGTTTCTTTTCATCGCTAGCTAAGAGAGATACACATACCAAAAATTTCAGCTTTTAAAAAACTATGGTTTAGATTTCCATCAAATCTGGGACTGGAGGTCCTGCAGAGACTGATGCAACAATCCGAGGACCATGCATAAAGAGGACTAAACCCCCTACTCAGACATAGCCAGTAGGCAGCTCAGTCTCCATTGGGATCCCCAGTAAGGGAAGCAGAGGCTGTCTCTGACATGAACTCTGATGCCCACTCTTTGCTCACTTCCCCCTGGAGGGGTGGCCTAGCCAGGTCACAGGATGCAGGCAGTCCTGATGGACTTGATAGGCTGGGGTCAGATGGTAGGGGAGGAAGGCTCCCCCTTTCTGAGGACTAGAGGAGGGAGATAGGAGGAAGAGGGAGGAAGATGAGGAAGATAGGGGAATGGGGAGGGAGGGTGGGACTGGGAGGAGATGAGGGAGGGGGCTACAGTCAGGATGTAAAGTGAACAAAGTATAAAAAATAAATTTAAAAACAGGAAAAAGAAACATGGTTCAGTTTATAATTTCAGGTATTTGGGTATGTGTGTGTGTTTGTGTGCTTGTGCATGTTTATGCATGTGTGTATATGTACATGTGAGTGCATATGTTTGTGCGTGCATGTGTGCCTGACCACCTATGCATGGCTGTGTTTGTGTGTGTTTTGCATTTCTATGTGTGCACATGTGTTGTGCTAGGTGGCATGTATGGAGAGGCCAGAGCCAATGTTGGATGTCTTCCTCAGTCACTCTCTACCATGTTTTTGAAGAGCGTCTCTCACTGAGCATGGAGCTTGCCATTAGGGCAACACTAGCTGGCCACTAAGCTCCAGAGATCTGTCTCTGTGTCCCCAGCTTTGCGATTACATAAATGCTTCTCCATCCTGCACCTTGACTCACACCCAGCATTTTTTTGTTAACTTGGGTGCTAGGGGTAAAACTCAGGTCCACATGCCTGTGCAGCAAGCGCTTTCCAAATGAGCCATCACTTCAAACTCCATAAAGCCTTGTAAGAGATTGCAGCAGCGAACTGAAGCTCAGACAAAATAACAAGAGGAGCAGAAATATCAACCTCTCTTTACCAGACCAGTATCACACATGGTGGATTACTGAATATATCTAGACAGTATTTTTCCACTTTTGTCTAAGTTAACAGACACTCTAATTCATTCAGTTGGCACACACATTTAAAAATGGTCAGATTACAGACCTAAGTACATTATTCTTGAGATGACCTATGACATGGGGTTATAGAAGAAGAAAGATATCACAAGGGCCCTTGAGGG
Organism: Meriones unguiculatus; assembly: GCF_030254825.1. Classification (NCBI taxonomy): domain Eukaryota; kingdom Metazoa; phylum Chordata; class Mammalia; order Rodentia; family Muridae; genus Meriones; species Meriones unguiculatus. Next base: position 172,666,215 of record NC_083350.1, on the reverse strand, counting down.
TCTTTGTTCAATGGCAGAAACTCAGTAGACATTTGCATCTTGGGAATTTGCTCTTCCTCCTTCATCTTATTTAAAAGAGAACATGATGTCTAGAGAAAGCTAAATCATCTGGAGATAAGGGGCATATAGAAGCCAACAAATGAGAACTCAGAAACCGAAGCAGGGAGCATCTTGGGTAACTGGTGCCTCAAGTATTCTGCCAGTTCAACTGTCTACAATGAACTCTCTACAGCACAGGAAAAGCAAATGCCTTTTCAGTTAACCATTTAATATGTTTTGTTGTTGTTGTTATTGTTACTATAAACAAGACATAATCCTTAACTAATTAACTATCACTCTAGCCTCTTTAAATTGCTCACTCAAGCACTAAGAACAAGGCTGCAAGTCCAGGGTGGCTGAGAAGGGAGAATCCCTCCCTCAATGCAGTGTGCATTCTTGTGGGCAAAGCGGTGTTGCATAAGCAACAGGCCCTGTTTTCTTCAGCTCCTCAGGCTACAAGTACATGTACAAAAAGAAAATATAGGCATGATATCACATTCGTTATTTATGGACCATTTAAAGCATGATTCTCTGTGCATCATTGAATTCAACCTGTGTTCAGAGATTAGAGAAAAAAGCACAGTGCACACGGCATGGAAGACCCACAGTGCCCGTGCAGAAGGTCCTCAGCCATTTTCAGGGCGTTATGTTCACAGAGAGCTTCCTAATTCAGCTGGTTATTCTGAGACCTTGACTCCAAGTGTTAACCTGCTAGGCACCACCCTAGCAGGATGGTCAGTGCTCTGCCACAGTATGAATCAAAATCTAGCCCAAGCCCCATAGGAGGGGGATCCCGTGGAAAGCCATTGGGAACCTGAGGTCAGCATGGCTTGGTGCTTGGACCTAGGATCTACTCTGATGAGAAGGAAATAAGAACGACCACGGAACTAAAATTCTTGGAATTTTCTGCAAAGCATCTATCTTCTTCTGCTCTAAGCTCTGCCATGTGAGGTGTTCCAGAGGAAGAAAAAGGCCAAAAGGCCTCTTGTTTCACTTCTCAATGGATAGGAATCTTCCCTCAGTGGTAGAGATTAGACACCAGCTGTTCAAGAAGTTTACAATATGAGGAGATGATGCAGAGATGTTACTGTCACAATGACAGGGTAGGATCTCTAAACACAGAACAGCAAAACGGTGCCGTGTGTGTGTGTGTGTGTGTGTGTGTGTGTGTGTGTATGTGTGTGTGAACAAATAGCACAGAAGTCCTTGTTGGGATGATATCAGTAACATTCAGATTAGGGGTGGTTGGTCAGCTAGTAAAGTATATATCTAGCAAGCATGTCCTGCTTAGGGTTTTTGTGTTTGTTTGTTTGTTATGTCAATTTGTCAGAAGTTGGGTCATCTGAAAAAAAGGGTTCTCATTCGAGAAAATGCCTCCATAGCATTAGCCTGCAGGTTAGGCTGTATTTTCTTGATTGCTGATTGACATTTGAGGGCCCAGTTGCTATAGGCAGTGCCATCCTTGGGCAATTGGTCCCAGGTGGAATAAGAAGGGAGCTGAACAGGCTACATGGAGCAAGACACTAAGTGACACTCCTCTGTGGCCTCTGCATCAGTCCACTTTCTCGAGGTTCCTGTCCTGCCTGAGTTCCTGCCCTGACTTCCCTCTGTGATGGACAGTTACGTGGAAGTGGATGTGAAATAAACATTTTCCTCCCAACTGCTTTTGGTCCTAGTGTTTAATAACAGCAACAAAAACCCTAAAACAAAGCACAAAGACCTGAGTTCAAATCCTCAGAACCCCTATAAAAAGCCTGGGGGCAGCAGCATTCACCTGTCATCTCAGAGATGGAGAAGTGATGAAAGAACGTCCCTGGGCCTTACTGTCCATTTAGTCTAGTGGAATAGATGACTATCACCCAGGCTCAGTGAGAGGCCCTGCCTCAAACAAGAAGGTAGAAAGTTACTGAGAAAGATATGTCATGCCAATCTCTGGCCTCCACAGGTTAACGTACATAGGTACACACACTTCTGTGAACACACATGTGACACCCCCATTTACTAGATCACTTAATTAGTTAGCTAGCTAATTAACTAATTAGCTAACTAACTAACAAAACTCAGAGTCAGGAGCCAGCTGGGTGGATTTGAGTCCTGGACCTGCCACTTACTAGCTGTCTGAGCCAACACAAGCTACCTCATGTCTATGATGCTTGCTTTCAAACTGTGAAATAGAACTGCCGGTAATGACTTTTACCTATTTAACCTCTCAGAGGTCATATGAGCTAGTATGTGTAGGAAGCCTCTCGGAGTGTCTGGAGATGGTTACGTGTTGATGTCGACTGACGGCTCAGTCATTGTTGCTGTATTGTTTGAGTCATTCAGATGCAGGAGGTGATGGTGGCTGAAAGAAGCGGCAAGGCCTTTGATTCTGCCCAGATCAAGGCAGGGTCTGTTGAGGCCTCCGACTGCTTCTGTTCTCACGGGCTGCTGTCTTATTTCTCTCCAGGTAGCCTTGACCGCCTCCAGCGGTTCTCAGTGCTTCTGTTTCCCTCTCTCAAGCTCACACTGACACCATTTGATTCTGATTCCTTAAAGTTTCATTTGCTGCTGCTGCTGCTGTTATAACAGTAAAGCTTTAGAAAGCTTGTTGTTTTGTTGCCTTTGGAAAAATCAGTGTACTTATAATCAATATTTATAAATACATTCTGTGTGAATAAAGTTACTCTTTTAAAAGACTGTTACTTTAAGCTACTTTGCACCTCAATATGGATACCTTAAGGCAGGCTGGCAGATAACGGTGAAGCCCAGAATGATAATGAATGGTGGGTAGAAGAATCAATCTTATTAACTGTCTACCTAAAAATACTTACAATATATGGCAGTCTTTGTATATACATAGGTATTTTAAATGAAAGTTTTCCATCTGGTTGACAATGTGACAAAGAGTCACAGACTGTTTAACCAAAGCCCCAATACCAGGCATAGGAAGCTCTTTTGATTTGTTGGTCAAAGTTGTCCAAGAGACTCTAAAACCATGATAGACCATTGCTGTTGCCTTTGGTTGATTGCCACCACCAGGTGAAAGGGCATATTGATGATGATACCATGCACTTCAGACACAGGACCAAGAGAACTTGAGAGGAATCTGACCTTAAATCCTCCTTCCTAAGAACTAGCTTTCCTAGTACCGGAAGTTGGGTGTCATTCAAGCTTCCAAAGGAGGCGAGCAACCTATAATCCTACCCAGTTATGATACCTATAAATCAAAGCAGCAACCAGCATGGTATAAATCACCCTAAGGGTACAATGGTTGTATGCGTACCTTGGCAGGTACAGCTTTCCAGTTAGACTTAAGACCTGCTCAGCCAGAGAGAAACCATGACTGTTACTGGAAGCCTAGTCAACTACCTGAAGATAGTGAAGTCGTGAATCTTGGAGGAGAACCGGCAACTACCACTTAAACCAGCAAAATTCCTAACTACAGTATATATCCTTTTACCCACAGATAGTATAGTTTTCAGTGCTCCTCAGGGAAACTTCTCCTTCAAACAGACAGAGACCATTACAGAACACCATAACTGATCAAAATGCAGAGTTGTGGAGCCCAGTCCCAAATGAATCATCTACAACACAACTCCTACATCTAAGGCTCATGGATCATTGTGAAAAGAAGAAAGAAAGATTGTACAAACCAGAGAAACAGGAATGTGCTGTGAGATTGTGTCTCCTAGAAATATCAGAGAAACTATATCCATGTAGTTTCATAACATGGATTACTAAGCATGACCCAAACAAGAACCACACAAAGAGACATAATAATGTGGAAGAGGGAAAACTCAGGAGGCCTCAAATCTAGACAAAGAACTATAAGCAACCAAGGAAAGCTGAGAATGGGAGAAATAGTCTTCCGTTGTCTTCCTTGGAAGAGCACACAATTGTTTATCAAGTGGCCAGCATTGAAAATACACACAAATAACAGTGTATGGACCGAGCAAGTTTTATGTTTATGTTTAGGAACACACACACAAATACATAAAACTATTTAAGACTAATGGAACATAAATTTGAAGAATGTCAAGAAATATGAGAGGGGCTGGATGGGAGAAAAGGGGTGAGGCAAGTAGTACAGTTATATTACAATCTCAACAACTAACGATTATAATTTTAAAATGTATGGGGGTGGTATACAGGAGATGGTAGTGACCCAGGGTATTTTGTAGACACTGTAAAGCCACTGTGCTTTGTTTTTCAATTAATTGTTAGAACCGTTCATGTTTCATAACTATCTTCTCTGGTAGACTACACACTCTCCGAAGGTAGGAGCTGTTTCTTTGCTTGGTTCTGTATTTTGGGGGCTTGCTATGTCATATTTCAACTTGTAGATACCCAATAACTGTTTGCTTAAAAAAAAAAAACCTGCCAAACAAGTTTCTGATGTACAGTTCACAACCTGAAGACCCAAAACAGAAGCCTGAATCCGAAGCCATTTTTTCTTTGTACCACTAGTCTTTAGCTTTAGGAAACTTTAGCTGCTTTGGTAAGGTGCCAAGTTCTTCATAGATAATAGCCTTTGCACATGAAAAAGGTTTGATTTTCAGTTTGTTAAATAAGAATCAACTAAGTAGAAAATTAAGAAAAACATAGGCAGGGATGGGGGAACCACAGAACTTGAGCCTGGAACAGGATTGCTGACAGGCCCTGGGCCAGTGCACACAGGGAAAGCCCTGACACACAGATTCTCTGCATAAGATCATCATAAGGTCATAACTGGTTCCACAGCTTTCCTTTTAAATATCTTCAGCAACAGAAATGGCCTAGTAGAATAAAGGGCAGAAGAAAAGTTCAGACATCTGCAGGTTTGACAAAATTAGGGGTTCGGTGATTAGGGTTCCTTAGTGATGTTTATGAGGGATTCACCTGAGTGTGCACTAAAGGTTAAGATTCTATGTGTGCACCCCACCTCTTCTGCTTGTCTGTGTAGCCCTGGCTGTCCTGGAACTCACTTTGTAGGTCAGGCGGGCCTCAAACTCACAGAGATGCTCCTGCCCCTGCCTCCCGAGTGCTGGGATTAAAGGTGTGCTCCAGGACCACCACCAGGCAAGGTGTGCACTCTTAATGAGAGCTGGAGAAGAGGGAAAGGCAGCAAGTACATACTGTTCTCTTCCAAGTGCTTTACACACGGGCAGTAGACGTGATTAATAAGAAACGCTCATTAAACGTTAACTAAAGGAGTTTGTATCGTGAACTTCTATCATTATTTCCATATAATTCAAAGAACTTAGGCCTCCTGTGTCTATTCACCCTTTCCGCAGGGCTAGCTGGAAACAATGATCCTCCTTGGTAATGCCTTCACTCACACAGAGAGCTAAAGACATGCCCTCTGCTAAGGAGGAGTGTTCGGCTTCTATTTCTCCCACGGATCTTTAAAAGAGGATAGTATTGGAGAAAGCAGACGAAGCCTTCAATACTTCTCTGAGCCAAATACCAGTGTAAGCTTCAAAAGATGCTTTCTTATAGGATCCGTGGATACAGGTGCTGGCAGGAGACAAGCAAGACTCACAGGAGGATCGATTGTAAAAGACCTAAGCAACAAGGCAGAAGCTCACCACAGTGATCTGACAAGGACATGCTTCTCACCATGACTTCCAATTGCTCCTCTTCCCCCTCATCAGAATGAACTAGACAAATGCCAAATCTCGCTATCTGTGATGTGGAAAATGTTGCCTGTTCGCTACAGCTTGTATCCATCTAAAGGGCATCGCTAGACCCCCATGGTTCCCCTGCAGGTAGATGGAGCCTCCAAGACATCATCGGCCCTTGGAAATTGAGCAGAAATTAGGCATTCCGCTCAGAAGATTTGCCTTAAAACTCACTTGTGCAATTCTTTGTGCTCACTCTTTTTGGCCATCCTTCTGCTCTCTGGGAAGATGAGACCTAGACAATGATAGAGCCACAAAAGAAAGGAGCCCCACTCCAGAAAGCACACAGGAAGTAGAACTCTTCCATTCACCGATGCAAACTGACAAACAGAAGGGGCGCGGAGGGAGGGGGCGGGACAGGCAAGAAATAAATGTTTTTGAAGCTGCTAAACTATGGGAGTTGCTCCTCAACTAGCATGCTGACCGAAGAAGGCAGCTGAAAACACACACACCCCCCCCTATGGAGTTGGGGGAGAGAGTAGAAAGCATGGTGTGTTTTCCAGCAGAGGCTAGGCCTGAGAACGTCCTCACAGGGAAACAATCCATTCACATACGGGCTATTTTAGAATGATTTACACACTAATCCCCCACGGTGCAGAGTCCCAACAGACCTGACCACTTGCACTTGCTTGGTTTTGTTGCTGACTTGCTTCATTTTTACCTATAGAAACACACTGGTAGAGAGAAAATAAGGGAAAAGCCAAAGTTAAGAAAAAGGGGTGTGGTTTTTCAAGAAACCCCCGAACATTTCAGATGTAAGGTTTTTAAACAGCTTCCTAGACCCCTGTGACCTCCTTACTCACTTCCTTGTGCTGTTTTCACTGGGGTGAGGGTGCAGAGGAACTCAGAGGTTAGCTAAAGAAACTACTTAAAACCACTTAGAAACAAGAAGTCTTACATGAAATTATACCCACAGTGCTCCTAAGTATAAAAGCACAAAAAAAATTACTCACACACCAAAGAACTCCCCTAAATACACTGTCCTATTTCCACACAGGGGAGTCGGTGCACCTCACGTATGCAGAGAAGATGGGGTCTGTTTCCGACACTCTGCACTCTGAAAGATGGGCTGAGCAAATGAGCTGGCATCCATTTTGCACAACACTCCGACTAATTTCTTTTTCTTTGGGGTGGAAAAGAAGAAGAAAATAACAAAATTATCCTTGGCAGACACGAATGGAGCTGAAAAGAGGAATCCTCTAGAATTACTATCTAACTTTCTATTGTTTCTAGCAAGCTTATTCCATCCAATATTTGCATTGTTCTTAAACTACCCCGCCTCTTAATTTCCCAGTGCCTAAAAAGAAATATTTGGGTGCCTTTCTTCCCATTATGGCATCATTTGTCTTATTCACTACTTCAGGCTCCATAGAGTCGGTACAATTTATATGGTCAGAGATCATTGAATAAGCAGCAGCTAATTAGGGTTGTGAGTCTTCCATCTCCAAGTGCCTTCCCCATCCAGCTCCTCTGCTCTCCCAACTGGCTCCTGACAGGTACCGATGATATAATTACTGTCTCAGCACACCGTACCGAGATGCCAGGAATATCACTTCCTATTGTGAGGGTTGTAAGGGCAGGGCTATCTTTAAACTCAACGTTGCTTATTAAATGAACATAAAGCAACTCAGAGGACAATAGAAGACAATTCTTTCAATAGAGCTTCCCTATAAGAATATTCACTTGCTTCACCATGACAGATGCTGTTACAGGGGTTGTATGTAATTTCTCTTTCTTTTCCTTCTCTCGAATGTGGTTGCTGTCCTGATGATAAATCTGCTGTGTGCACCCAACAGAAGAATAACAGCCAGGGCTTTTCTGTATGCCAAGGCCAAGGGTCACATCTATCATCTCGTCACCTCTGTGCTCCTTTTAATGATCTCACTTCAGTCAGAAACTTGACTTCAAATCATAAGCCTAAGGAGAAACTGGATTTTAATTTACAGAAGCACCAATAAATATCTTTTGTTCTAAGACAATATTTCATAATGAAGTTGGGTGTCTCAGGGCTCTTTAAGCCAAATGGCAGCTATAAACATTTTTCTTGGTGGCGTGGTGTTTCACTTCAAATCAAAGCTGAGTTCACCTACAGCCCATGAACCAAAAACCTATGACAAGAGTCCATCCTGCCTTTCTAATCTGCTACCTGAATCGATCACACATTAGAGGAGAGTTTTCTTAAGATGGTCAACTCTTTGGCAACTTCGGAGGTTGATTTATCCACTTGACCATTTCAGAGGAGTGTTTCTTCTTTCTCAGTGCCTGGCCATGTCTCCCTCCGGGCCCTAAATGAGCTCATAACGTGGGCCACAGTGTGGCGGCTCAGACAAGTTCACACATTCATCTAGCTCAGGGATGGTATTGAAGAGCCACAGCATGTGCTTCTCCGTGCAAGGGCCTTCAGACTGCAGAGCAAGTGCTCAGGTCTGTCACACTCTTGGGGAGATTTCACACCAATTAAGAGCTCTGATGGCCTGGGGATCAGAGGCAGGGCGGGGCCGAGACTGTTCTTCAGCTCTGCCCGGCCATCATTGTGGGCGATATTAAAGCTTTTACCGAAGGGATTTATTAGTTCTGTGGGTCTAAAGGTCTGAGTTAAGTGTTTTCTTTTTCTTTCTTTTATTTTATTTTTTCTCTTTCAAGGAGGGTGGGGGTGGGGAGAGGCTTTCAACTTCCAACAAGGAAGGTGAGTCCATGTTTCAAGAGAACAGATTGAATGAACTCAAATGTGGCATTGTTACCAGTGTCTGAGAACCTGAAAAAAAATTCAATTTTATGGGTCAGGCTAGGCGACACTGTGAGGCCCAAAACTAAATGAATGGCAGGAGTCTCTAGATTTTATATACTCCATGTTAGAAGGAGAAGGATGTATCAAGACCATCACTATTTCAGTCAGAGAGAGAGCACCTCTCTCACTATTGAACAAATCTGTCACAGAATTAGGACAGAGGATTCACCTCAGTTCACCACGCCTGTATTGTCTGTCTATCATCATCATCATTCTCTCATACATCCCTCTAGCAGCCTCCCCTCCCTCTCCTCCTCCCAGCATTACCCCTTCTCTCCACCCCAGACCCATTCTTCCTCTATTTTCCTTCAGAAAAGAGCTGCTTCCCAGTGATGTCAACCAAACAGAGCATAACAAGATACAATAAAACCTGGCACAAACCCTCATAATCAAGGCTGGATGAGGTGACCTAATAGGAGGAAAAAAGTCCCAAGAGCAGGTGAAAGAGTCAGAGACACTTTCACTCCCACTGTTAGGAGCTCCACAAATACCCCAAGCTAAAACAAACAAATAAATAAATAAATGAGCAGCATTTTGCAGAGTACCAGCTCAGTGCCATGCAGGCTTCTTGATTGTCACTTTAATCTCTCTGAACTCCTATGAGCCCTGCCTCGCTGATTCTGTGAGCCGTGTTCTTGTGGTGACCTCACCCTCCTGGCTGCTACAGTCCTTCCTTACCCTCTTTCATTTTGCCTGCAGGGCACCATGTAAAAGACACTTGCTAAATGAGAGAATCTTCCAGAAAATTTAGCACTGTAAATAGACTCCATTGCAGTCTTCTGCAAAATGTTCTCATTACATTTGGTTTCAAATAATTGGGGGGAAAAAATCAAGACACAAAGTTGTCTTACCTTAAAAACTATAAAGTTATTTAAATATATTTGTCAAACTAAACCCTTTATTCTTATTGTACTTTTAAGAGGCTATTAAATCAGAAAAAAAATTAAATTAAGTGCAAATAAAATCACAAAACCAAAAAAAAAAATACAAATCCAATTAATATCATTATTTAAATGTGGCAAATCTGTAGGGTTTTGCCGAAACTGAGTGACATGGGGTAGGAAGGCATTGCTGGCTGCTAGGGCTCGAATGAGCTGTGCTGGGGAGAGACGGAGTATAGAGTAAGAGGGGCCAGCCCTGCAGAACAAGCCGTACTACACAGGAAGACTTCCTTGCAAACGGTGCGGCAGTCTCGGTAATGCCGCAGAAGGATCAAGTGGAAGGAGAGAAAGAGGCCCTGGAGAAGAGTGACTGCTGTGTCTCCGCTGGGTGTGGGGAAATCGGCAATCTTCAAGAAGACGGGAAGGTGTTATTTAGAAAGAAGACTTCATGAGAGAAGATGCAGAGGAGACACATGCAAAGGCACAAAAGCCCAAGTGTCTAATGAGATGACAGCAAGAAAGATCACAACAGCAATTCTCACACAGCAATTATCTGTCCAGGCACGCTGACAAACTCTTTGGTGCATTATTTCATTTAAGCATCGCAACACGCTTGCCCTGTTTTATTGCTTAAAAAAAAAAAATTGAGTCTTAGAGAGGTCAATCTGCCCAAGATCCTAGGTGATCCACTGAGTGGCACTGCTCAGGTGGAGGCTGAAGCAAGGGCTTCACAGCTGCATTTCCCACCTCTCCATCTGCTGCTCAGAAGGCTATAAATAGCCTGGGATTGCTAATGCATGAAGTCAAGGTAGAGAGAAAAAGCACATCTGATTGCTAGAACACCACATCAGCTCTTGCCTGTGTGACTAAGTCATGCGGCTTCTTTAGGAGTACTGCTTCGCTCTCAGTCCACGCTCACAACATTCCAGAGTCTGGTTATATCAATCCTGTGTTTCCTTCTTGTCAGGAGTGTAGAAAGTTGATCTGCTTATTGTTTAAATTTCTAAAGTGCATGTGATGAGTATCTTCAGAAAATGGTCACCTTTATTACAAAAGGACAAATCAGAACACAATGGAGCAGGACACAGTTGCTGTTAACCTCAGTAAGCTCTGTGTGTGAGGTGAGGTTCAAAAGTCCCAGATTGACATCTGGTTCCACCACCCAGCTTAAAGCTGAGTCTGTGAGACAGTGATCCCACGTGGAAGCTTCCTATCATTGGTAAAATAAAGAGCAATCATGCCTACATCTCAGAGTTGTCGAAAGAATTACATTAGCTAATATGTACAATGTCTGACAGTCCTGAGACCACACTCAGGTCCACACCACACCAATCCCATTCCTTCCATGTGGTAGATGTGTGTGTGTGTGTGTGTGTGTGTGTGTTTGTGTATGTGTGTGTGTGTGTGTGTGTTTCATTGCAATAGTTTCAGATATCTGAAGCCAAGGGAGGGGGGAACCAGAAACAAGAGTGAATTTATAGCAAAATCATTTGATGTTTGATGTAGTTTCTTAACTAATCCAGCTTTGTGAATTACTGCTGGAGAGGTTTTTGGTTGCTTGCTTACCTACTTAAGCAACCATGAGTATAATGCTTTCCAAATAAGATGTTTCTTTCCCTCGAACACCCCTAACAGCAAGGCTGACCTTCCTTTTATTCCCCTTTCTCATAACCTGTTTATATCAGAAGAAAACACTCAAATCCCGAGGTAGTGCATTTGCTATATATACTTACGATTATATACAATGTACATGTTGCTATACAAGAACTGCTACAAATTTAAAGATTGAGATTTTTCTGGTTAATTGTCATCTCTAAAGATGCTTTATTCTGCAAGATGAGAATATAGTCAGGTTTGTATGGAACCAGTAACTAACAAAATATATGCAAATCAAATAATTGACTTTAACCAGATCTTCAGTGTCTTCATTGCTGACAGAAAAAGGAAACAGGAAAGTTTAATCCCAATTTGTCCATATTTACATTTTCTAAATAAAGCTGCAATCACAGTCATAGTTTATTAGGACTCCTTGCAGACTATTTACGTTATGAAAGCTCTTTTTGCTTATGCAACTTAGAAATTAATGTCCTCTAAAATCCTCATTATGCAGACTGATTATTTTCTACAAAGGTTTCCGAAAAACCCAAATGCAACATTCTAGCTATGTTGGGGAAGCTCTGTGGGCAAGAGTTGGGTTATCTGGGGAGTTGCTTTGGTTCAGGAGCTGTCTGCTCTCCTCAGTACTTGACACATCCATAGTCCTCAGGGAGGGCGTGGCTGTACATAGAGAATCGTCGGGAATAAAGCCCATATTTGTGGACTCGGGCCTTCTTTCAACTCCATGTCTCATGTTTGGTAATGTGTCTCAGTTTTCTGGTCCATAGAACACAGTGTCAACAGCACTTAGTTCATAGGCTGTGAAGATCCAATGAGGTAGGAGAGATCCCCAGCACATTTCATTACCAAGCAAATGACTACCATCACTGCCACACTTAAGCAGGCTATTTAAGCTACCGTTAGCAGATAGATGGTCATTTCTGAGAAAAAAAGGCTTTAATCTCTCTCTCTCTCTCTTTCTCTCTCTCTCTCTCTCCATCCCTCCTACCCTCTCTCCCCTGCTCTGTGTGTGTGTACTGTGTACAGTGTCCCTCTACTTCCTTTGCCTCTTCTACTTCACTTGCTAGTCCAGCGACTGGCAGCCCAATATCTTCCTGAGTTCTAAGCATTGCAGCCCTCTGGAGCTAAGCCCCTTACACTTGTCTTCTTTCTGTGTCCTTCCCTTCATCTGTGGACAAGCCCCTCAAGGATCCTGGCTTTGGCACCATCCACATAGGATGACTAACTTGCATCTATATCCCAAGATCTAGACTCTCCTGTGAGCCTTGGGCTGTTATACTAACTCCCTGTTTGACAAGGTTCCTGAACGTCTAGAAAACACTGCAAATAAATCAGGTCCAAGACAGACCTTCTGGCTTTCTACCTGACACCAATTCTACCCCCAGTCTTTACCTCTTCAGCTAACGGCTCTGTCATTCCTCTAAGCTGAGCACATCTTCTTCCCTCTCACTCCTCAACCTCATCTATCCTCCTCTATCGTACTTCTTCTGCATAAATGTACAAATTAGCAAACTGAATTTGCTCTTCTTTTGAGTCTTACCGAGACCACTCTGGTTACTTCTCATCATTTCCATGGCTACTACCTTGAGCTGTTGTTAGTTTCCGAACCAGTATCTCTTCTCTCATTCATTTCTTCTACCATAATAACCAAAATGATCTTTAAAAATACAAATCAGTAACTCCATGGTTTTGAACTTTCAAATAACTCCCTATCATATCCACAATAATTCCCAAATGTCCTACAAGGCTTTGTCAATCACCTGTCCATCTACCCCACTTCCTTCACCCTCTTACTTCTTTATCAAGCTGCACACCCAGGAGCCTTCTTGTCCTTCATCAAGTCACAGTCCTTATTTTCTACTCCACCTCCATTTCGAGGTCTCTGTTGCTCTTATCTTGGGTTTTTGTCCATGGCTTCTTCCTTTTCATTCACATGTTTGTTCAAATGTCCTGATGCATCAATCTGAATTACCAGATGATCATTTCTTAACAACACCCAAAACTATGCCTTCATTGTCTTTATTGTATTGTCATGAGAACGTTAACTGCTTTGGAGCAGAGCCTGTGCCTGTTAACTCCAAGTAATGTTTGCATTCAGATTCTCCAAGACAGTATTCAGAACGTGGCAGGTACACTGGTGGAAATGTTTTTGATGATTCAGTCTGTTATATTTCTCTATAACCTGCATCTTCAGCAGAGATTGGGTAAAGAGCCCATTTGTTAGTGGTGATTGTAGTTAAATTATCAAAGGGCTTCTAAGTCTACAATACTACCTCACAAATGAAAATTGAAATTTTCATTTTTTTTATTTCATGAGTCAAATGAAAATTCCTTCTGGACCTTTCCATAATTCATCTGTGTTTGACATTAACAACTCATTTCATCTTCTCAGGCTTCAGTTACCTGAGATGAGCATATTATTACTTACTGGCTGGATCTTTTGAGTGCATTGAGAATATCTTGGATTCAGTGCTCAGGTCTTGGTTTCCCTCTTTAACAACAACATATTTTAATAAGAATCTACTATACTGCAGAGTAGATGAGTTGTTGAAAAGTCAACCACTCAAGAGAGAAGACAGCAGACACAAGCTTAGACCTGGGTTGTTGAATAGCACAGCAGCATAGTAAAGTATGAGCCTGACATCACCAAAGGAAGCCCAAGTTCCAATGAACACAGAACAGGGAGGTAAACATATTGGAGGAAAGATCGTGAAAGTCATCTGGGTTAGTTTACTTTCTATTGTAATAAACACCATGACCAAAGAAAGGTTTACACATCCCAAACACAGCCAGTCATTGAGGGAAGTCAGGATGCAGGAGCCAGGCAGGAACCATGAACAATATCTGCTCACCTGCTTGCTTCTAGAATCACATTCAACTACCTTTCTTACACTTCCACAGGACACCCTGCCCAGGGGTAAGACCCCCCAGAGAGTGGCGTGGGTCCTCTCACACCAACCAACAATCAAGACAGTTTCACACAGGCATGCCTACAGGCTGATCTTGTTTCCTCAGTTGAGGTTCTCTTCTACCAAGTGACTCTAGTTTGTGACAAAAACTAACCAGCACCATATCTCCAATTTTATTACATTTAGGAAGAAATCTGTAAAGAATGGACCATAGCTAATGCTGTTGAATTGGTGATCATGGAGGCCAAACAACCATTTCAAAGACTCTCTCATACCTTAGGACTATAAAGTACATAGCTGGAACCTGGGTATGGAGAATGGTGAGGGAACAGGCAGAGTGGACAGGTACTTTAGGGCAATAGTAAGCAATGAATGGTGAAGCTATACCAACCAACAAACAAACAACTCAAGAAAATGAGGACCAAATCATAGTAATGACCATTTTAAAGACATATCAAAATGGTGTCTCATAAGGAACATGCCTTAGGGAGGAGGGGTGAGTATGCTTACAAGGACTAAGAAGTAAATAAACTAATAAAATAAGAGAGAGGCCTTCATGGTTTGCTGATCAGAGTCCAGTGAACTCAAGAGTAAGTTGGCTCAGTTACGAATCTGGTCCACAGGGGAGGAAGGCATAATAGAGCAACTGAATGAGAGAGGTAAAAGAAAGGCCAGAGATATGATAAGTAGGAACCTGAAGGGAAAACATGCTGGGTGGCTCCTTTGGAGATGAGAAAATGGTCCTGCACAGCTTTTTCTTTTCTCCTGAGACCAGCCCACAGTTTCATTGTTTGTTTGTGTGTTTTCTGCAATGCTTGGTATTGAACCCAGGACCTTGTACATGCTAGACAAGGCCTATCTGACTGGCTGCCTCCCATCTTCTTTGCTCATTTCTGAACTCATGATGAAACACTGGGTTTAGATTAACTGGCAAGTAACTTTTAGAATATTCATGAGCAAAAATTGATTATTTCTCAATGTTGAAAATGACACACACACGCGCGCATAAAAAAATAACATTAATCCATAGTAGCCTGACTGCTGCTATAAAAATAAATGAAAAGACTAGTACTATAGCTAATATAAGATTTAGAGTTGATTGGAAATGCACTTGTACTTGGAATAAAATTGCAGAGAAAATCCTGTGGCAATGGAAAATTATTTTTATGCAACTTTTACATAAATGGAGTTGGATCAGTGCAGGGTGGCCATGTCAGTAATAGAGAACTCAGCTTTGTTACCAGTGGGAGGGAGGAGAGACGGGAAGAAGTTAGGAAGGAAGGGAAGTGAAAGGGAGGAAATTAAGGAAGGGCAGAAGAGAAGGAAGGGAGGGAGAGAGGTGTGAGGAGGGAGAAGTCCCTCATTGAAAGCAAGAATTTCCCAATTCATGAGAAATATTCCTCACTCCTCTACAATGCAATCAAGAAAGAACTACATGTAAACCAAATTAAAAACTGAAGTCAACTGTGTTTTCACTAAAGGGAATTGAATGATTATGGCTTTGCTTAAGCATCTCATGAAGTACTACAGGTGAGCATGGAAGTCCCTGCAACACTTGGGTTAGCCAACATTTCCCGTCTGGACATTTGTGATCAGCACAGGATATTGCAGTAGAAAAATTACCAACTCTTCCAATCATGGCCTAAATAGAAGCCTAATTAGTGAACTAATGGTTATTCTTCTCTGCTATTCATTCCTGGGAGCTTATCATACCTGCTCAATTTCTATAGCTATTTTTTTTCTGAAATTCTGAATAGATTTGGCTTTTATCATTCCTCTCCCTAAGTGCTTAGATGGATAAATACTATTATGAAGGCATGCCGCAAAAGTGAGTACATTTTAATAGGATTATGATAACAGAATCTTTATCCAAGGACTGCTGCAAAGAGCAGAGAAGGAGACTTCTGTTTTCAGATTAGAGCTCAGGCTTTGAAATGAAAAGTGGATTATCTTATTAGCTTGGAAACTGATGTAAAGCACTCAAGTCGTGTTTCTTGTTTGTAAAAGGAACCGTTTCAGGTGAACATGCTACTGGTACTGGTATGACACGTGTTTCACAAAACAGCAAGGGAAACTACAAAGACAGCCCTTCTGGTCCTCTCATGCCAGCTGTGAGAACTTTTTTTTTTTGAATCTCAAAAGCAATCAAACCCCTCAGTAGCTAAGACCTGTGCAGCTGCTGTGTGTGAATCGTGGATGAATGAAACTGTCGAGAACCATGGACTCACAGAAACTTGGATAGAAATATTTTCACTTCCACTGCAAAACAGTCCAATGGGTTCAGCCTTAGCTACGCTTAAGAAAAACTGTGTTTCACTGAATATGGAATAGGAACAAGGAGTCTTGGGGTTAATGAAATAATTGATCCTGAAAGATAGGACTACATCTGATGAAACTTAGGAAGATCCAAGTGTGGTGGAGGTAAAGGGGCCTGGAGGTGTGTTATGGGAGTCAGCAAAGGTACTTTGCTTTTAGGTACTCTCTTCTTAGCTGTTGCTCTGTGGGCAATGATGAAGCCCAGCTAAGTCAACAGCCAGAGCTATATTCAGGAGAGTGGGCTGCACCCTTCAGTCAACTCCTCCACCCTGTGGAGTAGCATTGCTGCTACCAGAAAAACATGCACATCTGTAACAACGTGTACAGAACAATACCAGCACACCAGCCGTCACTGGACACGATCCCCTTCAGCTTCGCCTCTTGACGGATACTCCATACTCCCACAGCAAGCACCTGTCACAGCAAGCATTCAGCCATAAGGAAACCATCCATACTCATGGATCAATTATGTTGTATATGTGGTCAGGAAGAAGAGAGAGATGCTGGTGCTGGTCCTCAGTTCACTTTCTTCTATTCAGTCCATGATCCCAGTCTATCCCACCCTCCTGCTGTGCACATTCAGGAGGGTGGATCACTGTGCTTCATCAGTTAAATCTCATGATACACTTTAGAATTGTGTTGCCATAGGGATTCTAAATACAGTCGGGTTAATAAAGAATATTAACTATCATAACCCATTTTGAAAATTTTAAATAGGAAAACATTTCCATTTCATGTTTTCACCTAATACTGTGGTTTTGAAAGGTAGTATTAAATAAATATCAGCATGCCAAGCCTTAGGACATAATTTTTTTGAAAGAATTAGGTGACTTATTAGCAAAAAATTGAAATGATATAATAACTAGGAAAAGGAGATATTCAAAATATGTAATTGTTTGCTCATTGCGCCAACTGCTTAGCATCCAGGTTTGTGGAGTGACTATATTTTGGAGGTAGTTTTATAAAAGATACTGGAAGAGTATTTTGTATAAAGCTGAGGGTTCTCAGAAAGTCGTACCAGTGATGAGGAATAATTTCCTATTATAATTTCGTATTTTAGTATGAGTGTAAACAGTTAAATATCAATTTGGTTATGATGAAAACAGAGTAATGAGGACCAGCCATAGGTAACAAAGACCTCTTTAAAATTCCAGTTGACTCATTCAGTGTCAAATCTGTCTCCCAAAATATAAGTCCATGAAGTTAAGATCCAGTAGGCATCCAGGTCTTCCACTGTGTGAACCCCATCGCTCTGATCTAACAAGGATTCTAAGGGACCCACACTGTTTCCTGTCATTTTGTGTTCCTCAGTGTACCAACTCAGGATGACACATTGGGCTGTCTTCACTTTGTAGATGTACAAAGACACACAACAGTGAAAGAGAAGCAGCAAAATGTGAGCTCTTACTCATAACTTTAACAGGACAGGAGACCGCCATAGAGGACATCTGAAAGACTCTACCTAGCAGTGTATCAAAGCAGATGCTGAGACTCTTGGGCAGAGTGCAGGGAATCATATGAAAGAAGGGGGAGTTAGTATGACCTGGAGAGGACGGGAGCTCCACAAGGACCAAATGTATCTGGGCACAGGGGTCTTTTATGAGACTGTTTCTCCAACCAAGGACCATGCATGGATAAAACCTAGAACTCCTGCTCAGATGTAGCCCATGGCAGCTCAGCATCCAAGTGGATTTCCCTAGTAAGGGGAATAGGGACTGTCTCTGACATGAACTCAGTGGCTGGCTCTTTGGCAGCCCCCCCCCCCCAGGGAGGAGCAGCCTTGCTAGGCCACAGAGAAGGACATTGCAGCCAGTCCTGGTGAGACCTGATAAGCTAGGGTCAGATGGAAGGGGAGGAGGACCTCCCCTATCAGTGGACTTAGAGAGGGGCAGGGAGGAGTTGAGGGAGGGAGGGTGGGATTGGAGGGGAATGTGGGAGAAAGCTACAGCTGGGATACAAAGTAAATAAACTGTGATTAATATAAAAAATAAAAATTAAAAAATGTGAGCTCTTACAGCTGTCCTCTTACCTTTTTCTCAGGGCCTACACTTGGCTCTAGGACCAAACTAATTGGGGGGGGGGGCATGTTATGGCCAATAAAGATTGTTAATTTAGCAAAATCTAAAATTACCAAGACTCTATGCCCCTGGCCATGCCTGTGAGGAAACTTCAGCATCAGGTTAAATAAGAGGGGAAGATTCACCCTAACTGTAAGAGCACTCTGTCATGGGCTGAGATTATGAACTGTGTAAAAGGCAGGACAAGCCAAGCGCCAATGTTCATCCCTTTCTGCTTCAGGACTGTGAAGGAACCAGCTCCTGATTTCATGACTTTCCATTCATCTTGAATTATATCCTTCGGACCGTGAGCCAAAGCAAAGCCTTCTTTCCTTGAGTTACTTTCGTGAGACAGAGCGTCACAGAGACAGAGCAACTAGAATATTAATGGACAGCGTGTTGCTACACTTTTTGTTTGTTCTTAATTTAAATGAATTTTTTTAATTCTTGAGTATTTTGATCAAATTCATCTCCCTTCTCCAACACATTCCAGATCTACCTCTATCCCTCAGCTTCGTGTCTTCTTTTTCTGCTTTACGCCCCTCTAGTACAAGGTGTGTTGCTCAAGTATTGGGCTCAGGGCCACCCCCCCCCCAGGACCACCCCATGTAGCACTGTCTACCTACAAGAAGTCATACCATTAAAGAAAACTGACTCTGAAGGCATAGCACACCAATCTCTTCTCAGCTAGGAGTGGAAATTCATGCTCACATCCTCTCTCCATGGTGGGATTTTATCTGCCCTGAGCTTGAGTAGATTTTGTCCACACTGCCCCAATAACTATTATATTTACAACTGCCCTGTTATATCCTGAAAACACTGTCTCCTTGTAATCATTCACCTTCTCTGTCCCTTACAACCTTTTCTTCCCTCTATTCCTCAGTGATTCCTGAGACTTGAGTGGAGGAATATGATATTGATATCCTATTTACAGCAAAGTACTCTGTAATCTCTTATTCACTGCATATTGACCACTTGTGGGTTTCTGTTAATTACTGCCTATGAAAAAAACAAAAACACAAAGCTTCTCTAATGAGGATTGAGATTCTGTAACTATGGGATGTTGATAAATCATTAAGTTAGTTTAATGCTATGCCAATTTAGCAGGCTGATAGCAATATGTTCTCCCCTAAAGTTAATGACCTGTCTAGGCCAGGTTCTTGGCCCCAGCAATGGTGTCAGATATGGGTTGAACCTAGAGGAGCAAACCTTAAATCCAAATCAGAAAGTATTTGATTATTTCCATAACATTTGTGCCACTGTTACACAAATGGGCCTACCTTGCCAGGCCAACTATTATCGTAGCTCATAGGCTTCACAGCTGGATAATATTGATTGTTTTTTTTTCTCTTTTGGTAGTGTGTAAGCACCTCCTATCCCTATGAGAGCTAGCTACTAGCTATGAAGCTTGAAGGTCAGCACTAGCTTGATGTTTCTCTACCTTATGATTCAAGTATGTGGTGGTGTCTTCAGCAGTAGGCTGTCATTACCTGATTCTGGAGGGCAAAAAAGAGCAAAAGCTAGATTAATCTGTGAAGTTTGGGATCTGTGCTCTAGCCTATATTTGTGGTTGAGATGTAAACAGAGAATGCTCAAGGATAACAGAGGTTAATGCAAATCCAGGCATGTGTTTCATCATTGTAGGGGAAGCATGAAGTTTGTACAAAGTAGTCAAGAAGCAGATAAATGTGAGAGACAAAACTTGGACTACCACAGAGGGATTTTTAAACAACCTGCTGAAACTTCAGGAATGAGGAAAGTCTAAAAAAGCAAACAAAAAACTGACCATATTAGGCAATTGCATCAGATTGTAAACCCACTGAAATGCCATTATTTGGAGGTACAATGTAGAGATGATGGCCCTGTTCCTTCCTCAGAATACTTCAGGGTGTGTCCTCTCAGTACAAGACATTCCCTTACATGATCACAATACAATATCCAGCTAAGAAAAGTCGATTAGCTTTAAACATCTCATAGACATTCAAGAAATACCGTGTCTCTTATTTCTGTTAGGCTGTCTCCTATGGTCTTTGTCATAGTGGAAGTATAAGAAGAACCTGGTTTCCAATTAAGGTCCACAGGGTATATTTTGATTCTCTGTCTCTGTTCCTCTGCCTTCTTCCCTTTCTCCCTCTTCCTATCTTCCCCTCTCTCTGTCCCTCTTTCCCTCTTTCTCTCTTTCTGGTTCTTCTACAGATAAAATAGTGTCATTGCCTTTTGCTTGTCATGTTTCATGGCATTGACTGTCATAATGATACCAACCACTAGTCTTAAAATGTCTGACATTTTGAGTTCATCTGATTATTGGCTTATGATAACATTCTAGTTTGACATTTTTGTCAAGAACACTATGGAGATGGTGTTGTTCTCTTTTTCCTGGAATGCATTAAGAAGTAGATAACATCAGGCATTCCACTCTTGATGACACTAAGTTGAGTGATATTCTCAAGATCTATCCATTTTGGAGGCACACATTTCTCTAGCAATAATCTAAGTCAACAGAGGTGTGAGAATTGGAGACTATGAGAACAATTTGAATTTGTAACATGATTTTAGCATCCACTAATCTTTGCCATCACATTATACATTCATTAGTTGATATTGTGTGAAGATGGTTTTCTGCATCCCTCTTTTCTTTCTTCCGTTTAGTTTCAGAATCTCTTTCCTGAGGAATAGTATTGCCCATAGGACATGCATAGGTCTTGTGTCCTCAATTAAGAAATCAAGATGACGCCATGGACTTCCACTGGCCAACCTACTCTAGACCATCCTTCACTGAGTCTCCCTTTTCAGGTGATTCTAGACTGTGTCAAGGCTACAATTAAAACTGACCATCACATAGCTTAAGCAGACTAAAACACTCTTTCTGGAATTTTCTATGTATAGACTTATAATCAGCCATGTCTCCCAGGACTATTACATCTTATCAATGTTATAAAAATTACTGAAAAATTGATAAATTATAAATGACAGTCATCCCTAGACCACAAAGGGAGGGAGGTCACTAAAATCTTAGCTCCAGAATCATCTCATTTCATCTACTCAATGCTGACCTGAATTTGCGCCAACTATTTTTCTCTTCCTAGATCCACCAGTATAACACCCTTGAAACGCGCCTCCCACTTCTCAATCCCAAACAAGTCTAGCCAGCCTCCTTTGCTATTGGTTTTATGAATGATGAATCATGGACCAGTCTCAACCATCCATTATCTGAGCAGCACACTTACAAGAAACAACTCTCTCCCTCCTACAACATTGTGACCATGGAATCTCTGCATTCCCTTGAAAAACAAGTTACAGTGGGCATTGAAAACCTCAAGTTAAAAGACAAGAACAAAACTTCATTAAATCTCACAATATAGAACTTGGATCCAAAGTGGGGGTAACTTGTCCTTTTATTTTCCTGCCAAGACTTTAAATGGATGAAATGAAACGTACACCTCACACTTTCATCCTGACATCTCTTTTCCTGGAGGGAAGGTAACATCTGGAAACCCTAGGCTAGCTCTTCTGATTACCAGCTGCATAGCAAATTTATTTTACATTTCTAGTCTTTCTCTCCTCACCCATATAACATATTCGATGATAGCAATGACTTCATAGAAGTGTTATGATGATAGAATAAAAAGCCTGCTAAAGAGAGCTCACAACATCTGGCATTTATTAGCCAGCGGTATGCATCCATCTTGTTATTAACAGAATGGCTCCCTGGGCAAGCTCACAAAAATCTTACCTAAGTATTCTCATGGAAATAGCCTTCTGATTCTTCAGTTTTCTTCATCTCAGCGTCTATTCTTACATCCTAGAAACACCCTCCTAGACGATTCTACCATCTCAGAATCAAATACATTCAAACTGAAGTTCCCATCTCTAGGATACTCAATTTTATTCCCTCACATTTTTAAACATTTTAAAATTTCAGGATAATCGAAGATCCACACACAATTGTAAAACATAGCACAATGAGCTACTGTGTACAGTTCACGGAGTTGTTTTACATAACAGTAGTGTAATATCATAAGCAGAAATTGCTACAATCCTCCTTCCTTAGCCAGATTTCTTTAGGTACTGTATTACTTAGTTCTGCATAATGTTATCTCTTAAATGGGTTCAAAAGGTCACTGTCACAGTCAAGATGCAGAAACTATCCATTACAGGAATCCCTCATAATACCGTTTCATAGTATCCTCTTTCTCCCTCTCCTCCCTAACTCGTGGCAGCCACTTGTTTATTCATCCATCAGCTCTTTAACTTTATCACGCCATCACACTTATAAGAATGGAGTCAGAAAATAAAGTTTTGGCACTTCCTTTTGAAGAGTGCATCATGGGTCCCAAAGTCATGAAAGTCAAATGATTCTTTGCTTCTCACCGCTGAGTAGAGCACAACCATCTGATCTACCACAAGCAGGCTGAGCAGCCTCATCTTTAGGTCTAGGTGAGTAGCTTTCGGGTTGTGTTCGTTATGGAGAAAGCTGACACGAGCATTTGCTTTTCTGCTTCCATGTAACGAAGCAAACTCTGTGGTATGATAAGCACACCACTAGTGAAGTTGACCCATTTTTCTCGAGTGGCTTTTTCATATTGCATCCCCACCAGACATGTGTCAGTGTCCAGTGCCTCTGCGTCTTCCTCAGTGTTTCCTGTCATTGGTACTTCTTATAATAACAACTTTTATTAGTGTATGTTGACATAGCTCTTTCATTTTAATTTGCATTTGCGCCTATAGCTCATGGTTGTGCCAGGTTTTCACATGTTCATTTAGGATCTCTGTGGCCTCTTCGGTGAAAGGCTTGTTCGTTTCCATTTTTCTAGTCTGATAATTTGAGTTATATATGGTTGGCTTCTAAGTTTCTAAGATTTTAAATATATTCTAGATACAAGTTCTTTGCTAAATATGTGACTTGCACTGTATCCCAGCCTACAGCTTGCCTTTTCTTCCAAAGTCTTTCACACGATAAGTGTTGATGAGCCCTGCTTGCTAATTTTGTGTGTGTGTGAGTGTGCGTGTGTGTGGATTGTGCTTTTTCAGCATCAATTCTTCACTTAGCCTTAGGTCCCAAGGACTTTCTACTTATGAGGTGTCTCTAAATTATTTTTAGTGTTGTATTTCACATTTCAGTTTCCAATTCATTATAGTAAGAGTCCTTTAAAATAAGACATGTGGGCAAATGAAGGGTTAGCTTTCCATGGAAGGTCACCCTTACCTTATCACAGAGTCCGGACAGCCTGGCAGATTCTTCAGCTTCCCATGGATGGCCACTGAGCCTTGTTTAAACAAGACGACCTAAGGCTTTTAGAGACCTGGAAACAATGTTTTCTTGGCCTTCCCCTCAGCTTTGATTAGAAGGTCACTTTTTTGTAGTTCCCCATGACACTGCTAATCTTCCTCCTCAGACAAACCTCTCTGCACCCAATTCTGCATGCCACTGACATTCATAATCCTCTCTGCTCCATCCAACTTTACCTCTACAAAATGGGGCTAAATTAAATTTAATTTAGAGAACTAAATTAAATTACATGCAAAGTACAACAAAAGCTAACCTAGATTACAATCAGCTCTCCATGTATTAACCATCACTGTATTTATATTGTAATAATTTATAATATAATTAAATTTATAATTGTAATAATGACCTTGGTGCATCTCATTCAATAGCTTAGGTGTCCATTATGTATCGATTGTTTACTCCTCTTCTTCACCAATCAGGTCACATTTTCTATAGTGTAACTCACAGTAGGGCACTATAGCCTCTGAAAAAAAAATTTGAACTGAATTACAAATGTTATTTCAATTACTATGCCAGCTTAAAAAAAAAAGAGCAATCCCGCCTCTGAGAAAAAGGTATCGGACAGGTCTGATGCTCTTTGGGTGGATGACACCTAAATGAACATCTGTACAAAGTCCCAATTTATTTCTAATATCAGAGATCAGACCTCTACTCTTGCCTGATGCGTCTAAAACAAAAAGGGGGAACTGTAGAGAGCTGCGGAATGCTATGCCTTAAAGATGGAGCTGGTTTCTGCCTTCCACCTTCCCGATGGTGAGTGCTCTCTGTCACGAACAACTCCACATTTGGCTAAGGCCGAGGATCTGGCTTGCTTCCATGTATGTGGACCTATCTGCATTGCCCCCGTGGCACACCTGGGTTGGCTACCCAGAGGCTATTTAAGCTGTGGGCTGGCTTTCCCCGGGGTCCGAGGAGGATTGTTCAATGTTCCTGAATAAATTGCATTGAAAAAAAAAAAAAAAGAGCAACTAATTTTTACTTCTAATCAACAGATTGTTTAATTGACAATTGATAAGTAGCCCTCTTCTTCATGTTTGTGTGAGTGTGTGAGTGTGTGTGTGTGTGTGTGTGTGTGTGTGTACGTGCGTATTTTATTGCAACTTTGGAAGTTAAATGACTTACGGAAAGAAAGGACAATCAGGTTACTTAATAGAGACAGAAAAGTAGACACCAGCAGTGGTGGCTGCTCCTCCTCTTCCTCCTCTGTCTCCTCCTCCTCTCCCTCTTTTCCTCCTCCTCTTTTGCCTTCTCTTCTTCTTTCTCCTCTCTTCTTTTTCTCTTTTTCCCTTTTGTTTTTCTTCCTTTGCTTCTTCTGCTTCTTCATGATCCCAGCACAATCATATTTTTTTAAGAGCAAAACCAATATGCAAACTTTATTAGACAGATTCTATTGAGTCCATTTTCACATTCCACCAGACCTGACTTTCCCCACACTTTTGGAAGAAGATGCATTAAGAAGGGTTAGTGAAGAAGAATTAGTTAAACATTGTGGCAGAGAATGAAAATTCAGGATTCTAGAAGATAAAGCTGGTGGAAATGGAGAGAATTTGACAGACCACACTGGAAAAAAAATGACAAATTCATGTGTAGAAAGAAGTTATATAAAAATAAAACTTTCTAGAAAAGCAGCAGAATCTTTTATGCCACTGAGAAGCTCAGAATACAGACGTAATTAACTACAAAAGGAGAACTCAGAATGTTTGGGTACAAAGTTAAAGCTGGGTGGGAGGAATAAGTTCTGGCGTTCTCCTGCACAGTGGGGTGTCTATAATTAACATAGTGGAACGCGTTCTTCGAAATAGCTAGAAGAGAGAATTCCACGTGTTTCACCACAGAGAAATGATAAATATTTATGGAGATGGGCATGCAAATTGTCTGACTCGATCATCATACAATGCATATCTGTATCAAAACCTCACACCACGCTGTGAAGTTTTACATTTACATATCCACAGAAGGTAAAAGAAAACAACCTCAAAATCTCTCAAAGGCTGTGAGCAAGAATTTGAATTGCCATTTGCTGCCGCAAAGCTGGCTTTGGTTTCAAGATGCACCATCTCCAGCTCAAGGGAGGAAATCTTGGCTAAGCCATCACCGGTGCCAGTGCCAATATTTGGTTTAGGGAGAGGCATGTGACACATTCTGAGCAACGCGGTATGAAGGAGGGTCCACTGAGACATTTGTTTTGTTCTTAAAATGAACAGATGTGAGAAAGGAGCCTTGCTACACCTTCCCTGTCTTTGCTGGCATTATGAAGATGCCGTGCTCTGAGCTCTTGAGGTCACCACACAACCATACAAATAGCTAGAGGGTGGAAAACCAGAACATTATGGAAGGAATGGGATGCCTAATGAAATAACACTGGTTCAGGAAAGAAACGGGAACACCTCTAGCTCAGGATACCTTGTTAGCACAACAAGCCCCTCATTTTAGTCAGCGTCATGGATTTTCTGTTCCTAGTCTACAAAAGTCTATCCACTGACAGTGCTTTGAGGTGGACTCTGTACATGCTACTGTCTATATATGAAATGCCTCCCCCAGACTCATGTGCTGTAGGCTTGGTCTCCAGATACGTTATTTGTGGAGACTGAAGTTGATCATGAGGGCAAGTCCTTGTGGGTACCTTATCTGTAGGCCTTTGCCATCTCTCTCTTCTGTCTGTCATGAGGTAAACTGCTCTGCTTTAATCTCCTCACCATGATGGGCTGAAAACCTTTGAACCCATAGGTTAAGCTATTGGTCTCTCTCTCTCTCTCTCTCTCTCTCTCTCTCTCTCTCTCTCTCTCTTTCAAGTTGTTCTTTCAGGAACTTTGCTCACAATGATTTAAAGTCCAACACACTAAGTCTTCCTGAAAGAGAGAGTTTAAACAGGAAGCATGCAGTTTAGTTGGTTAAAAGGGTGTTCACACTTCCAATGAATATTCCAGAAGACAAGCAGCCAGGCTTGCTGTACACATGGTGAGGGAGAGGGATAAAGAGCACCGACACAAGACACAGGAGGCCTAGGTTCAAAACCCACCTCGGCAGCTCACCAACTCTCTAGCCCTGGGCAAGATGCTTTATTGGAAGGAACTTCAGGCCCTTTATTGTAAAATGCCACAGTCATGCCTACCAGCGTGGTTGATACGGAGTATTAAGTGCAATCATGCAATAATAAAAGGCCTGTCAAATAGGAAACAGAATAAATGTTAGTTCCTTCTCCCCTAATTAATCCTTTGCTAAGACGAAACACTAACTCAGTTTATTAGACCATTAATTCAGATGCCGTCTTTCCAAGAAGAAATTACTCTGACAGTTGGGCTCGCATCATCAAGAGTAATCTCTGCTGAAAATCTTCCAGTCTTAACACTTCTCCCATGAAGCTTGGTGTGTTGCAGAGGGCTCAGGCTGGGTTGCTCCAGCCCTGGAGAAAATTGATGTGAGGATCCACAATCAAAGGGCTCCCACACCCTTGATTGTTTTATTCTCATACCTTACAGAGAGTATGTGGGTGGAAATAATGGACTTTGGGGAAGCATGCTTGCAAGAACTCTCCCTCCAAGTTATTTCCACCCTTTCTGTGACATTGCACTAAAAACTAATCATTTCCTGATAATTGTCATCAACCTTTTGAATACAATTAATTAACATACTGTCCTAAGGATATATTGTGTCTGGAACATAGAAAAAAAAAAAACAACAACTAGGACTTGGTTTTAACAAGAAGCATTCCTTACTACTGTCTTAGAAATACAGGCTGTTGTAAAGGTATTCAACTTTAGGATAAACAGAAGTCATATTTACTTAGTCATTAATTTACTTGCATGCCACATAATAACAGGACTAATATTGGTTAATATGTAACTAGAAAATAGTTGGTTATCATGAGTCTTAAAGATGCATCCACAATTTGGCCGAAAAGCTTTACTTCCAGAGATTTATTTTAAAGAAAGAATCGAGTGTCTATGCCACAATTATTTATTCTGTGTGTGTGGGCATTTTTCTGATATGTATGAGTGTACATGTGCGCTGCAAAAGTGTTTAGAGTCCGTGGAGGCCAAGGGATGGTGCTGGATCCCTGGAGGTGGAGTTGGGACATCTGGGAACCGATCCTACGTCCACTTCGAGAGCAGCCAGTGCTCCTAACCACTGAGCCATTCCTACAGGCACTGATTTTTTTAAATAGTGTTGTAAGGAGAAAATGGTCTAATAATTCAAGTTTAGATGATTCAAGGGAGTTTCAGAATGTCTACCTAGTGAAATACAATATAACTACTGAAAATGTAATTGTGGAAAGATATTTATTGGCATGCAAAGATTAACATGACATATTATTGGAATTTGAAAGGTTGTATACTATATGCAGTGTGCTGTCATTTAATTAAATGTACTGTATTTATGCATAAAACTTTCAATATTGTAAGCCAAATAAATATGAACACTAATCCTATTTTTGACATTCTGATTTATTGTTTTTGTAGTAAGCAAGAAGCAATCCTGTAGAAATGTAATTTTTAAAAACTCAGAACAAAATAGTACTTTCAGGTTTAAACAACAGAGAAAGTTTGTCATTGTTCATCTTATAGACTATCTTAGTTTGCCTTTTGCTGCTGTGATAAAAAAAAAATTTGCTTTTATGTTTATGCTTTTATCTTAGTTTGCTTTGTGATAAAACATTTGCTTCTAACCCAAAGCAGGTTGGGGAGGAAGGCTTTCCTTGGCTTACACGTCCACATCACACTTCTTCACTGAGGAGCTGGAGGCAGGATGTGGATGCTGTGAAGAAACTCAGCTCGCAGGCTCACTAGTCATGGCTTGCTCAGTTTGCTCTTCCAAGCCAGGACCACCTGCCCAGGGATGACAAATCCACCACAGGCTGGACACCCCCACATCAACCAAGAAAGCACTCCACAGACTTGTCTATAGGCCAATCTGATGGAGAAATTTCCTCAGTGGAGGCTCCCTCTTTCTGGGTAACGTCAGTTTGCTTAAGTTGACAAAAACTGACGAGCACGCTGATTCTCAACTCTAGCTTTGGTCTGACTTAGGATACTCGAGAGAAACAGGATAAGAAAATCTTGGGGCTGTTTTCTTGGTAGGTGTAACTCCTCTGAGGTTAGAAGACCTGTGTGGTGAGTCTCTTCCTTTCCACTTATCCTACTACTGACCATGAACCAGACAGCCATGGCACAGATTCAAGCAAGACATCTCACATCTGGTGCTGCTGCAGCCTCTGTGCTGATGATGGGGACCATCGGGAAGATTTTGTTCCTCTGCTTGTCGGTTCTTTGTGTTTTCTTCACTAGTGTACAACCTGATTCGCATCCACTCTGGGAAGTAGCTCCTGCCTGTCATTTCCAAGCAGGCTCTAGCACAGCCCCGCCAACTGACCTAGATTCAGATTTGTTTATAATATCAGTAATTTGTGATTGTCTCCGGCTTTTACCCACACCCAGCTATTTATGCTGTCAAGCCCTTCCAAACACATTTCACCAAAACTCTTAACCACAACGTTAGGAGATTAGAGCTGTAATTATTCATTTTATAGATGGAGGAAAGGGTTGACCATCATCGTATAGGTAGTAAGATATAGAGTCAAAATGAAAAGCCTGCTCTCTTTGGATTTTCTTCAGAGACCTTGTAATTCAGTGGTTCTCTGCCTGTGGGTGGTGGCCCCTTTGGGGTGGCATAACAGATAACCCGCGTATCAGATATTTCCATTATGATTCATAAAAGTAGCAAAATTATAAAGTAGCAACAAAATAATTTTATGGTTGGGGGTCACCACAGCACAAGGAAATGTGCTAAAGTGTCGCAGTATTACAAAGGTTGAGAACCGCTGTTAAATGCGCTTGTTTAAATAATGATTTAATGGTTGCCTTTGGGAAAGAGTTCATGTGGGCACTGGTGGGTGTTCCTACACCTGAAAACATGATCCCAAAAAGGTAAGACCGAACCACTTCCAGCCACAGAAGGGATTTGCTACAAGTCAACGCTCTTGGCTGCTAGTGGCAAGGACGCCCAAGACATAACCTTAAAGCCTGTGTGTGGAGGCTCCCTGCTCGCTGGCTGCCTCCCAACCCCTGCAGACCTCAGGACCCTATGTAGAAAGTGAGCTTTTATAATGCTGGTCCTAAGCATCTCCTGTGTGAGCATTGAATGAGATGCTGTATGTGTAAGCAAGAAGTCTTGGTTATGCCTGAATAGCACCGCTTCAGCCTCAAACCCCAGTCAGCATTTTAAAACAAACAAACAAACAAACAAAACGAATGAGGGATTTTAGAGATTTGGGGAAACCTTAATGTGAAGAAGTCCCCCTGGTAGCATTTCCCCAGGTTTAGCATTAGTAAGTCCCTGGGAAAGCTACTGGCTCAGGGACCCCATCTCCTGTCTAATGCCTTTGACGTAAGGATTCCGTGCTCGGTGCCGAAGACCTTTGTCACGGGACTTAAGACTCTCCTGTGAGTCAATGTCATAAAATCCCCTTACTCATTTTGGATTCTGCTCCCTGGGAGCAAATCAGAGCTTTGGCAGAGAGTTGATAGATACTTTGTTTTACCTTCATGTGAGAGCTGGCACAATTATTCAAAAATTACTCAAGGCTTAGGATTATGGTGGCATGAGGGCTAATCTTAAACAAAACAAACCGAAAACCTAGTATTAGACTTGGCAGAAGTCAGATCTTTCATGACTATTTAAAAAAATTAGCTTCAGTTATAAATGTGATACGTGGTCATGTTTGAAAATGTAAATGTTCCACTTGAGGCGAAAAGAAGAAACCGCACTACATAATTTCCGCTCCCCCTTGAGGGCGTAGACTTTGAACATCTTCTCTGACCACATGTGCAAACGACTGTAAATATCCCTTTTAATGCAATGCCACCCTTGGACACTGCTCCTGAGAGTGCTTTTCCGCTCCTGAAAGTTTGATTTCCGTTTTCATATCCACATGCATGGCTGTGACCGTTTTCAACTTTCTCCCACAGTATCTCATTACATGGCTATGTCACAAATTGTTGTTTTCCTCTGAATGGAGACTTGGTTATTCATGGATTTTTAGCAGTATGAGCATCTTCATTCAATTATGTGAGTGTGCCAAGGAGATGTCATATATGTGTGCACATACATACATGAGTATGTGGGTGCATGAGTCTCCAGGTGTGCACACAGGGTCCAGAGCAAGCTGTCAGGAGTTTTCCTCTATTACTCTTTTCCTCACTGCTGTGTTGCCTGGAAAGAGAGTCTCTCATTGAACTGGACGCTTGTTTTTCCAGCTAGACTGGCTGGCCAACCAGCTCTTGAGAACTGCCAGAATCCTCTCCCCAGTGCTGGGGTTACAGGTATACTCAACCATGCCTGGCTCTTTTATCTGGCTCTAGAGGTTCAAATCAGGTCTTCAGGTCCTCATGCTTGCAGAGCAAATGCTCTTACCCAGTGAGCCATCTCTCCTACCTCCTGCAGGGAACCTCTCAGAGAAGTCACATCAGTAAGTCAAAAGTATGGTAGCTCATGACTGCAATCCCAGCAGGACTGCAGGGAGACTGAGGCAGGGAGGTTGCTGCTAGTTTGACGCCAGCCTACGCTACATAGTGAGTCCCAGAGCAGTCTGCACTACGAAGTGAGATACTTTCTCAAAGCATCAAACACTGCTAATTTAAATATTGACCGACACTACTAAGCACCTTATCTTGATAGTGGCATTATTTGCTACTCTTCAAACACAGAAATGAGGATCCTCTGTGCAGGTATAGACTGCAATAAGGAACTGGACTAGTAAACTGAGGCACGTGATATTAACAACTCAGCGGACACCAGATTAAACACCATGAGCCCTTGATAACGAGAAGTGGCAAGTGTTTGACCTCAGCTGTACTGGAAATCTCTGAACCTTCCACTTTAGCAACAGTGTTGGAAAGGACTGACTTTCATGAAGGGATTAACAGTCTTGGTACTGGTGTTGTGTGCTATTGCCATTCCAAGTGCACTGCTCACATTAAGTCATCCACTCCTTCCAACCCCTACAGGGGAGGTGCTCTTAAGTTACAGACAAGAAAAACAAGGCATTGAAAACTTAAGTAAACCTCCCAGGGCTGCCCAGCTGGTAAGTGGTAGAACTCCATTTGAACCTCGAAAGCTTGGGCCCAGAGACAGATACTTTAAACATGGTAAATTGTACCTCTGTGCTCATAATGATATGCTAGTCACATTTATGGAAAACCTAGTCTGTGCCAAGAGCAGCGGAAACACAAAGAAGAAAATGTTGTTCCCACCGCAGTCATTTAAAGTGGCTTTCTACGCTGTATTCGCCCTCATCGGAACGCCACAAAGACAACAGCACGGTCATATTCAGCTACTCACATGTGTGTCATCACATATGACAGATAGTGGCAATTTGCTTTTTCTCCATGAAGTTCAAAGTGACTGTGCTCCTCCAGTCTGGGGCAGGGATGCTAAGAACCACTGTCTTTTGGACACCACCTGGTTGCTGTGCACATGAACTCACAGCAGATGAGGTTACATACACCAGGCCTATACCAGATAAAAAAATCAAGCATGAGTAGAGAAGCAGCTACTGAGCCCTGGAACTTGCTGAAGGGCTATTGGCAGCTGATGGCTGCTGGGGCAGGGAGAGTCACTTTCCCCTATTAGCCCCTGGTTAGTTGCCCATGAGCCAGTGGATGGCTTTCTGTCCGGGCAATATGGACAGTGCTAACTAGATTCTGTGGACAAAAGGAAACTGTTAGCTCTAATTGCCCGGTGCTGACTAAAATTTAACATCCTCAGACATTGGCAGGATTGCCATCTTCCCATTGTCAATATGAACAATTCCACATTGAAAAGAAGGGTCTAGCTTGGATGAAGGAAAATCCACCCCATTACAGAAACAGGTCACTGGACTGCAATAGCAACCTCAGTAGGAGCAGCATTCCCCATCCACAAGTCTAGATTTTCCAACATGTGTTTCCATAGCAGGTGAGAGCAGCAGGAGGAGGAAAAGCCTCCAGGGAGTGTCTCCTCATCACCATTGTTCCCCTGGCTCAGTGTCTGAGAGCTCAGGACTGGGTTCAGATCTGTTCTCTTCCTCCCCACTGTGTGGATTTAGCTTCTCTAGCCTCGACTATGAAACGAACCTAAGATTCTACCCTAAACAGACAGGATAACTCAATTCCTAATGGAAAGACACCTCCACCCATCCATCATTGCTCCTTCTCCCATGTCTTATTCCTTTTTGTTTTGGTGGGAAAGAAAAAAAAAATACGATGTTTTATAGCTAGATCTAGAACCAAAAAGAAGCATGGCTTGTGGAATTCTGTGCTATGGTGGTCAGAGTGACTGATAATACATACATACATACATACATACATACATACATACATACATATATATATTTTTTTGCCAGGTAGTCGCAGTTATGAACGGTCATCAGACTTATTGTTATCATCATCACAGAGCCAACTAGTGAGCAAACAACACGTTACCCTACTGTTCTTTTATTATCCCAGACATTAGACACAAGCCAGTGCACATGGTTATTCGGTAAGTTTTGACAGTTAATTTGTTTATCTCTTTCAAGTTTTCTTTATTTTTCGACTTTATTTTTCTACTGCTGTGGATAGAAACCAGGGCCTCCTGTATGGTAACAACTGCTCTACTGCTGAGGTCCATCCCCAGCCAGCAAAGTTTTCTTTTTCATACATTATGATAGTAATGTAAAGTTAATTAAAGGCTTTGCCTGCACTGTACAATAAAACATGACAGCCAGAGCGAATATGCAAATTTGACCACCACATCAGTCAGTTTTAAGAGCAATTAAATATTTGCTCTGAGCACCTCAGATTACAAGGCAAATCTTTATGAAACCCACTCTCTGTTTCTGTTCTTACACTAGTATCCAGGCTGTGCTGTTATTCTCTTATGTTGGGTTTTCAGTTATATAGTATGTGAGTCTTCATTTGAAGATATTTTTCTTCCTTGTTCATGTTTGAGCAATTAATTACCTCTGTCCTTTTGTTAGTCGGGCAACATGACGCAGTGGTTTAGATTCCCCCATGAGAAGGTGTCAGCATCTCATGGCAACAGTGTTGACCCTGTATCTCCCCACAACGTGAGCTGAGACCTTCAATTAGATGGGCTAGCCTTTGCCAGTGTTTCTAGTCAGGACTGTTTTTTTATGATGCCAAGACAACTTTGGACAAAATAAAGTATAATGACAATGATTGATTCATGCTGCCTGTTAGAAATTTATGGGTTCAAAGGAAATGTTTTTATAGTTGAATTTAGAAAGGTAAATGTATATTCTGTCAGCATTTTTACTCTGTGTCTTAACCTTATATTTAACGAAGTATTTTTTTTTTTAAGTCTGAATAGCAGTAAATTTAAAACTAAGCGAAGTTTGAGGAGATGAATAACAGTGCCTGAGATGTGTTCAGCTGGAGCAGCAGCTCTCAGCTTGTGGGCCGTGACCCCTTCGGGGTTACAGATCACATATCCTTCATATCAGATATTTACATCAAGATTCATAACAGTAGTGAAATTACAGTTATGAAGTAGCAACAAAAATAATTTTATGGTTGTGGTCACCACAACATGAGGAACTGTATTAAAGGATCACAGTGTTAGGAAGGTTGAGAACCATTGAATTGGAGGGTCTGGGAACTAGGTAAGACAAGCAAGACAGGCACTAGAACGCATGTTTCAGGATACATCAGACACCATGGTGCCTTCACTCCAGTGTCTCGCCCACCCCACCCTAAGTTCATCTAGTGGACTCTGAGGAGACACAAGCTTGTCAGAAAGAAGGTTACACCACTCACATCTCTCTCCCCCCAAACCATACTTGGCATTGCGCTGTGGGAGAGGATAGCCTTAGTCCTACTGAGACTTCATGTGCCAGGGTAGGTTGGCACTCATGGAGGACCTCCTCTTCTCAGGAAAAGGGGAGAGAGGAATGGTGGAAGGGATGTGAGAGTGAGACTGTAGAAGAGAAAGGGGCTGTGATCAGGCTGTAAGTGATAAGACAAATTAATTAATGAAAATCCAAAAAAGAACTGCAATCAATGAAGGTCTACAGAAAAAAAGGAAAAGAAAAACATCATCCATGCCAATAACTCAGAATATTTCACAGCTTTGGATCTTACATTATGGTCTTTGACCCTTTTGAGTTTGTTTTTATACAAGGTTAAGAGATGAGGGCCTATTTTTATTTTTCTCCTAATGCATATTGTGTTTCCCTGCTTATTGTCTTATTCCCCGCACATTGTGTTAGAGGGGTTACCATTTCTTTGATGTGTTTGTCTCCTTTCTCAAAAACAGATGGCTGTAGATGCGTAAGTGTGTGTGCTCTCTATACGATTATATCAATCTATATGTATGTTTTTATTGCAATACCATGATGATTTTGTTGCTATGGCTCTGTAGCATGTCTTGAAATTAGGTGCCAGTATGCCTCCAGTATTGCTCTTTTAGCTTAGGATATCTTGAGCTCTTTGGGTCTCATACATGCATGTGAATTTAGGATTTTTTTTTCTAGTACTGTGAAGAATGTCATCGATATTATAATATAGTTTGCTATCAAATCTATAGTTTGCTATTAATTCTATCTATGACCACGAAGGGCTTTTTCTTCCTCTAGTGTTTTCTTCGGTCTCTCTCCTTAGTGACGTAGAGCTTCATCCACAAGCTCTGTCACCCGTTTCATGAGGATGGATCTTTGCGCATTTTTAGGCCACTGTACATTAGACTGTTTTGTTGAATTCTTTCTTGGTGAGTTCATTATTGGTGGATAACAAATCTCTAAGGTTTTTATATTGATTTTGTAACGTGCCACTTTGAAGAACTACTTTTTCAGTTATAAGAGTCTTTTACTGAAATCTTTGAGGGTTTCCATATAAAGAATTATATCATCTGCAAGCAGGGATCATTTAGGAGAATCAAGAATTGAAATATGGGATTACACCAAATTAAAAATATTCTTCAAAGCAAAGTAAACTCTCAAGTCCCTTTTGAGCATTGTCTTCTCCTTATCTGTGACTTCAGTTAATCTCAGAATCTTTTTTCTTTCTTTAATTCTTTATTAATTACACTTTGAATCCCCCCCTGTGGTTCCCTCTCTCCTCCCATCCCAATCCCTCCCTTCCTCCAGCCTCTGCATGCATGCCCCTCTCCAAGTCCACTGATAGGGGAGGTCTTCTTTTCCTTCCTTCTGATCCTAGTCAATTAGATCTCATCAGGAGTAGCTGCATTGTCTTATTCTGTAATACTGCTTCCCCCTCAGGGGGAGGTAATTAAAGAGCAGGCCAATCAGTTTATGTCAAAGACAGTCCCTGTTCCCAATACAATGGAACCCACCTGGATACTGAACTGCAGAAAGGCAAAGAGGATGGACATCAGAAGAAGGAGAAAAGAGGGAACAAGTCAGGAGCCTGATACAGAGGACCTCTGAAAGGCTCTGCCCTGCAGACTATCAATGCAGATGCTGAGACTTATGGGCAACCTTTGGGCAGAGTGCAGGGAATCTTATGAAAGCAGTGGGAAACAGTAAGATCTGGAGAGGACAGGAACTCCACAAGGAGAGCAACAGAACCAAAAACTCTGAGCACAGGGGTCTTTCCTGAGACTGATACTCCAACCAAGGACCATGCATGGAGATAACCTAAGACCCCTGCACAGATGTAATCTCAGAATCTTAGAGATACACAAGTACAAACGCAAATGCACAGACATGCACAAAAGCTCACTTTGTATTTTTTCATCTTTCCCATTCTTTACACACCTAGTTCAAGATCTCATTCCTTATAATTAAAATGGCCTTCTAACAGGTGTCTCTGTCTCCAGTTGGTCTTCAATCATTGCAGCCACTATACTATGGCCACATTCACACATACCATCTTGATCACACCAAGAAAAGAGACAATTTACAGAATGGGAGAAGGCCTTTGCCAGATGTTCAGTTCCGGAACATACAAAAAACATAAAAGCCTTAACAATCGAATAAATAATCCATTCGATAAATGAACAAATAATTTGAGCAGACACTTCTTGAAAGAAGAAACACAAACACTCAGTAAATATGTAGAAAGTGCACAACATCTTTAGAATTAAGAAAATACAACTGAAGACTAAATTCCATCTAACTTCAACCAGAAGGAATATTACATTTAAAAACAATAAATACCAATGGAGATGGAGGAAAAATGGGACTCATATACATTGTTGGTGAGGATATTAGCTATTATATTCACCATAAAAACATTATAGAAAGTCTCACAAAAGTAAAATTACAATTATGTTATGATCAAGTCATATCACTCCTGGGCATATAAGTAAAAGAAATGAAGTATGCATACATTTGAAATACCTGAATACTGGGAAAGTTTATTGTGGCACTATTCACAATAGCCAAGTTATAGAGTCAATCTAACACATCATTAGATGACTGGATTAAGAATATAAAGTATAGATGAGGAAAGGAGCATTACTCACCCATAACAAACAATAAATCTACATCATTTGCAGGAAAATGGCTATAACTAATATATGCCAGAAACAGAAACGCAAGTATGGCATATTTTCTCACATATGAGCTAAAATAAAACTTAGAAAGACAACCTGAAAGGGGCACAGGGATTACTAGGGACAGGTGATGGGGAAGTGAGGACAGAGGGACAAGAATCATGAGAGAGGATGTGTGGAAGGGTAAATACAATGAAAGAACTGTCACATTGAAATCCATCAATCTGTTCAATTAACATCACTAATAATTACAGAAAATAGTTCACAAAGAAATGCAGTTAACTGAGCCTCTAGGTATAGAATGCTCAAACATGCAACAGTTGTTAAACAAGGCCATTCTCTTCCCAGGAGCTGCCAGCCACTGACAGTAGACACACAAGCCTTGACCATTCGGCCCAGTATGGACTCCAGTAATACAGTCTAAAACCATTCAATGGCCAATTTTGTTTCTTTTCTTCCATCTTTATTGTCCTATGAACCACTAAGTGCATTAAGGCTCTTATCATTTCTTCGCAGAGGACCAAAATGACATATGCAGTAAACAACTAGGCTTGCCAGTTGGTATTTGGAGTTAGAGGTGAAGTGATGGCTCCAATGATTATTTTATGTTATGTAATTATCAGAAGCCTTGATTCTGGAATCCAGGTTCAAATTCCAAGCTCCTCCATTTATTCATTATACAATTATACAAGGTCTATTACTTCTCCTTGCCTAGTCCACAGAATGGGAATATTAATAGTAATTGAAGGCTATGTGAGCTAATTCACTTAAAGTACTTAGCACAGGTGCCAAAGAGAGAGGTCTGAAATTAAAAGAATGTGTTGCTTTTGCAGAAGACCCAGGTTCAGTTCCCAGCACCCTCATGGTGGCTCACAAAAGCTTGTCACTCAGGTGCAGGGAATCTGATGGCCTCTTCTGACCTCTGATTGCAGAGCACAGACACAGTGCACATACATGCACTCAGGCATAAACACATACACATAAAATACACATACACGCAAATATTAAAGATACAATACTTAGCATAGTGCCTCTCCCACATCTGACAGACAGAAGAACATGCTCAATAAATGGTAATTAAAGAACACACACACACACACACACACACACACCGAGATCCTGTTTCAGAACGCTGTTCACTTTCTCCTACTAAAGCAAATGAAGATAATTAGAAGCACTTTGAAATCATGCTTACAATTTGTTTCTCAATTCCTTTTCCTATTTCTTGGGGTGTGGCTCCTCTCCACACAATTCCTCCCCTTCCTGTCCACTGCTGTCATTTGCTTCTTCCCCTCTTCCTTTCTCATCCACCCCAAGTGGCTATTCCTTCTCCTGCAGAGCCTCGTGAAGAGCTCTTCTCCATCCCTCCTGTGACTGTCCAATCCGGCCACCCCTCCAGACAGTGCCATTTTGAAAGCAAGTAGAACAAATGAGAACTAGTGGAAGGCTCAAACTGTGCTGAGTTGGGGGGGGGACCTTCACACACTGCTGCTATGGAGAAAAATTCTCTTGTTTTCATAGAAAAAAAAAATCCCTACCCACCCACCCCTTTGTCTAAGACCAGGAAATAGTTTGACAGTGTGGTG
Organism: Meriones unguiculatus; assembly: GCF_030254825.1. Taxonomy (NCBI): domain Eukaryota; kingdom Metazoa; phylum Chordata; class Mammalia; order Rodentia; family Muridae; genus Meriones; species Meriones unguiculatus. The sequence continues at coordinate 172,627,599 of NC_083350.1, read as the reverse complement.
CTTAGTAAATGGTTAAAGAATGAATGATTTCAGTTGAAGATGCTTGTCAGCCAACAAGCTGACAAGTTTTAACACACATGAGCTGTAAAAATGAAGTGTTTGGTAAAGCAATTTCAATCCTCAAATGAGGACACTATTGCATAAGAGAAAGTGTATTTTAATCACTTAAGTGTGGGAGTCATATAAATGGGTTTTATAAAATAAATACCTAGTCTATCAAACATCCAAAAGTAAGCAGGAGACCTTAATCAGGGACATAAGGGGAAAGCGGTATGCTTCCTTTTCACCACTGGGCACATATATTTCCTGCTAAGTAGCACTGAATGCTAGCTTGTTACCACACAGTTCCATAAACGCTCAGAAAATTAAAACCTTTTATTCCCGTAAAACTGACTTCACACAAAACTGCCAACTTCAGAAGTAGGGTTAGAGTGTTTTGTGATATGACTGAGTGCAAGAATTGTTTTCTTACAATTCTTAATAACATCTGTATTAGCAAAATTATGATACATGCGAAGTCGCTACTGATTCTTCAGCTGTCCTGGCATTTAACTGAAACCATCAGGATATTTATATTCAAAGGTGAGATTCTTACATGCTAGAAAGCACAGTCTTAGCTGTATTCATAGAACTGGAATAGACAGTGCCTAAAATAAAAGCCAGTTATGTACAGAGCAATATAGGAACATAACGTCAAACGTCTCACACTGGTTTTTAAAGGCTCCTAATATTTTGCTGTCTCAGGGAACCACCCCTACATCCTGAAATTCTTTATGCTCCTTTTAATAATCATCAATTGTACATGGTTGGTAAAAATCACTACTAAAAGATATGTAATTAAAAATCACAGGTAGCCCTCTCTGAGCACACCACTAAGTTGTAAAATACTAAATTATGAGAAATAAGAAGGAAAAGTAATATTCACATTAACTTTCAGGAATATTTACTTGTACTGATACTACTGATACTACTTGTATTGATAAACTGTGTTACTGAAGTTTTCAATCATCTTAAATTCAAAGAAAATAAATGCCTTTTATATTTTATAGTCAATGTCATGAAGAAAAAAGTGATTAGCCAATATAAAATAACGAGGCTATTTACCACCTTGTTTACAAGTACAAGGAACTAGCAGACAGCACAGGCATGAACCCAGACTTTTCACTTACCTGGTTATTATTTAAGATGCCTCCATTTTCAAATACCCATACCTACTCTACATCCAGAACACTCATTTGTAAAGGTGAATTTTGTTTATTATTATTATTTTTTTTGAAAATCACTTTTTTCCTGGGTTCTGACTTACTTATTTTCTCATCTTTACAATCGGTTAGTACTGGCCTCCAAGAGCAAGAAGACCATGCAAAATGACAAAGATAAGGAAGCAAGTTGCTTGTCACCTTGGTGAGCAATGCTCAAGAAGTGTTTCTCGTTGGCATGCGACGCCTTACAGTCGTAATTAGCTCACCACGACAATTGCACGCGCACACACGTGTTCTGCAAAACAAGGCTTTTAAATAAAATAACGCAAGTGTCTGACTAGCTTCAGGGTTTGAATTAACAATTAAGTCTGCACCTTAAATCGTTTATCTCTATAACTAGAGGAGCAAGTTCCGAGGATGTAAATCTCACCCAATAAGACAAGGGGCGGCCGAGCGCATTATTAATTGCTAAGCAATTTCTTAATTTTACACTCTAACTTTCAGCGGTAGAAAATAAGCACGGTGATGGATGAGCCCACACACTCCTGCCGCTCTGTGGGAGTGCAGCAGCCACACGCACATCCTGTGCACAGCGTAAACGCGGTTTCTACAAGCCAAAGTGCATTACTGGATTCAGCTACGGCAAACCCTCTCCGTCTACTTATCACGCGAGCACTAATATATAGAGTAGCAAAATGCCTGCTGAACGCTGCAGCTCAACATCCCCCCCGGGCTTCCTCGGGAGCACAGCCTCGCCTCCTCCCTCAGCGACTGCTGAGTTTTAAGAAGATGGGTGACTTGGGGTGGGGATGCTCGGCTGCAGCCAGGTAACCCTACTCTGCAAATCTCCAAAGCCCCACGCTCCTCCCCACTACACCACACACACACACACACACACACACACACACACACACACACCTTTCATTTGTTTTAAGGGGAGAAAATGGTTTTAAATAGCTATCTAAAACATGCCATCTTCATGGGTCTGAGAATGTTTTTCTTATACTTGCTGCTGATGTATAAGATATTTCCAGATCTGATTAGAAAGACTGGCTATGCATAAAAAGTCCTGCTTTCAACAAGACTCCTTTAGTGAAAGCTGCCTGAGCAGACATATGTGCACATAAATTACCCATATTTCTCTATACACATGAGCACATTAACAAGCATGCATGCACACGCACACCAAGACCTGCAATTAATCCCCTGTTCTTTAAGCCCCCTTTCATGGGCTTTTGCATGCATGTCATTCAAAAGAGAGATCTTTAGAAAAAAAAAATGGTAAGCAGCTGCAGCTAATGCGCTCGAAAGTGACAGGTTAGAGAAGCAAATACGTTACCAGTCGCATTTTGAAGTTTCTCGAGCACCTGCAGGTTGGAGGAGACTGAATCAGAGGCTGGCGCGCCGCGTTCCCTGGAAACACAGAGCCCGATGTGGCTGTGGGGGAATGCGAAGCGAGCGTGAGGCTGGAAACCTTTGAGTTGAGCTCACTCTGAGCACCACAGAGCCTCAAAGAGGAGGAAGAAAAAAGGCAGCCCACAGACAGCGAGACGAGAAACTTCTGGCACCTCTCCAACTCAGGAATGAATTCTCTGTAATTTGGAGATGGATAGTTGATGGAAATGAAGAGAAACTTGGATTTCCCAGCGAATTTGCTCAGCCACACAGAAAGGAGCAGGTAACAGACGAGCTCATTTGAACAGTCATTCGGGAATCAGGAGCAAATAAAAAATTAAGAGAAATTCTTGTTGGAAAAATATGAAAAGGCTGCTCCAGCCAGCTTCCCCACTGCCTTTCTAAACTTCAGAATGAATTGTTCCATCAGCTTTTTTGCTGCACGTTTTATTAATCCCAGTGCAGAGGTAAACTGGAAAATCTAATTCCTTTTATGTAGAAAACTGGATTTATTGCTTCTTTTTATAATGCACTTTGCTCATATAAATACACAGGTTTACTTACAGAGTTTCATTCCTCCTGAAAAGCCACTACTGTTTAGTTCAGATAAAATGCTGAAAGGCTTACATACAGCTTTTCACGGAGTAGAGAAAAAACTCCTACTGCTCAGAAGCTGAGCTGAGCACTGATATTCAAACACAGAGTTGGAAGCACAGAGTGTCAAGGAGGAACCCCAGACCACTAAGCGGTGCCTTAGAGATGCAGCTTTGCAGGTGCTCTGAGCAGGCAGGTTGGGCTAACCCCTATACATATATCCATAATCAAGGATGGAAAGAAAGGAGCTTCAGCAAATTCAGTTCTTAAGGACAATAGCCATGATTTTGCTAGGCTTCCAAACAGGCTCATAATTTCTAAGGAGCACATATGGACTTCACCTTGTCTGAAGAACTCAACCTCAGACAGAGAGCTGGGTCGGCAGGCATTGCACTGTAGCAATCTATATTCAAATGTAATGAGCAGAGGACGGTATTACTGTGAGGAATGTTGTCATATTACATTTTGTGTGTGTGGCTTAACTACCCATCCAACCTTGCAAATGGCCATTTGGCTGGATTCGATAGTGTATATGCCATTGATGGGAAGGAGGAAGGAGGAGGCAGGAGACTGATCTTATTTGTTTTACTGCAGGAGCATCTTTGAGAGGCTCAGGGATAAAATACCCACGCTGAATGTGGGTGTAATTCCTTCCAAGGCCACACTTACCAGGAATAAATCTATAGTGGAATTAATGATGACCAATTAAGCTATTTATTATTTTAACTCCTGAGTTCAAGGGCAGCCCAGTGTTTATGTTTATGGATAAGGAGTCCACGGCCAGACAGCTAAAGAAAGCTGGATTCACCTTTAAGCAACGTTCAATAAACGCATATTGCCTAGGGCACTTCTAAGCCTTCTCACAGCCCAGTGCTCCTACGGTCAAAAATGTTTTATTTCCTCTCCCAACCACTTGCTTCAACCAGTCATCCAAAAATATTTACTGAGTTAGTTGCCCGGTGCTGTGCAGAACAAGACATGTAGACCCTCCTCAGTTTGCCACTGTCGGTCTCAAAGTAGACTCTGTAGGAGACACCAGAATTACTGATGAGTGCTGGTGCTCAAAGCAGCCCTCCCTCCATCTGGGAGTCACTCTTAGTGGTGGAATGAGACAAGCAGAGCAACATGCAAGCTTTGAAAATCACCCTACATGATTCTGATGGGCCCTACCTCACCTCCCGCAGATGCAACTGCCATTCAAGTTCATGGTGACAAAAGCCCAACAGCCATAAAAAGAGGAGCAAAGCCCACAGCTGTAAGACTAGGTCAACAGAGTTCCTTGAGCTGACCACGCATCTGGGCTAGCCTACCATTGGGAAGTTTCATAGTTAATCAGTTTGACCAAAAACCCGCATCTGCAAAATTCTGAGTGAATCTGAAAGCCAAAGCTGAAGGCAAAATATAGCTTAAAACTCATGGTTCATTTACACAACCCCTCTTACCACTACTGCCCCACCCCTGCCCCCTTTCTCTGTAGAACAAAAGGACAGGATTCAAGTCTACAATTATCCTACTAGAGACCTCCTTGAATAGGGCCAATATATACCACATTTGTGCCCAAGAGAGGGCAAGACTCTAGGTGAGAACATGGGATTTGTGGCTTAGCAGTACCTAGTTGCAGCAAGTTAAATCTGGTTGGAGAAAACCTTCATGCTGAGAACTAAGGGTCCCAGTGCTCGTAAGAGTGACCTTCTATGAGAGTGCATTTCAAACAATACAAAACAAAAGGAACAACAACAGGAGTGTTTTCTAGTCAGGCCTACTGAGGAGTCCATACCATCAGCAGTGCTTTATTTGCCAACTCCCACTGTTTTTTGCTTCATCAGCTCCCTCAGCCCCCATCACAGGGAGCATCCAGGTGAGTATCAGGTCTCAGAACTTCAGTTGGGTGAACACAAAAATGGCCAGAAGCCAGGCTGCCACATGATGCCTCCAATAGATCCTCTTCAAATAAGTGCAATGGCCATGAAAGGCGGGCTCAGGAGTCACAGAATAGCTTCCCTGGACCCTCTAATTGCTGGTGGCAAGAGTCCACAAAGGTCATTCCTCAGAGGTGGAAGAAGAGAATTTGCCAGACAGTCACAGACAGACTAGACTGCCTGCTCCATCCCCTCAACTCAGCCCCACCCCCACACACCACTACCACAGTAAAAATAAGAATAGTTCAGAGCACAGGTCACCGTTGTCCTCTGCAACGAACAGCACTTCATTCACTTGGGAAGAATCCAACCCTGATGGATGTCTTGCAGACAACGACCACGTGATCGAATGAAACATAAACCACCTCATGTAATAACGCTATTAAAAAATAACGATTTTCTGTCTCCCCTCGCTTTCTTTTAAGAACACTGGAAAATCTTGAAACAAAAAGACACAACCAAAAGCAGGGAATGTTCAAAGATATTCGAGACAGGCAGGCCTGTGGTAAAAGACTGAATTCTCTACTTAGTTGCCTTGTGCCATTGGGTAAGCCTGAGGCTGGGGATGTAGCTTCGCTGATGGAGCTCTTGCCTAGCATGAACAGAGCCCTGGTTTGATCCCAGCTCTACATAAACCAGGAGCAATGACGCAGGCCTACAGTCCCAGCACTCAGAAAGAGGAAGAGGAGGACCCAAGTTCAAGTTCTTCTTCCACTACATAGCGAGTTTGAGGCCAACCAAACAGGATATAGAAGACCTTGTCTCAAAATTGAACAAATAAAATTCCTCATGTTTACTCCCTTTGTGAAAGAAACCAAAAGCTCCTTTAGAGAGTTATAGTGTGACTTAAAATACAAAAAGCATCTGACAGATCCTAAGTTACTCAAGAAACAGAAACTCATGACAAAATTTCCATTTGCCTCCGATACCTATTGGCTTGTGTGCTCCTTGAAACAGGAACAGAGGTCTCTGTCCCATTCCTCAGACCCAGAGTGACACAGCCTGCTACAAACTTCGTTCTTTTTTGTGCACTTTGTCCTTTTCTTTCCTTTTCTTTCCGTGCACCTACCGACTACCGTATTCTGGGCTAGGGCTCCAAGAACACGCAGCAAGAAAAGGAAGGAAGGGTGCCCTATGTCCTCCTGTGACTCTCAGTCTGGTGAGGACAGGAAAGCTAAATAGTGCCATGAAGAACAGGAAAAGGTAAAGGAGTTTGCTAATTAGTTCATGATAATCTTCTTAGGGTTTTGTTCACAGTGACCCAGACAATGGCAAGGACACAAATGGAAGAAAACCTGTGAGTGCTTTGGGTAATTATCTTAAACCTGTAGACTCGGGCTGATGGGCTGGCCCTCATTAAATGGGAGATCTCTCCCAAGAACAGTCCCCTGAGACCCATCACGCCAGCCCAGGATGCCCTTTGATCTGCCTCATAGTCACCTTCATCTCACCAACAGACAAAAATGTCCTGGTTCCTGACCTCATCGTTTTGCATTCTAAAATACAATAACATGGTGAGATGGTTTGGTTTTGTTTTGCAACACAAATTTTAATTAAAGTTCTAGGGACCCGGCCTAGGATATTTATCTAAAGAGAAGCAATATCTGGTTCTGTAGATATAGAGCATCCTTTAACAGAGATCTCATACACTGTGGTGGATGACAGTCACATAAGGTGTGCCCTTCAGAGAGGAGGGTGAAGAGAGAGCATTCGATTGTGCACGCACACACCCCTGGGCGATTCAGTGCTCGTCCTGCCTAATGAGGACAGAGACAGGGAGACAAATGCTCTCCACTTACTTAAACCATTCAGATGTTTAAAGCAGTTAACCAGTTAACGGTACAACATAAGGGCCCATCTCTCAAGAGCAGGAGATTACCTTTTGTTCTCCCTGATGGTTCACGTTGATTTAAAAGGCTTGGCTAAAGGAAACAGCAATGGATAAGAATTCCTGCAACTGCTTGTTGTCAGATGTTGGTCACACAGCTACACCCATAGAGTGATCACCCGAGACACTTCAGCTCAGTGCCACACATACTCAATAGTAAATGGGTTTAAAATCACAGTGAAACCCTCACTTTATAGCTAGCATTTCAACAAGGTTATTGGTACATCTATGAATTTTGTATTTCTGTTGCCTCGTGCTAGCTGCTTTCCACATCTCTGACAGTCTCCACTCATCAAGCCAGCTATAGAAAGGGAGCTTCCAAGCCTAGGTGTTTTACCAAGCCTACAAAGTGTGCACCCACGCCAGGATGGACAGTGCACACTCATCCTCATCCCTAACCATCTGGGAGGCCTTTGATGCTCTGGGTGGGGGTAGTCATGAGAGATCTGTTGGGAGCTCTCCATCACAGCCAGAGGGGCTGAGAGATTGGCAGCCTCTGCTACCAACCCACACCCAGAGACCAAGGCAGTGCAGCAATCACAGATGCTTCCCCGCCGAGGGGTGGATGGCTTTGCTGTGGGTCTGTCTGCCACAAAAGCTCAGCCAACGTCCTGGCTGGAATCCACGACTAGATTGGTGGACTGGGGGCTGGTATGGCGCTATTAAGCTCCATGTCCCTGATTCTGTGGGTGTCACTGCTTAGGTTCAAGAGACAAAGGATAAGGAATTAAACTTATAAGAGAGTGATAGAAAGATAGCTCACTCTAAGCCCTTATTTATCTAGGAGAAAATTGATCTGTTGTCCTCACATACATTCTGGCAAGTTACCAACATCTCAGCAAAAGTGCTTCAGTTCTAGCTGGTGACAATAGATATAAAATCCCTGGATGGGATAAGATACTCTTATGTATATCATTCTATATTTATTGCTATATGGATTGCTATGAACAAATCTATTTTTGAGCTGGGATATAGCTCAGAGGTAGAGTGCTTGCCTAGCATGCACAAAGGCCCGTGTTCATTCCCTTCCCACATTACATATATGTGTATCTTTAAGTGACAACAAGTCAAAATACTTTCAAGCTCTGAAAAAATCAATCAGTGAATATGAAAGCCTGGTACAGCCACCACACACAGGACCCCAAGGCATGGAATGAAGAATTAATAGCCAGTCAACTACCACTTCAGAATCAAAAAGTTGAGTCTGTAAGAGTCGGGAGCTTCCTCAGCCACCTGATGAAGAGTGGAAATGCTGATAGAAATGATTCAGTTTCTCCATCACCTAACACCACAATTTAGACTCAAATCCCTTGTCAGTATGAAGGGACCAGCGTGGGGAGAAGCAGCATTCTGCTTATTTCACAGTGTCACTGTGTGGGGAAAAAAATCATACCATATACACCAAATTTGAACACCAAAAGGAAAAGAGTATACAAACAGGTTATAGCCCCCTCAAGCTAAAGGTTCCAGGGACCCACTAATAATCACTACTGCTTTGTCAGTATGCACAAGGGGAAAACTGCCTGTTAGAATCCAAAGGAAGAGTCTCCGTGGAGCATTAACCAATATGAAAAGAGAGGAAAGAAAACACATTTCCCCCATGCCTGACAATATTCCGGACAGGGGCAGTGCTGATTTCAATTACATGCTTGTAGACTGGCTATCAAAGTTCTCGCTCAGCTGACCCGAAGCCTCACAAAGTGGCCACCACTAAGACTCACCGAGTCTTAGTTTCTCGTATAAACAGTAGTTAATATCGATTAACCTTTGAGAACGTGACTAATAAATGGAAAGGTCAAAGAATTAACACAGAGACAAACACAGATATCAGGCACAAGTGTGATGTCGCCATAAATGCTATACTCTCATGGTGGCTAATTTTAATATACTAGGAATGGCTCTCATGATAAATAATCTTCCATAAGAACTAAAGTGCGTTAAAAATAGGGGCTGAGTCTAATCTTTCTCCTTGTAGCACTCTGATTAATCCCACATCTGCGGTGGAAGCATAAATATTTATTGAAGATGTCATATTGGTGTCATGTGCATGTTTGAAGTATCAGCAAACACATCGCATTCAGCTGTGTATCATTCAACTTCCCCAATTGAAAATTTCAGCAAGATTAATTAAATTTGTAAGTTACGATGGAATCACCCCCCGGAGGAGGAGACAGGCTCTATGGGCGCAGGCCTGACTGGCACGCAGTCTCATTGAAGGTGGTCTCAGCAGTGGGGCGGCAAGCCAGTGCCTTTGCACCCTCCACTAGCCCAGCTCCCCTCTCCTCATACCGCTGCTTCCGTCTAGGGAGGTCTGAGGTCTTGCAGACGCGTATACCCAGAAAATAATATTTTCTCTGTTCCAAGCACCAGATGCCTACTGCCCACTGCCTGGGGCAGTGTATGCTCACAGTAATTACACCCCTTTGGGATTGTGGACCAAGAGGACAAGTGTTCCCAGACCTCATAAAGGGACTTGTGGAGTGAGCTATGGAACTGCTCTCTAAAAGGGGGCTGAGTGTGACGCCTCTAAACCTGGCATTCTGAATCAGGAAAACTGAGCTCAAGACTAGGGTGATGCTTGTAATGTATTCCCTGGATGATAAAATAAAAAAGGACTGAAAAGATGGCTCAGCCATTAAGAGCACTTGCTGCTCTTCTAGAGGAAGCAGGCATGAATCCCAGCAACCACATCGGTGCCACACAGGCTTGTCATTCTAGTTCAAGGAAATTCAATTCTCCTTCTGACCACCACAGGCTCTTGTATGTGTGTGTATGTGGTACATACAAACACACACAGGCACACACATGTGCACATAGAGTAAAATAATAAATGTTTTTAAATAATTAAATTAAAGCAAAGTAATAAGGGTCAAGGGGATGATTGAGTGGGTAAAAAAAAAAAAAGTTTTTTTGTACAAGCATGAAGACATGAATTTGGTTCCTTACCACCCACGTAAAAAGCCAGAAATGGCCACTTGTGCCTGTAACCCCAGCACTGGGAGGGAGGCCAGAAGCAGAGGGATTATTGGAGCTTCTTGGCCACCATCGCAGAAAAACAGTGATCTCAAGGTTCAGTGAAAGAATCAAGACAGAGAGAGACAGAGCAAGACAGGTAACATCATGTTTGGCCTCTGAATACACACACACACACACACACACACACACACACACACACATTCATTTTAAAGACAAGATTTGTTTCTATTCTCCCTCTGATTCCCCCTCCCTTCCTCCCCCTCCCTCTCCTTCCTCCTCCACCTCCCTACATCCTCCTCCCTCTTTATCTCTTTCCACTTTTAACTGCTAATATCGTTCTTCACCTAGACGGTATTAGCCTTGTTCTGCCAATGTGACAAATTCCTTCATTTTGTAAAAATGAGAAATAGAATCCTGAAGAAAATTCTTAGCTGCAACAAAAGTAACAACGTCTCCAATTCAAAGCAAATGCCTGTCCCCTCTCCTTAAAGCACAGTACCACGTGGCCGCAGCAGTGGGTCCTCTCCTCTCAGTAGTGATTTAGACACCCAGAATCCTTCTATACTGTACCTATCACCCTCAAAGTGTGGCTTCCAGGGTCACTTTGGGAGCCAACCTTCTATATCCAGCAAGGAGAGGCACATCACTTCTGATCACATTCGTTGGCATAGTGCCTTGGCCATCATGTACCAAAGCCTGGGGAGTGAAATTCAGCAGGAAGACGGAGAAAGGATTTGGTAAGTACATAGCCAGTCCCCAGCAGACCAAGTCACCTTCCTCCCAACCCAGCAAGTTCTCCATAAAGCGGTCACCCTCTTAGTGATAGTTGACACTGTCATTTAATCACGGCAAATGAATTCTTAGTGATAAGCAAATGAATTCTTAGTGACCTGCTGATAGTTAAAATGGCACATTTGTGGGTAGACTGAAAGAGAAAATGTGAGGTGAAGTTCTGGAGTTCGGGGCATACCTGTTCTAAATAGCATTCAAGACTGATTAACTGACTATGGCAAGCTAAAATGTTCCAAGTTAGGGACACAAATTATCTTAGCCTATTTACAGTCTCCCTTAATAGATGTCTATTACCCACCTCAGTGTGTGACATGACACTATTGTGATGATTGGGCAAATACTTTTTGTAATGTTCAAACATGACACGCATCTCCCCTCAACCCAAAGCTTAACCATCTCTTCAGCTAACATCTAAGGTCTAGAGCAGTGACAGGCCTGCTTAGCTGTAGCCTGCCTACCCAAGGTTTCCATTGATACATTTGGAAAGTGTCTTGATTTATGAAATTTGTTTACCATGTTACAGTACACTGTTCATGAAGCCACTACTGCGCTGAAGCATTATATTTTCAGAGGCACCCGTGTCGAGCCATCGTGACTCATATTCAGCTCTGGGGTAGGGGGGGAGAACCCTATCTGTTGTGCCATTTATGTCAACAGAAAAATCTTAATGTGGGGAGAGCAGAAATCAGATTCAGACAATGAAACTGGGATACTCTATAGAAAATATTTTTAGATAGAAAAAGTAACCTCAAATGTTAAACTATACATAAGAAAAACATAGTTAATGGAGAATAGAACAAAATTTAAATAATAGCTAATGAATAGAGGTTGAAAACCTTGATTGACCTTTCATCCTGAACTAAAAAGTTAAAGACTTTTAAAAGCCAAATGACCTGATCCCATACATATACCTATAATAATATCAATACCGTGGATAAACATAAATAGAAGTTGAGAAAAATCAAAAGTTATCCCAGTATATCTTTTGGTAGAAAATACTACTTAAAACACTACTAGGTTTGGTTTTCTCTAATACACATTAATTTAAAAAAAAAGTTGTGAAAATATTTAAGTAATATATAACAAAAAATTAGGACACTGACTGTTAACTTGAAAAACATTGAATTTTTAAAAATTAATTTTACATCCATATTAACATTTGTATTTATTTAATTTCATTAGGCATTTGCTGGACACTCCTCTCAGAGTTCTTTGCTGTCCACTTCTTGAAAATGACCCTATCAACCTTGACATTTGAAAATATTTTAAACTCTTCCAAATCTTAACATGAACTCCATGACCTTATTTTGACTAATACCCAATCTTTCCTGTACAAGGACAGGTTGACGATGATGTGAAAAACGGCCATGGGTTCGGAGGCATGCTTGATGGAGTTAATTAAGTTGTAGTCGGTAATGGACACCCGGAGAGTTCCCCATTCTCAGAACCCATTATTCGAATTTCCTGTCCCACTGATTTGCCGATCAATCATTGATCATGTGTCGCCGGTGGCATTTCCTGTCTTGTCAATCTGTACTAAAACATTACTGCCAGGCTGCTGCAATTTCTGAATTTTTCCTCCCTGCCCCTGTGAAGAGAAGCCACCTCTAGTATGTTTCAACTTCTCTGGTTGCGCTTTTGCACACAGGAGGTAAGAGGTTGCAAAGCTGTCTGATGTTATGAGTGGACTCAAAATCTGAATGTTGTAATATTGGGCCAATTCCTCTAGACCCAGGTGAGGTGCAGCCTCGTCTCTGTGATGGAGGCACAGATGCCTTCACTAGAAGGCAAGGGATGGGTTTGCTCTGATAAACTTGCTGAAAAGCTTTGAGTAGAAAGAAACGCAGAGATGACATGGAGAGAGGGGTTTTGAGAACAGAATAAGTGATAAGTGGGTTGCGGATCATTTCACAATCAAACTTCATAAAAACTACTACCAAAGAGTTGGCCAGAATCTCAGGAAAGCCGGCATGCAAACAAATGCCAAAAGCATATAAAGAGTTAAAGTCAAATGGTTGGTAGAAGACTTTTAATGATGTCTTCATAATGATATAATGACTCATACTGTCAAATGCAAATATGCTATTGTTAGAAAATGTTATATGTATATAATGACGTACAGTTGATTTTTAAATCAATTAGCAGATCTATAATCATTTTGTGGTCAATTTATATTTTTTCAAGATATACTTTTACTTGTGAAACTATATAGCTTTGAAGAAAGGACTCTAAAAGATAGATTGATGCCCTTCCCAACGATATCTACTTCCTAATCTCTAAAACTTGTGAATCAATTATATTAAATGGCAGAAGGGAATTAACAGTGTAGATGGGACTCTTTTAATGACTGACTTTAACATAGATTTACTGAGATGACTCAGATAGCCCCACAGTCATCAGCGGTTCCTTAAAAGCAGAGACAGAGGGAGAACTGTGGTCAAACTGACACAACATGAAAAAAACTTCCAGCCATGGATGGTTTTGGAGGTAGAGGTGGAAGGCCAGGGGCTCAGAAATCCTGGCACTCTAGGAACCAGAAAGCAATGAAAAGATTCTCCTATAGTGCCTTCAGAAGGAACAAGGCCTATTTGACCCCTTCAGTTGAGCTAGGGAGACCTATGTCAGACTTCTGACATCCAAAAATGTGAGATAACCAATTTGTTTAACCAATGTTTTACAGTACTAGGTGTGTAGAAAGTTTGCAGTGGCCACAGAAAACTCATGCAAATGGAAAGACTTTAAAATCCTTCAGCCTTCTAAAATTTAATTATAAATCTTCATTTTTCTCTCATTTTTCATATATTCTTAATATAATTTTTATGTACAATTTATTCACTTTATATCCCCGCTGTAGCTCCTACCCTTGCCCCCTCTCAATCCTACATTTCCTCTCTTCCTCGTCTCCTCCCACGCTTCTTCCCCAGTTCACTGATAGGAGAGGACCTCCTCCCCTTCCATTTGACCCTAGCCTATCAGGTATCATGAGGACTGGCTGCATTGTCTTCCTCTGTGGCCTGGTAAGGCTGCTCCCCTCTCAGGGGTTGGTGATCAGAGAGCCAGCCACTGAGTTCATGTCAGAGACAGCTCCTGTTCCCCTTACTAGGGTATCCACTTGGAGACTGAGCTGCCATGGGCTATATCTGTGCAGGGGTTCTAGGTTATCTCCATGCATAGTCCTTGTATGGAGCATCAGTCTCAGAAAAGACCCCTGGGCCCAGATTTTTTTGGTTCCATTGTTCTCCTTGTGGAGCTCTAGACCCTTCCAAGTCTTTCTATCTCCCCCTTCTTTCATGAGATTCCCTGCACTCTGCCCAAAGTTTGGCAATGAGTCTCAGCATCTGCTTTGATACCCTGCTGGTAGAGTCTTTCAGAGACCCTCTGTGGTAGGCTCCTATTTTGCTCCTTGTTTTTACCTTCTTCCAATGTCTATCCCGTTTGCCTTTCTGAATGAAAATTGAGCATCTTACCCAGGGTCCTCCTGTGCTAAACAAAGAATTATCAATAAAGGAATACCGAATAACAGAGAAACACTTGAAGAAATATTCAACATCCTTATTCATCAGGGAAATGCAAATCAAAACGACCCTGAGATTTCACCTTACACCCATAAGAATTGCTAAGATCAAAAACTCAAGTGACAACACATGCTGGCAAGGATGTGGAGAAAGGGGAACCCTCCTCCATTGCTGGTGGGAATATAAACTTGTACAACCACTTTGGAAATCATTCTGGTGCTTTCTCAGACAATTAGGAATAGTGCTTCCTCAAGATCCAGCTATACCACTCCTAAGCATATACCCAAAATTTGCTCAAGTACACAACAAGGACATTTGCTTAACTATGTTTATAGCAGCTTTATTTGTAATAGCCAGAACCTGGAAACAACCCAGATGTCCCTCAATTGAGGAATGGATACAGAAATTGTGGTACATTTTCACAATGGAATACTACTCAGCAATTAAAAAGAAGGAAATCATGAAATTTGCAGGCAAATGGTGGGATTGAGAAAAGATCATTCCGGATGAGGTGTCCCAGAAGCAGAAAGACACACATGGTATATACTCACTTATACGTAGATATTAGACATATAATATAGGCAACTGATACACAAATCTTCATTTTTAAGGAAGAGTAAATTAATTTAATACAAATCTTCATTCATGTTTTAAAAACCACAATGGAAAATTGGTTTTCAGTATCAATAAAACAAGGCATCAGAAGAAAGAACGAATCAGAAAAATGTATGTGCACCGCTTCTTATTTCCAGAGGCAAAATAGACGTAAAACTCAAAAGTGCAGATGAAATTTTACCTCCAACCTTCTTGGGCTACAGTGTGTCCCTTTGTCTTTCACAATGAAGTGCAACATCAAATGACACAGGAAAACTATGACAAAAACTGCCTCAGAGAAAGAGGGCTGTGCCTGAGACACGCCCTGCCCTGGTGTGTTGCCTTGGCATTGCCCTGAGTTCTGGCGTCACATTCAATTTAAAGGCCATGGTATAGCATTTGCTTCACTTCTCTGATGAGAAGACGTATAGAATATCAAGCAGGTAGACTGTGACAAGGACGAAATTAACTGTTCCCAGGGTGATAACAAAACCCCAGCTGTTTCCCCTTCTTCTGGCGCAGTGTAGCAGGTGTCTGCAGTAGGATCAGTCTCATCACCATCATTAAGTCGCTAAAGTTATTTATTCTCTTACCTTCAAGAACCTCCAAAACCCAAATTCCACATACACTGTGCTTAACTACAAATAAGAAAATCAGGCAACAAATATGATAAATCCAGTAAGAGAGGGCAAGTCATGAATGAATGCTCTATTAGCATGGCCTCATCCAGAACTAGAGAGTTCTGGTTGTTCATGTCCTGAATGGACAGGTCCCTCTAAAAAGTGTCCTACTCCTGGTTACCATGACACGTGCAGGAAGGAGAATCCAGGTTCCTGTGTTCTCAAGTCCAAATGTTGATCTCTGAGGACCTAGGTTTTTTAGACTAAAAACTAAGGGTCTAAATCAGCGGAAGTAATAGCTGAGTTAATAACAAGTATAAAATAATGTTGAATCTCAAAATAAGAAAGGTGTTTCCTTTTCAATGTCCCTTTAAGCTTCTCTGTAAAGGTCAAGGTAAAAGCCTAAGCTTGGTGCTGGCATTGCTTTGACAGCTCCCTAATACCAGCAAATCTTCGTTTTAATAAAGAGTGGGTAGGGCTTCATTTTAGAACTTTCCAAAGGTATCTAGAATTTGAATATTGCCTTGTCCTTGTTGGTTTTGGTTTTATATTATTAGCACATAAAACCAGTTTCTTTACACTTTTACAATATAGTTTATTTAAGGCATAATGTAGTTCATTTAAATAAAAGGTAGTTAATTCAAAAATAAATATAAATGGGGAATAGCTACACAGATATAAGAAATATTTTTACAGATCAGTGCCGAACTGACTTCTAGTTAAAGAACTAATGTGTTAAATTGCTTGTAGTGTTGTTTCCCATTCTAACACTCCATTATTATGGCAACTGCTTGGCATATTGTCTATTTTGTTTAAACAGTGAGACAATTCCTGGACTTCTACTAGTAAATTAATGTACACATTTCTTCTTCCCACAAAACAAGTAAAGTAGCAAATTTCCCAAAGACAGGAAAATGTGTGTGACATAAATGTGTATTTAGTGAGCACATGAATTCTTGCTTCTTTTTTGTGGCTGTTTCTGTACTATAAAAGAATCATGAATTTAAATCCAAAATTGAGTTAAGATAACTGCACTGTTTCTCCACTCTTGATTTCTCCAGTCACCTACAGAAATGATGAGCCCAGCTCAGGTCAGACGATACATATGTGTAGACGACAATTGTTAAGAATTATGTGTTTCTGGGAACACCTGCACCTCTAAATTAGGTAGCTCATATATAAAAAAATAAAGATGGCTTTATAACGAAAAGACTTGAGGGTGGCAGGGAGCTCCACAGCCTAGAGCCCTCCCTGCATTGGCAAAGGACCCGATTCTGTTCCCAGCACCATGGCAGGCAGTTCACAACGGCCTGTTGCTCTAGCTCTTGGATCCAACAGTCCCTTCTGTCCTCTGTGAGCACCTGCACACATACTACACACAGAAAAGCAGGCACGCGTGCACACACACACACACACATACACACATACACACACACACACAATTAAACTCATAGGTTTCCCATTTTAATGGCTTATTTTCAAAAACTCTCACCTCTGACACCAGAGTCAGGGTGAATTTCTGCCTTTCTAATACCATTCATTGATTAAGTAGGATTAAACCCATGCTTATTCAAATGGCAACATTTCCTACTTCATTTTCTAGACAGCCACAAAGATAAAGAAGGGTAAAAGAAACTCATGGAAGAGACAAGGTCTAGCAAAAGACGGGTCTCAGACCAATAATATCCGTGCTTTTGACAAGATAATTCTGAAAGTGATTTTCCTGAATGGGTTGAGAAGATGATTTCTATCATCATAAGACTCTTACTATCTTGAATTATGTTCAAAAATCAGTTAATTTTAAACAGTATTTTGAAAACTAGTACACATAGAAGATAATTTAGCAGATAATAAATTTAGGTTTTTAAAGTTTAATTTAGGTTTTTTAAGTAATCATTATTTATTATATTTTATAGTTAATGTTAGGAATTTCTTATACATACAGTTATTTTAAAATTTCCTTTCTAAGGCAACTGGCATTGCCAATATAAAGATGAGGAGTGATACTCAGGTTAGTAAGTTGCCCACAGAAGTTGCTAAAATAAGCTCCTTCTCCATTAGCTTACTGCTTCTTAGGCTTTTGGTCACAGTGATGAGAAGAGCAATTCATATGTAATATTTGGAATGAGAAGTGGGAACATAAACATGGCCATGTGGCTCCAAGAACTGTTTGTGGGAGAAATGTAGAAGAGTTTAGACATGTGGATTAAAGCAGGTTCCTTAAACTCTTTCTACACGGGACTCCTTTTCACACAGGAAACTCTTAGATGGCCCCAGACACATGGAGGTATAAAACAAGCATGCAGACCAATCATTCACTGATGATAAATCATAAAGACATATATTTACGCTGGGTGTGGTGGTGCACACCCGTAATCCCAGCACTCGGAAAGGCAGAGGTGGGCAGATCTCTGTGAGTTCAAGGCCAGCCTGGACCACAGAGTGAATCCTGGACAGCCAAAGCCATACAGAAAAACCCTGTCTTGAAAAACAAAGAAACAAAAAGACATGTATTTAAAAACAATACTTTGTTATACATGTACATGTTACATATAATTTTTATTACTTATTAAAATTATACAAATTCACCTACTAGTGAGATGACTATTTTTATATAATAATAAATCTTTGCTGAACATTTGACAATGCATGATTTAGAACATCTTCAGTGTTTCTTAGAGTTGATATGTATTCTGATCCTATAGTTTTCAACGTTAAGATGTCACTTTACATAAATATATAGGACAAAATGATGAAAGTATGTTTAAGGCCATCCCAGAAGCCATTGGATATTCTGTCCTAACTCAACACCAAACCTCATTTGGCTTTTGTGAAACTCAAGCCAGGAATCTAAGCAATAGTTTTTAAAAACAAGTAGTCTAACAAGTGACATGGTTAGCAAGCCGAAAGCAGGAAAGCACTGAAAAGTATGTTCTGTAATTCACCGTTATGTTGTATAAAGTCAGAACACCTTGAATGTTGGCAAACCTGCTGTGATTCCCAGCATATGGAAGCCTTCCGTCTGAGCTGAGGCGCTTCCGGTAACACCATCAACAGAAGGCATGACCAGTAAAGGGTGCGTTTTCTACGTTCAGCCCCAGACTGTAGTTCAGTCGGACAAGGTGTTCAGAAACACCTTGGATCCATTACACAGCTGATTATTTTTTTTGCCGTTGCTCACGTAGAGGTATTTTACCATTGCTATTTTTTTCCTGGCCTCCGAATTTAGTTATATGACTGAACGTGAGCCGTTTTTGAGTAGCTGCTGGCGGGGTGCAGCTAGAGAATACTATAATCCAGACTTACTGGATCTCTCCTCTCGGGGGAGAATGGGAGGCAGGAATGCCAGCAGAAGCACGTAGAGAAAACTTGCATGCAAGGACTTTTAGAGAGAAGCAAGGCCTTGACTGGGAACTGAGCAAGGCTCCATTTTGTTTTATATTCTGGCAAAGAATCTGTCTACATCTGCCCTATCCTGAAAATGTGACTGAAATGGGGATGAATTTAAAAATAATGAGCTAGGGTTTTTGGTAAGAGGGATTTGAAGGGTGTATAATATGTAGGCAGTGACGTGGCTATTGTATGCCATGTTTTCCAAGACTTACAATGAGAAACAGAAAGAATAGCAGCAAGACGTAGAAGATCTACAGTTTGTTGAGAAAAGGGGTGTGAACTCTATAAAAAAAAAAAATGTGACCAGAATTGTTGAACAGAGCTTGACTTTGAAAACAGGGCAGGGTCAGAGTAATTAGGTGTAATTGCTAAGGATAATAGCAAGAAGCATCAGATGTTGTGAGGGCAAGACCCCACTCAGCTCTGTAATATAACGGTGCAGACTCGTTTAAAAAGAAGACTGTCTATAGATCTATAAGATATGATAAACATAATGAAATCTATACACCTAAAAAAGATAATCAATTGAGCGGACATGGGGTAAGATGATCAATCCTCATTTAGAAAGACAGATGGGATGTGCATTGAACGTATGACAGGAGTCTACTGAGCGCATCTGAAAGACTCTAACTAGCAGTGTTTTCAAAGCAAAGACTCATGACCAAAGCTTTGGCAGAGTACAGGGAATCATAAGAAAGAAGGGGAGTTAGTCTGATGGGGAAAGGATAGGAGCTCCACAAGGACCAAATATATCTGGGCACAGGGTCTTTTCTGAGACTGACATTCAACCAAGGACCATGTATGGATATAACCTAGAACCTCCACTCAGATGTAGCCTGTGGTAGCTCAGTAACCAATTGGTTTCCCAAAGTGAGGGGAACAGGGACTATTTCTAACAGGAACTCGATGACTGGCTCTTTGGTCTCCCCACCCCCGAAGGGAGGAGCAGTCCTGTTAGGCCACAGAGGAGGGCTTTGCAGCCAGTCCTGAAGATACCTGATAAAACAGGATCAGATGAATGGGGAGGAGGTCCCCCCCATCAGTGGACTTGGAAAGGGGCACGGTGGAGATGAGGGAGGGAGGGAGGGAGGGACTGGGAGGGAATGAGGGATCGGGACACGGCTGGGATACAGAGTTAATAAAATGTAACTGATAAAAAAAAATAAAATTAAAAAAAAAAAAAAGAAGACTGTCAGAAAAGACAGAGCCTTCAGAATACATTTCCGGGAAATGGCTGTCTATGTCAGTGTCTTCTTAGGTTCAGCCACACCAAACCACGAAGGAGCAGCTTAGGTTCCGGCACATGGAAGCTTTTGCAGTTGTGTAAGCCCGTGTGTTTGAACACCTGGTCCCCAGCTAGTGGTGCTGTCTTGGGAGGCATAAAACCTTTAAGGACAGAGGGCTTAGGTGAAGGAAATGGGAAGCTGGAAGATGGCTCTCGAGATGTAGAGCCTAGGCCTGCTTTTGGCCTGCCTGCATGTAGAATGCCGCACCAGACAGCGTACTTCCTCAAACTGTGAGCTGAAATGGAACTATTCTACCTTAGGTTGCTTTGTACTTGCTCACAACCAAGGGGAAAGCAGCTAACAGTCTCCTCTCTGTGTGTGATGAGGCTGGTCAAAGCGCCTACACATTAAGACAGAGACTGATGTCTCAGGAAATAGGCAACATAATTCCATAAATAAAACTAATCTGTAGAAAATACTTTGCTTATAATGAAAGCTAATGTCCAATCTAGCTCGCTAGCCAGGCCTCCTTGTTTTCTAACTCACGTTAGAAATGCACTGTCACCCTTGGGAAAACGAAAAAGCTGAGTGTCTCCAGTCATTTCTCAGATCCCACTTCTCCATGTCTGCACACTGATTTGAAGCTTCTAACTTTTCCACTCAAAGTGATTTTTTTTCTTTTCCTCTTTCCTGCAAGAGGGAAAACTCTGTCCCACACTCACTCTGCTTCAACATCACAAGGTTTTAATCTACAGACCAATCTTTGCATTACACAGCCAGGAGAGATTTCGTGGGACTGAATGCCTGTGATGACAGCAGTCCTTCATCGGGATAAATGCCCTTCACTACCTCCCACACTTACGCCGCTATATTGCAAGGTCTTTATCTATTTGTTGGTCTTGTCCTGTCTCACTGTTCCCTTAGAGAAGATTTATGCTGTAGTCACTCTTATTTCCAGAAAGTGGACTGCCACTAGTTTTAACACACTAGGACCTCATGAATTTGTACTGAATGAAGGAATGGATGAATGAATGAATGAATGAACGAATGAACGAATAGGCTAGTTGGGGCTGCTGCAATGATTCTTTCCCATCACTCCACAGCTCAAATCCTTTAAGTGGCTACACTAAAGCACGTACTCATTAAAATTAAACTATCTGGGGTTTGGGGAGCTGGCTCAGCAGCTCAGAGCTCTCTGTGAGAGCGTGAGGACCTCAGTTCAAATCCCTAGCACCCACATGAGAAGCCCCGTGTGCGCCTGCAACCTCAGCACAGGCGAAGGGACTCAAGGGGGTGCTGGGGTCGAAACAGCAAGACTGCTGGGGCTGAGTGGTCATCAGCCTAACTGCAGCTTCAGTGAGAAGCTCTGTCTCCAGGAAAAGAGGCCGAGAGCAACAGACCCCGCATCCGACTCTGAGCTGCACGTGCGTAGATATGCCTGTGCGCCTCTCCCCCACCCCCACCCCCGCCAACCAGGATGCACGTCCACACAACTGAAAGAGCGAAACGTAAAATCATAAGAAGGGGATGGGAGGCGGGATTCATCCCAGTGGGGTTTTGAGAATTACTTTTATAGACCTGAAAAGTAAAACCTAAATTAAAAACACATTCCATGCACCATAGGGGGAAAAATGGCAAAAGGGAAAAGTGAGACTCCAGCCCCGGCGGCTGTGTCTGCCTTGCCCATACATTTCTTTCTGTATGGGACACTAGCACTCTGCGCCAAGAGATTTGGGGCTGATTTGGTTTGGTTTGGTTTTACGAGACAGGCTTTCTCTGTGTAGCCTTGGCTGTCCTGGGCTCACTTTGTAGACCAGGCTAACCTCGAGCTCACATCGATCCTCCTGCCTCTGCCTCCCAGAGTTCTGGGATCACAGGCGTGTGCCACCACGTCAGGCTTGTGCCAAGAGTTTTAAAGCCAAATTTGCTCTCTCATCCACGCACTGCAAAATATCAATAATTTCTTCCAGTAGCGCTATCTTCCCCAGACATTGCCGACTAACCTGATGAGAGGCGCTGGTACGGCAGGGAATCTGGAGCAGGACCTGAGGAGAACGCTGTTTTCCAACAGTGGGCTGAAGGCGTGTGTGTGTGTGTGTGTGTGTGTGCTGAAAGGCGTCTTTAGCCTTCACTGTGCTTTCTCCTCTGGTCCCAGGGCTCACTTCCCAGAGCGCGAGCCACATACGTTTCTGCCTACCCTTTATGAAGCTGAGCCAGCCGGTTGTCACCTTGTCACTTCGGGTGGAGAGTTTTGAACGGTGCCTTACCTGAACGCTGGTGGGTGGCCAGTGCTGCTGCCTCACCTTGTTTAGAGCCGAGCTTAAAACGAAATAAAACAAAATCCAAAACACTCGTTCCCCTCTAGAGAACTAATTAGAGGGGAACGTGAATGCTAAAAGAGCCACCTCCACGCACCATGCGAACTCAGCTCACCTCCCCGTTTGAATTTATCATCAGGCACTTCAGAAAGGTGCCGGTTTGTAGTTAGAAATGAGCAGGGTTGGGTACTTTCTGAACCTGGCTTTCAGGGCAGTTTTCTAAATATTCAGGTGAGGGCCACAGAAAATGGCCCTTGCTTGCTGCTGTCCACAAGAAAACAAGAGACAAAACCATCAGACCATCCATCCAGTCTTCTATCACTGAGAATGCATAATCTCGCTCAACATTTTTTCTGATATATGAATTAATTGGTCATTATGTTGAACAATACTGGATAACAAAAGAGGTTTTTTTTGTGTGTGTTAAGTCCCTTAACTGCTGCCTCAATGCAATCAAACAGCCTCCACGTAGAGTAGATTCAAGGGCACTTTGCCGATGTTATTATTATTAAACATTTAAAATGTAGTCAGGGTGAAGGTAGCCACCTCAAAGTAAATCGCAAGTCACCCTGAGTCTATTAATATATAAAGTTTTGTGTGAATAATAGATTGTGTAATTTGCAAACATGATTAACAATTCATTTGGTTGGTTCTCTAGAAGTTTCTAAATGGCTGAGTTTTGAAGTGTGAAATTCAGACGTATAAATTGCCTTTATGAAAAAAAAACTGATGTTTGTGATTAATTCACTATAGGGACCCTGCTATTAGAAATGAAATATTTAATGATTCTCAGAGCTGAGTGAGTAGTTGTGTGCACAAATGAAAAAGCATCTCCATTTCTTTCATTAAAAATCGAGAAATTTCTAAATACCATTCCCATAAAGTGACTATCATGGTGCAAGTAATAACAAGTGTCCCTGGGAGGGGAAAAAACCACTTCTATTTTTCTAATTAATTTCATAATCAAGATGGATGCCTTACTGGAGGGTGTCTGGCTCCTTTTGTTTTGCTTCTAATATCTACAGCTTCCAACATGTAACAGCTTTACCTAGCAGGGGATGGTTTCAACGCCTTTTCAAATAAAAATTTTCCTCAACTCAGTCCTGAACCCTAGAGCACTTTCTCTCTCTGCACCTTTCGGGAGGAAATGTATGGGCAATGCAAACACAGCTCATCTCTGCTCCCGGAAGACGGCCGCAAAGCAGGAAGGTGCTCCAGATCATTTTCCTGGGTGCTCCTACCTCTGCCACTCAAAATTTTAATTATAAAGTGACATCTAATAAAGCAGAATGTCAGAGAGCTGCTGCAACCACACTTGCCTTGCAGTTTCACTGTGGACTGGCTCTATCAAAAACCTGCCCTGCCGATCATTTTTAATTAAATAAATGGTAAGCCCTCCCAGACCAAGAATTACAATGAAAATCGGCTTTTCGGCGGAGCAGCTGTGTAAACGGGCTTTGAAATTAGTCACTTCAAAGCTGTGCTTTACAGCTTCCATGTGTCTTCTGCAGCCCGTGTCAGAATGAGAAAATGAATTTTTTTTTTCAAGAACATCCCAGTCATTTGGGGTCCAATCCATTTTAATGGTGTCATAGCTAACTCAAATCTCTCAGTCCCAAGTAGCTGGGCCCAGGGAGACATGATCAAAAAGTGCCATATGAGCACAGTGTTTGCTTTAATTTAGATGGTGTTGACAGAGCGATGGGTACTGTAATAAAACCGCCTGGCCTCTTGCCCAGGGGATGTAAAATCTAAACAAGACAAACAAGAATATAATGAACAACTTGGGCTGACAGGCAGTGGAGCTGTAGATTCCAGACTTCCCAGGAAAGTTTCTGGGTAAACGGGGAGGCATATCATCAGCTGTTTCTCATACTTCACTTTGTAGGGCCCTCAGTACCTTTACCTGTCTCTGTCCTGGAGGATTAAGATAAGGCACCAACCAAGGACCATGCATAGATTGGACCTAGGCCCCCTACACAAATAGAGCTGAAGGGCAGCTCAGGCTTCATGTGGACTTCCTAGTAAGGGGAGTTGGGGCTATCTTTGACATGGACTCCGTTGCCTGCTTTCTGATCACTGGCCACAGGGGAAGAGGACTCACTCAGTCCTGATGTGACTTGATGTGCGGAGGAGGGGTGTGGCTCCCTTTCTCTGAGGGACTGAGGAGGGGCAGTGGGGGAAAGGAAGGGAGGGTGCCCCTGGAGGAGAGGAAGGAGGTGTCTGTGATCAGGATGTAAAGTGAATGAATAATTAATTTTTTAAAAAAGATGAGAGCGGTGGGAAAGTGAGAGACAATGAGAATTAGGGTTGGACAGGTGAGGAAGGTCTAGCCAACAAAAGAAAAAAGCAGGGGTGGGGAGCGGGAAGGGAGGATGGAGATGATGCATGCTGCTATGATTGACATGACCCGGGATAGCATGAAGAAGCTTTTAATTTGCATCTCTGAGAACACAGAACTCCATGTAGAACCAGAAGCAAGTCTTCATTTTGCAGTGAGCACTCGCTTTTTCTTACCCTTTATTGACGATAACCTGACACTGTTCGTGTCTATAGCCTCGGGAAATCTCTAGATTTGCATCATGTGTGAAGAGAAAGCTTGCACTTGTCAAACATTCCAAGGAGGGACGAAGTCAGGTTGAAGCCTGTGGTTTCCTGACATTTTTTTTCAAATAGATCTTAGAAAAAAAAAAATCGACTGTGAGCCTTGTTTTTATATATATATATATTTTATTATAATTTCTTTCTCATTCTAAAAAAAATTATTAATATATCTAATGGATTCATAACACCACAAGCTTCGTGTCACAATGGAGAAGACAGTAACTGGGTAGGGTTAGGAGCAGCCACCACTAGCATAACCTCTTACTTTCGAAAGTGTCTTGGTTAGGTGGGGTAGGGGTGGTACACACCTTTAATCCCAGAACTTGTGAGGCAGGGGCATTCAGAGCTCTATGAATTTGAGACCAGCCTGCTCATAGAGTGAGTTCCAGGACACCCAGGGCTACACAGAGAAACCCTGTCACACTCACACACACACAAAGAGTGTCTTGCTTTGAATGAATGTGAAATTAAATGGATATTCTATAGCACTCTATAGACAGCAAATATATTGTGACACAAACTTTGGAACAAAGTCGTTTCCCAGTTGTGTGGGAATCACTGGAAGGAAGTAATTTCGTTTTATGTCAGTTGAACTGGCTATGGGCTATCCATGTAATTGCTTCATTATTTCTGAAGGCATGAGAACGCTTCAGGAAAATTAACGCTGGAGCTGATAGGCCAGGCCGTGTGAAGCAAGTGTCCTTTCTCAGTGCAGAGAGCCAGCACCCAGGTTTGGAGTAAAGGAGTGTGGAAGGGCTGAGCTAATTCACCCTGGACATTGGGGGTCTCCTGTCCTCAGCGCCCCTAACACTTAGACATTCCTATATCATAAGCTCTCCGGCTTCCGGGCATTTGGACCACACCGCCAGCTTTCCTGAGTTTCTTGCTTGCAGACTCTAGGGCTTTGGGCTCTAAAAAGCTTTCTATAGGGCTTCAACATATGACCCTTTTACTAAAGCACTTCCTAGACAGGGCTATCATACACACTTAGTTCCTCTTCTGAAAATTCTGATACGACTTGCTTGTGTCCCATTTCCTAAAACATGTAACAGCACATAACTTTGGGACAAAGTCTTGAGGTGGCCACAAGCATGGGGTATATTCACATACATGCAGCCTCTGAAGTATCTGTTGGCACCAACACAGAGGGCACACATAGCTATGGTTTGCTGTTGGCATCACTGTTCTTGTCATCCTGTTACTACTGATGATTCCCAATTTGTCTTTTAATTCATTCTATAGGGATTTGTGTTTGTCTGTTTTGTTTTATTACTTTTGACTTTTGTTTGTTTGGTATGGTTTGGTTTTTAGTTTGGGGGGGTTGTTTTGTTGTTTGTTGTTTTGTTTGTTTGTTTTTCAAGACACAGTTTCTCTGTGTACTCTTGGCTGTCCTAGAACTCGTTTGGTAAGCCACATTGGCCTCAAACTCACAGAGATATGCCTGCCTCTGCCTCCAGAGTTCTGGGGTTAAGGGAATACCACACCACGCTCTGCTCATTTTTTAGTATTTGATAAAGCTAAACTAACTTATTTTGGTCATTAAGAACAAAAGACTATAGAATATTATTTTATTTTTCTTTCTTTTCAATTTTTTTATTAATTACAGTTTATTCACTTTGTTATCCCAGCTGTAGGCCCCTCTCTCATCCCCTCCCAATCCCACCCTCTCTCTCTCATCTCCTCCCATGCCCCTCTCCAAGTCCACTGACAGGGGAGGTCCTCCTCTCCTTCCCTATGACCCTAGCCTATCAGATCACAGCAGGACTGGTTCCATTGTCTTCCTCTGTGGCCTGGTAAGGCTGCTTCCCCATGAGGGGGAGGTGATCAAAGAGCCAGCCACTGAGTTCTTGTCAGACAGTACCTGTCCCCATTACTAAGGAACCCACTTAGAGACTGAGCTGCCATGGGCTACATCTGTGCAGGAGTTCTAGGTTATCTCCATACATGGTCCTGGGTTGGAGTATCAGTCTCAGAAAAGACCCCTGTGCCCAGATTTTTTGGTTCTGTTGTTTTCCTTGTATAGCTCCTGTCCCCTCCAGGTCTTTCTATCTCCCCCTTCTTTCAAAAGATTATCTGTACTCTGCCCAAAGTTTGGCTATGAGTCTCAGCATCTGCTTCAATACCCTGCTGGGTAAAGGCTTTCAATGGCCCTCTGTAGTAGGCCTCTGTCCTGTTCCCTGCCCTCTCCCTCTTTTAATGTCAGTCCTGTTTACCTTTAAGAGAGAGGATTGATCATCTTACCCAGGGTCCTCCTTCTTGCTTAGCTTCTTGAGGTGTTCAGATTTTTGTATGTTTATCCTATATTATATGTCTAATATCCACTTATAAGTGAGTATATATTGCGTGTGTCTTTCTGCTTCTGGGATACCTCACTCAGGATGATCTTTTCTAGTTCACACCATTTGCCTGCAAATTTCATGATTTCCTTGTTTTTCATTGCTGGGTAGTATTCCATTGTGTAAGTGTACCACAATTTCTGTATCCATTTCTCAGTTGAGGGACATCTGGGTTGTTTCCAGATTCTGGCTATTATGAATAAAACTGCTATGAACATGGTTGAGCAAATGTCCTTGTTGTGTACTTGAGCATATTTTGGATATATGCCTAAGAGTGGTCTGGATCTTGAGGAGGTACTATTCCTAATTGTCTGAGAAAGTGCCAGATTGATTTCCAAAGTGGCTGTACAAGTTTACACTCCCACCAGCAATGGAGGAGGGTTCCCCTTTCTCCACATCCTCCAGCATGTATTGTCACTTGAGTTTTTGATCTTAGCCATTCTTATAGGTGTAAGGTGAAATCTCAGGGTTTGTTTTGATTTGTATTACCCTGATGACTAAAGATGTTGAGCATTTCTTTAAGTGTTTCTTTAAGCATTTCTCTGCCATAGATAGAA
Organism: Meriones unguiculatus; assembly: GCF_030254825.1. Lineage (NCBI taxonomy): Eukaryota > Metazoa > Chordata > Mammalia > Rodentia > Muridae > Meriones > Meriones unguiculatus. Next base: position 172,599,670 of record NC_083350.1, on the reverse strand, counting down.
ATCTGTTAGAAGAAAACATGGGGAAGAGCCTGGAACTCATTGGCACAGGAGACAACTTCCTGAACAGAACACCAACAGCACAGGCTCTAAGAGCAACAATCAATAAATGGGATTTAATGAAGCTGAAAAGCTTCTGTAAAGCAAAGGACACTCTCCTCAGAACAAAACAACAGCCTACAGACTGGGAAAGGATCTTCACCAACCCTATATCTGACAGAGGGCTAATATCCAGAATACATAAAGAACTACAGAAGTTACAAAAGCAACAAATCAAGTAGTACAATTTAAAAAAGGGCTACAGAGCTAAACAGAGAATTCTCACTAGGATACTATTTTATAAAAAATCACTTTGAGAATTACCTAGTTACTAATTGCTTCAGGGAGAATATGGTAATTGAAGTCAAAAATCATTAACAGCTTTATAAATTAATACTGTCCATCTGCAGTCTAAGTAGGCTTAGCTTAATGAAGTGTTTATCTCCCAAATAATAAACGTATTCGAGAAGAAATTAGTTGACCAACCCTCAGCATATGTGGTTAGATCCCGTACTAGGTGGCTTATTCAACTGGCGACTTTCAAAGTCATGGTCAGTACAAAGGTTCCAAGTTCTGGGCTGAGGCTACAGCTTAGTAATAGAATGGTTAAGTGAGAAACACCGCTTTTAGTCTTTGTTACTGCAGTAAAAAAGTGTACATTTATATCACTTCCATTTTTAGGCAGAACATGGCATGTTGAACAGTTTCCTTCCATTTTGTACATGCTCAGATGCCCTCTTTGCTGTGTTTAGCTCTGTGGGCTCTCCCTATATTCTGCCCTAGAGAATTCTCAGCCTATCTGTCAGTTTATCACTGTCCCTGTGGAGGCAAAGCTTTCCAGGTAAAGATTCAAAACTCACAATGAATGAAAAAAAAAAAAAACTACAAAAAACAAGATTCCTCAAACTTAAAAATAACAGAGAAAAATTAAACTGTTGAAAGGATACAAGAACTTTGTAGGAAAAAAGTTTTAAATATTTAATGTATCTTATGAAGTCTTTTTGGGAGATATACATATGATTAAAATGCAGTTTGTTTGTATTAAAGTATTTAAATGTTATGCTTTTAATATAAAATACATATCCTTACTTCTTCCTTGATGCAAAGGTACACTGGGAATTATGTGATCATGTGTAATTTGTTAAATGCAAATCACATATTAAATATTCATATACAATATTTGCATTCTTAAATCATAACTTTTAAAAGGAAGAGTGCATAAGGGGAATGAAATCTAAAGTGCATTACAGTGAAGACACCAAGGAAAAAAATTTAATATGCATGATAGACAGAAATTTCTGCTGCTACTGGCAAGATAACCAGGGGAATCTGCACTGATTTGAGATTTAAGGATCACAGCAAGTGATGTATGAAAAACAGAGGCCAAATGGCAACTGAGGTGGTGGTTAGCCCTACCCCCTCACTTCAAGAAAGAAGATACAGAGGTTCAAAGAAGCTAAGTGACCTGAGCTTTGGTAGGCCAAAAGAAAACAGATGCCAGTTAGATTCTATGACAGATGTCCAAACACTTGAGGTGCCCTCTACCCTACATCTTTTCAACTGTCACTCAGCCCAGCTCTCTCAGATGACATGTTAGGTAGACTGCATAGAATCCAGCAACAGGAAATTAAAAATCAATAAGAACACTGATAGACAAATGATAATGTCTGATGCTGGCTGAGGAGCCCTGAAGCATATTCATACATTGCTGGCAGCAATTTGAATAGACAGAGCTTTTTTGGAAAGCAATTTGGCAATCCTTATCAAAAGGAGGCCTTTAGAATGCTCGTATTTTTCTTTATAGTAATTCCAAATTAAGTAAGTGTAGGAAGTAATGCTAAAACTGAAAAAGTCTATGCACAGAAGATTTTTTCACAATAGTATATCCTAAAATTTTGAAATGACTTAAATTTATAACAATGAAGAAACGGCTAATGAAAATATGATTTATTTCCTGCCTTAAAATCTCAGGATAATTGAAATGACATTAGAGGCTGGAGAGTTGCCTCAGTGGTTAAGAGCACTTACTGATCTTGCAGAGGACCAGAGTTTGATCCCCAGCACCCACGTAGTGGCTTACATGGGTCCGAAACTCCAGCCCTAAGGGATCCAATACCCTCTCTTTTCCGACCCGCCTGGGCACCAGGCACACTGGTGGTATGTACAAATCCACGCAGAAAAATACTCATACACATAAAATAATTAAATAACTAACTCTAAAACTTTTTTTAAAAAAAGAAATGAGTAAATACATTTAAATAAAGCTTCTATAGAACTTTTAAAGTTATGAATGCATCGATATTTTAAGAATGATGGAACCTATAAATCTAGCAGGAGAACTGTGTGACATCTACTCGTATTAACCTGAAAATTGTAATGAAAGCACATCTAGTGAGAGTGTGATGCCAACATCTATATTATCTCCAGGAAAGAAAAAATTGTGTCAGAAACTCTTAAGCCAGGGGTTATAAACTGCATTGTATGCATTTCTTCACTTAGATCATAATTGGTAAGACAGGGACAAGGTTCAGGAATGGACATTCTCAAACAGACATTCTTTGTTTCAATGTTTCAAAAAGAAAGGTTCTTTCTACTTCCTCAGATTTCTCTTCTTCTAGCCTTCGTGGGTTTCTGCACTCTTGCCTCAGCAGATTGACTTGAAATTGGAAACACTTGCTTTTGAACTTGCACCTTATCCCTACACACGTATCATAAATGCTCCACTTCAAAGCTAAAGAGACAGAATTATCAGCTAATTTTTGCCCCGATTTTGTTGAGTTTTTATTGCTTTAAAGTATGTTTAGACTAGATCTAAAAATATCTTACAACAGATGTTTTTCTGAACCATCACTTACTCTCATTTCAAGAAGAATGTTCAATAAAGTTGTTAAATAAACTGTCCTGAGCCTGTAATGGATTCACTCTTTAGGGGATGCTAGGGAGGACAAATGAGCAGCTGGAAGTGGGGTTTGGAAAGTGTTATCCTAAAGTAATGTGCTTTACTGGATGTGTTGAACTGAGGATATCTAAAGGGCCTCAGATTTGATCTCTTTCTGATCTCCTGCCCTTTTGCTTTCCTCCCCTTTCCTCCAAGGCAGACCATAAAAGCTATAATTCCCTTTCCCTCAAAATGGATAATATAAAGCTGAGTTATTCTCCACCAAAGCCAGATATAAACCCCCAAATGTTACTCTTATTCTTTCCTACATCTTTGGGAAAAAGTTGTTCATAAAGAAAATCTCTGACCAGCTTTTCTAAGCAATACCACAGGACTTCATTCTGGTAGGGTCCCTGTCCCAGGCCCTGAAAGAAGGATGGTTATGCTGCATTGCCGTGAAGAATCTGGACAGGCCTTGCTGGGTTGCATTTCTCATTTTACTATCATAAGGTCAGGCTCATTTTTTCCAACCATATTTTTATATGGCTGCCCATTCTTTCTTGAATCTAAGTACAATACAATACAATAATGGACCAGCACCCAAATCTCTAGATCTTCCTTTATGGAGATGCACAATGTTACAGAAGGCTTTGATTAAACAAATTTGCTTCATGTTTGTCCCATTAATCTGGTTATGTTAAAATTATGTCAATTGTGACCCTATGGTAGGAGAGGAAAAGAGCACACTTTTGTAACTTACTTTAGTATTTTTAAGATCTAACTTTAAAGTCAATTTTTTAATGGAACTTTCTTGTGACTCTTCACATTTAAAAGATTTCAAGAAGAAAATCATGAGAAATCACTACCTTCAATACCTTGGTATCCCCTTCTAGCAACATGGTGGTCTGGCTTGAGATATACAGAAGGAGTTCCTATAAGCAAAGAAAGAATTAAATAAGGAAAAACATTTTAGCAACAATGTTGAGGCTCAAGAGACCCCCAGAGATCAAGAGGGATGGATAAATAGTGAGAGAACAAGAACAAATAACTGAACCTCACGTGGTACGATTAAGCAAATGGAGGGAGAGACAAAGTCAGTGGGTGTGCTGGACCAGATGCCAGTGTATAGATGAAAGAATGGCTAAGCCTGACGCTCACGGCTTAAGTAAGGACCTTAACATAGAACAAGGCTTGGCAATATTCCTTCCTTTTGGAGAATGCAAACTGGAGCCCTAAGAGTTTCCACAGAATTCAGTCCAGTTGTTCATGAGCCCCCAACTTTGAGCTCATCATACAAACGCCATGAAAAAAGCCTTCATGAACAAGAGTCAACAGATAATTTAAAAGCCACCAGGAACTTTGGAAATACCAGATGTGTGTTAAATCCTGAGCATTAAGTAAGAAATATAGTTATTTGGAGTCCCTGGAGAAGAGAATTGAGAAAATGATGGACCAATTTTTAAAGAAATGATTTTGAAACTAGGTGTGGACCAAGCTGAGAGACTGAGGCAAGAAGATTGCTGTGAGTTTGAGGCCACTGTGGGGCAACAGTGAGCTCCTGGCCAGTCTGGGTCAATAGTGACATCATAGAAATGTAAGGAAAAGGAAAGGTTGCACTGCGAGAGGAAATGATAAAGGTGACTCTAAGCCTAGATGACGTCAGAAGCCACCGACACAAAGACAACGTTAACAGTTGAGGTGAAAGAATAACAGTATAGACAATGTCCACATGTAAGCCACTCAGTGTGTGTGTGTGTGTGTGTGTGTGTGTGTGTGTGTGTGTGGTATTTAATGTTAGGGTTTGACATACTAATAATGAACTTAGACATCATTGGATTGTTAAAATTTTATGGTACAATCTCAAAGCTAGTGAGTTGGCTCACTGGGTAAAAACACTTGCCATGCCAGCCTGACAACCTTCTCAATCCCTGAAACCGGTATAAAAAGCTGTACTTACAGGCATGCATCTGTAATCCCAACAGGCCTACAGAGAGATGAGAGGCAGGGATGGGAGAACTGTCAGGAAGCTTGCGAGACAGCTAGCCTGTGGCATGCAGTTCAATAGAAACAAGAGCGGCCCTGCCTCAGAAAGGCAGAAAGAAAAAACTTACTCCCCCAAACTGTTCTCTGACCTCTACATGCTTGCTGTGGGACATGCACATTTGTATTCATACACACTCCCAGAGGGGAGGGAGGGAGAGGCAGAGAGAGAGATGTACACACACGCACACTTAGTAATGATTTTTTTTTTTAAAGAAAGACTAGGCGCGGTAGTGCACACATTTAGTCTCAGCACGCTGGAAGCTGAAGCCGTAGTTTATCCGTGAGTTTGAAGCCATCCTGGTATACATAGTAAGTTCCAGATTAGCTGGAACTACATCATGAGACCCTGTCTTAAATTAAAAAAGAAAGAGGGGTGAGGGAGAAAAGAAGCAAACTTCACCTAAATCAAAATCACTGGAAGTAAAATGAAAATCAGCATGATACCAAGAGTAAAGCTGAGCAGAGTTTCCAACGCTGTCAGCAAGGACAGGCCAGAGGCAGCAGTGCCAGAAGGGCCTCAAGAGCAGCAATACGTGTCCAAAAGAACACTTTTTTTTTTTTGAAACAGGTTTTTTTCTGTATAGCTCTGGCTTTACCAGAACTTGCTCTGTAGACCCATCTGGTCTTAAACTCAGAGATCAATCTGCCTCTGCTTCCCAGGTAGAGCACATACTACTAAGCAAAGTACTTCTTTTAAGTCAAGTGCTTGGAAAAACAATTGAAGGAAAAAACAAAACACAAACAAATAGCTCGTGAACTAGTTTTTTTTTCCCTGAGACAGACTTCCCAGAAAGGCTATCCATTTGCCCCTATTTCAAATCACCTTCAATCTGTGAACAAAGCCTAATTTGAGAAATATCTACTGGTTCCTCAGAAACTGTCTTCTCAATTCAGTTATAACAAAGTCCATCTCATTTAAACACAATAGGAAGAGGAGTATACTAATCTTATACAAAATTGTTGTTAAAAAGATAAAAATTAACCACAAAATACAATACACAATTAGACAAGAAAAAATATACATTACCTGAAAGAAAATTGTTTTAGCAACAAAGAATATGCCCATAAATAAAATAGCAAGACAATGAGATGCAAATTTCTTCCACTTCAGGAAATAAAAATGCAAACAATGAACAAATGGAATACTGAGAGATCCTTACGGAATTTTGAGGAGTAAAATACCCAATAAAAAAAGAAGATATATAAAGGGTAAAACAAAGTAGAGAAAACAGTAGAAAATAGGAGAAAAAGAAAATAAAGGCCTATCATGCATGTATTCTGAGTACCAAAAAACAAAAAAAACAAGATCAATAAAAGACAAAAATTAAATAATTCAAAACATGCTTAAAACAAAAGACTCAGGTATTCATATTAGAAATCTACACAGCATTGCCAGATAAAGCACACCATAATAATTAAATCCAAAATAGTCTCTAGTAAAATTACTGGACTTTGAAGTAGAGTGAAAACTGTTACCTGAATACTAAAAAGAAAAACAATCAGTTTGCAGGTGAGGAGCATAAAACCAAAGTGATACCAGACTTCAAAAGTAGCATTTGATGTAGAAAACAGTAAAACATTTAGAATATTCACGGAAAATAACATAAGCTGAGAATTTTAAGTGATAAAATTTTATGTGTTACAACTGTGCAAAAATTCCAGTGTATTTAGGCGCCTTTCCTAAGCATTATGCTAGAAAGTGATCTTGGGACTAATATGACATTGTTGGAGAGCTTTGACATAAAGAATGAACTGAGCCCTGAATTCATTTAACTGTAAAGTTGATATCTAAAATAGGAACTACAGAAAAAATTAATTTGAAAAATGTTATACAATTTGACAGTATAAAACTAATGGAGCTGACAAAAACAGTATGGCGGGGAACCAGTGAATAGAAAGTTGACCAGGTTACCAATTCCTGAGAAAGGGCAGAGCCAGAGGTGTGTAAGTTTAAATCCTGGGCTTAACTAAGGCTGTATTATTACCTCACTAGTACCCCAAGACAACTTAGCGCACAGCAGGCTCCTCCACAGAGCTGCAGAAGCTCCGTGTTGGTACAGAAGCTTGCAGCTGCTGCATCCAGAGTCTAGATCAGGAAGCAGAGGGGGAAAAAATAACACTCAAGGCTTACCCTCACCCTCAGGGACTTCTGCACACGAGGCTCTATTCCCCAAAGGACTCATAACTCCCAAGCAACTTCTCCAGGTGGAGCTCTCCTGTACAAATGAGCCTGTAGAGGGTACTCTCCCCCAAGCTAACAGTTGCTTACACATACAGGAAAGGAACTGAGTGAACAGGACACTTCAAATCATAGCCACACTTGGAAATTCATGCAGGAATCACACAGAATAACAAGTTAAAGGATAGAACTTTAGATTAAGTAAGATTTGTCCTAAGGTTGAGTTTTAATTGCCAGCATCAGTATGAACTCAGGAATAGCGCTTCCTCAAGATCCAGCTATACCACTCCAAGGCATATATCCAAAAGAGTCTCAAGTACACAATAAGGACATTTGCTCAACCATGTTTGTAGCAGCCTTATCTGTAATAGTCAGAAGCTGGAAATAGCCCAGATGGCCCTCAGTGGAGGAATGGATGCACAAATTGTGGTATATCTACACAATGGAATATTACTCAGCAATAAAAGACAAGGAAATCATAAAATTTGCAGGTAAATGGTGGGATCTGAAAAAGATCATCCTGAGTGAGCTATCCCAGAAGCAGAAAGACACACACGGTATATACTCACTCATATAGACATATAATATGGGATAAACCTACTAAAATCTGTGCACCTAAAGAAACTAATCAAGAGGGAGGACTCTTACTAAAATGCTCAATCCCTATCCAGAAAGGCAAAGAGGATGGACATCAGAAGAAGGAGAAAAGAGGGAACAAGTCAGGAGCCTGACACAGAGGACCTCTGAAAGGCTCTGCCCTGCAGACTATCAATGCAGATGCTGAGACTTATGGGCAACCTTTGGGCAGAGTGCAGGGAATCTTATGAAAGAAGTGGGAAACAGTAAGATCTAGAGAGGATAGGAACTCCACAAGGAGAACAACAGAACCAAAAAATCTGAGCACAGAGGTCTTTCCTGAGACTGATACTCCAACCAAGGACCATGCATGGAGATAACCTAAGACCCCTGCACAGATGTAGCCCATGGCAGTTCAGTATCCAAGTGGGTTCCATTGTAATAGGAACAGGGACTGTCTCTGACATGAACTGATTGGCCTGCTCTGTAACTACCTCCCCCTGAGGGGAAGCAGCCTTACCAGGCCACAGAATAAGACAATGCAACCAACCACTCCTGATGAGACCTAATTGACTAGGATCAGAAGGAGGGAAGTCCCCTATCAGTGGACTTGAGGAGGGGCATGCATGCAGAGGGAGGAGGAAGGGAGAGATTGGGACAGGAGGAAGGAGGGAACCACAGGGGGGACACAGTGAATAAAGTGTAATTAATAAAGAATTTTTAAAAAATCACCTAATTCCTTGCTCTTTCTACCATATAGAGAGATATTCCCCAAATACCTAGATTAGTATTAGTCCATGCTACTCTTGGTATAAGGAATAAACATTTCTCAGAGGAACGATTTGACCAAGTAGTGGTAGGAAATAACTACCCTGCCGTTGGCCGGCGCTGCCAAATGGGTCACCGAAAGAGTCAACATCAAGAGACTCCTGCCGGCTGAAGGCGGTCTAAATAATGGCAACCCTGGAGGGACTGCGCCTGCGCCTGCAAGAGATTGAAAGGTGTGAACTGTATGGAAATTCATGAGTTCACAACTACATCGTTTGAAAAGGGACAAAAGTAAAAATGTAAGCATCTTATTGATCATTTGGTAAGAAAAATAGACAGTAAATATACCAAGAAAGTTGACAGTGATGCAGAATGAAATTTCAGGGCTGGACGAATCGCTCAGTTGGTAAAGTACTTGTACAAACGTGAGGACATGAGTTCAGATTCCACATAAAAGCTGACAGAGCACGGTGTGTCTGTAAGCCAGCCCTAGTAGGGCAAAGAGAGGTGGATCCTAGCATCTCACTGGGTAGGCAGAATTGCCAAATGCATGAGCTCCAGGTCTGTGGGAGACTGGGTCTTCAAGCATGAAGGGAAATAATAGAAAAAGACACCTGATGCTGACCTCTGGCTTACACACACACACACACACACACACACACACACATGCATTCTTGCATAGACACAGGTATGTAGACACAGCATGGTCCCCAACAATGCATGGGAAAAATGTAGGGAAAGAAGGAGATGATAAACAAACATCCAATAATCTTAATAAGCAGATAGAAAGAAGCATTTTCCAAAAGTGAAAAATGAAGATATTTTAAATATGGCTTATTGAAAGTAAAACACAAAACTTAAAAGCCATGAACACATAATGTGTAACACACACACTTACACACACACAGAATTTTTTCCCTTCATTTTCTACACACACACACACACACACACAAAAAAAAAAAAACAAAAACAAAAACAAAAAAAAATGTATTTGACCTTCTCAGTATTCCACTTAGTAAATGTAGGAGGGACATGATAGAATAAAAGTAAAATTTTTCCTTTTAAATGTCAGACAAAATGGTTGATTCAAGTTGCAATCATTAACAGTGAAAGATGAAAGAAAGGACTCTGGCTGCGATCACCAATTAATTGGGGCATCATTTGGAAAAGGACAGCTCTGTGCAACGTGCCTCCTGATGAGGCCCGGCTGGGACATCGTCTCACACTGAGAAAGAGCACTGCTTTTAGAAGCTGGGTTTGAACGTGTGAGAGGCCTCTGGGGACATTCTTTCTCACCTACGAGATTTACAAGGAATGAAAGAACAAGGGAAGTGATGCTGCAGGGACCAGGTGAGTCCCAAGTGTGTCCTAGTCCACAGCACGGTTCTCCAGCAACACGTCAATGGCACAGGAGAAATACAGGGAAAGAAAGGAGAAAATAAACAATTTGACAAACATACATAGATAAATATGACATATCCCATGAGGATGAAAATTTGAGATATTTTAAACATGTTTTATTTTAGGTGAGTTAGAGGACCAAAAATTAAGAGGTGCCGTTTCTAATCGAGTTCTTTTTGTTTTTTTTTTTTTTTCAATGCAGTTTATTCAGGACCTTGAACAATCCTCGGACCCTGGGGAAAGCCAGCCCACAGCTTAAATAGCCTCTGGGTAGCCAACCCAGGCGTGCCACGTGGGCAATGCAGATAGGTCCACATACATGGAAGCAAGCCAGATCCTCAGCCTTAGCCAAATGTGGAATTGTTCGTGACAGAGAGCACTCACCATCGGGAAGGTGGAAGGCAGAAACCAGCTCCATCTTTAAGGCATAGCATTCCGCAGCTCTCTACAGTTCCCCCTTTTTGTTTTAGACGCATCAGGCAAGAGTAGAGGTCTGATCGGACAGTCTCCCCAAGCATGGTTGGCTACCATAAAAAGCTAAAATGTTATGCTCAGGATGCGAGGCTAAGCACTGCACTCAGGGTCAGCCGCTTTGGACCCAGAGAAGAGCATGTCTGATTGCATGCGGGTTGATGCCCCAGGTCCCGCCTCTGAGAAAAAGGTATCGGACGGGTCTGATGCTCTTTGGGTGGATGACACCTAAATGAACATCGGTACAAAGTCCCAATTTATTTTTAATCGAGTTCTTAAAAATAAAAAAATAAAGAACAATAAAACCGCCATTCTGGTGCTTGCTAGAATTCCGTATCCTGCTGTTGAAATTGAACATTAGAAATACAAACTGATATGATCAAATTATCCTGACACAACCAAGATGACCATTTGCACCTATCCTTTGGAATGGGATTCCTAGGAACATTTCTTAGAACAATCTTGGCAAATGTGTATCTAGGGCCTTGTAGAGAATTCTCCACAACTCACTTCACAAAAGCAAAATACTGGGAGCAATCTGAAGAGCTGTAGCTAAGAAAATGTGCAGTAAACTGTGATATATTTACATAATAGGCGATCACATTTCAGGGAAAATAAATGAACTCTGACTAATGCAACAACATGAATAAATCTTTTTAAAATCATAATATTGAGCAGAAAAAGACACTTTCAAATATCCTATTCAGTCTGATTCTAGTTTGTGCTGCGCTCAAAACTAAACATTGAACAGCATACTGCTTAGGAATATAAGGATTTTTATATTAAAGTGAAAAATCAAGGAAATGAAAAACATAATGACAGCCAAGAAAATGGTGATTCTCTTCTCTTGAAGGTAACAAAGAATGTGATGAAGAAGGAACCTTCAAGAGCTTTGGTACAAAAATCTCATTCCTAAGCAGGAAGTGAATTTATGAATGTTTGATTTTTTACCATGGCTTACAATGCACATCTAACATGTATTTGAAAATGTAAAACCAAGAGTTTTTAAGGGGTTGGGTACGTCTCCCAGCTACTAGGGTATTTGCCTAACATGTACAAGGCGCTGGCTTTGATCCCAATGCCCAGCACCACATCAACAGAACGTGGTGGCACATGCCTGGAATCCCAGTGCTCAAGAGGTAAAGACAGGCCTGTCAGAAGTTCAAAGTCATCTGGGGAGATAGATAGATAGATAGATAGATAGATAGATAGATAGATAGATAAGATAGACAGACAGAGAGACAGACAGACAGATAGAGAGAGAGACAAATAAAAAGCTTAGGTACCATCTGCTCATACAAGCTACCTATAAATTAGTACTATCAAATTCAGGGGGAAAATGATAAAATAGACAACCTCTTCAAATGAGCAGCTGTCTCATTAGCTTTCACTAACAGAAGTGTGAGGCTTTATTCATTAATGTTAGTGTTAGATTCTAATATAAAGTTTGTGCTTTCTAAAGACAAGCATCATGAGGAAGCAACTGACTGTGTGTGTGTGTGTGTGTGTGTGTATACAAGAGTATTGCACACACACACACATTAGCAGGTAAATCAGTGTTGAGGGAGTTGAGTGCTTGAAGAATTTTAAAACATTCTTAGCTGAGAAGTGTCAGTACACACCTTTAATCTGGCACTCTGGAGACAGAGGCAGGCAGATCTCTGTGAGTTTGAGGCCAGTTTGGTCTACAGAGCGAGTACAAGGACAGCCAGAACTACAGAGAAACCCTGTCTCTAAAAAGGAATCTTAAATTTCTTGTGAAATAAAATGATTTGTTTTTAGAACTGAAATTGGCTAGATATTAGGAAAGCCAAGCCAATTGCTAATGCATTTGCTTTTAAAACATTCCTCAAACAGGCATGAAAGGAAGCCTGGAACAATTGAAGTTCTTCCTTGTAGGTAAGGGCAAGTAGCCACAATCTTGCCATTAGGGACTGCTCTGCTGCCTTTCTGGTCTGTTGTTTGCCATCTGTGGTGTCTTATTGGCAACAACCAGTTTTCAAGTAAAGCGTAAAACTATTCAAATCAATGCTTTGGGCTATTGTGTTTACTGAAACAAACATGGCAGCCAGAACTGGTGGCCATGTTTTTGATCTTTGGCTTCTGAGAAGAAAGCGGACAAAGAGGTTTCTGAGCAACTACAATTGGGGCTTATCTTTCATTTTTGTCTCTGAGAGCCATTAGGTGATGCTTAGCTGTCCACAGAATGTCCACATTTCCATAGCCTGCCTGAGTTATAAACATTTACACTCACATTCTATGAACTGTCTGCTAACAACCAGTTCCACAGTGGCTATGACCAATTGTGCATCAATTTGTGCAACTGCATGAATGTTTTATCTAATTTTGCCCTTATTGGCTCATAAGATAAGTACGGAAGTTCAGATACTACGTATAGGAAGCACAATTCTCAAAAACAAATAACTTACCTGACACCAACTAGGAAATTACTATGTGTACTGGAAATCCAGTTTCCTGTATCTTCAATTGCGTAGGCAAATGATAAAATTAAGAATGTGTATATAAACTGTTGGCACTATATAATGAAAGATAATATCTATGAGATAAAGAGATAGTAGAGATTTTGTGTACCTTAACTCATTTACAAAACAGTAACAGTGTAGTGCTTTACTAACACCTAGGTTGTGGTTATCATTACTTCATTCCTTTCCATCTTCATCTTCATCCTCTATTCCATGGGCATCCCCTTGGACACCCAGATCCAAAACACACCCCAGGTTTTGTGCTCTGAACCCATCTTCCCTTCAAATATGGTACATGGCTCAATCTTCTCTTTGTCAGACAATGAGGGTGGGCCTCACAATAGCCTCCCCACTTCCACTCTTGCTGTTCACCACTCTAGAATAGACTCGTAGGAATTCTGATCAGATTGTCCCATACAACGCTGGTGAGTTTCCAGGCTCCAGGCAAAAATCAATCAACCAATCAATCAATAAATAATAATAATAATAAGGACTTAATTATGCAGACTAAGATGAGAGGTGTTCACACCCAAATCAACTTGGGTGGGTGCTGGGAACCCTACAGACCTCATCCTTTTCCTCTTACAGGCAAAGTTCCAGACTACCTGACACCTTTCTCAGGCGACACCTTTCTTTTTCCTCCAGGCTCCATTTTATTTTAGTGTTAAGAGAATTTAATAAAAACAGAAGTGTAAGACAAAATAGGTAGGAGTTTATTTTGTTTTGTTTTCATTTTTTTCAATTTATTAAAAATAGATTTTTCTCACAAAATATTTTCATTTGTTTTGTTTTCATTTTTTCCTTTAATTGAAAATAATTTTTTTTCATACAATATACGATGATTATAGTTTCCACCCCTCTCTATTCTTCCCAGGCCTTCTCCTCCTCCCCTCCCACGGGCATCTACTTCCTTTCTGTCTCTCATTAGAAAAGAACAGGCTTCTAAGAAAAAACAAACAAACATGACAAAATCAAATATAACAAGATAAAGCAAAGGTCAAATCACCATATAGAGGCTGGGCAAGGCAACCCAACAGAAGAAAAAGAGTCCCAAGAGCAAGCACAAGGATCAGAGACCCACTTGTTCACACACTCAGGAGTCCCACAAAAGTGCTGAAATGAAAGCTATGATACAAATGCAGCTGTGTGCACGCCCTGTGCTTGCTCCTTCAGTCTCTGTGTGTTCGTGTGTAACTTCCAGAGTTGACAAGATCCCTCTGAGGTCTTGATCTCTTGGTGTCATCCATCCCCTACAGATTTTACACTTTCTGCATCCTCTTCCCCAAGGTTTTCTGAGCTCTGAGGGGGAGGAGTTTGATCGAGATAGCCCATTTAGAGCTGTGTGTTTCAAGGACTCCTCCAGTTAATGTCTATCTGTGAGTCTCTGAACCTGTTTCCATCTGCTGCAGTGGGAAGCTGCTCTGATGATGACTCAACAGGACACTGATCTGTATGAATAGCAGAACATCATCAGGAGTTATTTTACTGATATTTTTAGACCTGTAGCATTTGGTTTTCTCTTAGGTTCCTGGCCTATACAGTATTTGGCTCTTGGTTACCCAGTGTCTGGTATGGGTTCTATCTCATGAAGTGGGCCTTACGGTAAATCAGATGTTGGTTGGCCATTCCCACAAATCCTGTGCCACCACAGCCCCAGCATGTTTTGCAGGGAAAATGGTTGTAAGCCAAAGGTTTTGTAGCTAGGTTGGTGTTTACATTTCTGTTTTGGTCACCTGCAGAGTACCTTCCCACACAAAAGACTCTAGAATTTAGGAGCAAGGACTCCATGTAGGCACCATCTTCTCCATGTTCAATTAGTTATGTGAGTGTTGTCTTGGCAATAGAACCCCTCTATCACTATGAAAAGAGCAATCCATTGTCTTAGCAACAGCCTGGAATGTTTTTTTTTTTGAGGGGGGGTCTATGGAACCTCCTTGGCCAACAACTCAATTGGATGCAGCCCTAGTCCTGGTACTGGAATCCTTGTTTGGGGAAAAGAGATGCCCAGATGGGATTCCATATTCCTTCATTAGGAGGCCTCATTAGGATCACCTTCAAATATTTTAGGAAGTGTCCACTGCCTTGAGCTTCTGTATCATTCCTCAAATGCCCATTGATTCCTGCATTCTCTCCCTCAGCCCTATCTCCATCCCCCTTCCCTACACCGTCCTCCCATTCTATCTCCACCTGCTCCTAGACCACCCATAAAATCTATTCTGTTTATGCCTCCCCGGGAGATTCGTGTATCCCCTTTGTCCCTTCCTCTATACCTGACCTCTCTAGATCTAAGGACTGTAGGTTGTCTATCATTTATTTAGTGGCTAATATCCACAGCTAAGTGAATACGTAGCATATTTGTCTTTCTGGGTCTATGTTACTTCACTCAATATGATTGTTTTTCTAGTTCCATCCATTTGCCTGACAATTTCACGATGTCATTTTGTTCAGCAGCTGAGTAATATTTCATTGTGTAAATACACCACATTTTATTTATCCATTCTTCTGTTGAGGTACATCTGGATCATTTCTGTTTTCTAGATATTAGAAACAGAGCAGCAATGAACATGCTTTAGCCATTGTTGTTGTAGGATGAAGTGCCCTTTGAGACTGGAATAGCTAGGCCTGGAGATAGATGGATTCCCAACTTTCTTAGGAAACACCATATTGATTTCCATAGTGGCTGTTCAAGTTTGCACTCCCACCAGCAATGAAGGAGTGTTCCCCTTACTATACATCCTTGCCAGCATGAGCTGTCACATTTATTGTTGATCTGGTATAAAATGGAATCTCAAAGTAGTTTTGATTTGCATTTCTCTGATGGCTAAGCGTGTTGAGTATTTCTTTAAGTGTTTCTCAGCCATTTGAGTTTCCTCTCTTGAGAATTCTCTGTTTAGATATGTACCCCAGTTGGATTATTGGGGTTTTAATATCTAATTCTTGAGAGTTTTTAATGTGTTTTTATATTTTTCCTCTATTAAATGCAGAGTTGTTAAAAATCTCCCATTCTCTAGGCTGCCACTTTGTCCAAATGATGGTGTTTTTTTGCCTTACAGAAGCTTTTCAGATTCATGAGGTTCTGTGTATTAATTGTTGATCTTAGTGACTGTGCTAGAAGGGAGATATTAATGATAAAGGACTGTCCTTGGTCCTCCACTCAATCTAAGACAATCACGATCAGAAATGAACCAACCTCAAAATGCCTAGTGACACAAGCCAGAGAGGTCAAATTCTCCCCAGGCTCAAGAAGGTAAGGCTGGGGCAGAAATAGCACTAAGACACCCTCTCTGCAGAGGATGGAGTTCTTCAGCTGAAGAACAGGGCAGTCATCTAAAATCACATCTTGCTGAGAGTGGAAACATTCCAACTGTCTCTGCACCCCAGTGATCCTGATGGATGCCATAAGTAACAGTAATTACAAGTAACTGGCCTTGGTCTTCAAGGTTCGCTACAACCCAGGAATATCAGGAGCTCCGAGGCTTTACTTATGGAAAGTGCTGATCAAAGCATGTTTGGTCACTGCAAAAATGAAGAAGCCAAGGGTTTTTTGATGCCTAAGAAGAGACAAGAAGCCAAGATAGTAAAGAAGGTGCTCCTGGAAGAGGCAGCAGCAGTAATGAGAGACAAGGAAGAGAAGCAGCAAAGCATCAGCTGCTCAGTTGTTTCTAAGTTCTGTCTCCCGTCGGCAATCATTTACTTCCAGCCCTCCCAACATTGCCCAGCTCTCAGCTGTCTGGGACCTGCTCTCCTCCTGTGTCTGTTGCCTGGCTGCTCTTTTAGAGAGAACCTAAGTAGGACATTTACACTAATAGCAATCTTGTTGCCACGAGAAACAATCCTTCACCTAAAAAAAAAAAAAAAAAAAAAAAAAAAAGCTTCCTGGAAGGATTTCACGCATCAGGAGATAAATGGAGGGCAAATTCTACAGCTGAAGAAGCATCCCCCTAAATTCTACAGTATGAGTCGCCCAAACCTTGGGACACAGAGTGGGAAGATGGCTGAGGGAGAAAGCAAGCAGAATAAAGAGGAAATGAAACTTTGAACTGTGGGCGTAGTCGAGATGTGCATGGAAATAGGGTGATTGGCACTTCTGTTTAGGTTTCTTATGTTTACCCGCCACAGTGAAGTGTGGTGGTAGATCAAGAACAGTAGTTACTCTAAGGGAGAAAAGCAAATGGTGGCTATGGAGACGGGATGTGGGGACCTTTCTATGGCTTCCTACCTTGATTTGTGTGGTGGTTACACAAGACATAATCATGTAAAACAGAAGCTATACACCTAGCATTTGAGCCTTTTGCTGTGTGCCAATTATCAATAACTTTGAAAGTTAATTTTAAAAGTTAGGAAATGTTATTCAACAGTTTGTCATCTTATGTAAGACTGAAAAATTACATGCTAAATTTTAAAGATGTTGAAATTGAAGGGTAGATTACAAATACTGTAACATTTTGTAGCTAACCATTATCTGGTGTAAAATGGCTAAACCAATTCAAAGATCTTTAGATGTAAGTACTTGGGTCCAAAATAAGCATCAAAATATCAATAAATATATTCCATTTTCATTTAATTCTAAACAATATATTTTTTTTCAATGCAGTTTATTCAGGAACCTTGAACAATCATCTGACCCTGGGGAAAGCCAGCCCACAGCTTAAATAGCCTCTGGGTAGCCAACCCAGGCGTGCCACGTGGGCAATGCAGATAGGTCCACATACATGGAAGCAAGCCAGATCCTCAGCCTTAGCCAAATGTGGAATTGTTCGTGACAGAGAGCACTCACCATCGGGAAGGTGGAAGGCAGAAACCAACTCCGTCTTTAAGGCACGGCATTCCGCAGCTCTCTATAGTTCCCCCTTTTTGTTTTAGACGCATCAGGCAAGAGTAGAGGTCTGATCTCTGATATTAGAAATAAATTGGGACCTAAACAATATATTTTATGCAGCCTTAAGCAGCTGCTTAAAAGGCAGCTAGAGATATTTAAGAGATAGATGTCAACTCCCAAATCATCCCTCCGGCCTCTTTTACCTTTGAAAATTCCGACATCTAGAATGGAAAAGATTTGGCCATTTTCATAGTCTTTAATATAATTTCCTGGCTTTGCATAAGAAATATCTAGTGTTTGGCTGTAATGCTACACACAGTACTATCATCAGAAACATTTGAGTCAACAATTAAAGAAGAACTTGGAATGTGGTAGTTTGAATTAAAATGGCTCTCATAGGCCCCTAGGGAGTGACACTATTAGGAGGTGTGGCCTTGTTGGAGGAAGTGTGTCTCAGTTCTCTTCCTGCTGCCTGCGGATCCAGAAGTAGAACTCTTGGCTCCTCCGGCACCATATCAACCTGTATGCTGTCATGCTTCCTGCTATGACAATCATGGACTAAACCTCTGAACTGTAAGCCAGCCCCAATTAAATGTTTTCCTTTATAAGAGATGCCTCGGTTATGGTGTCTCTTTACAGCAATAAAACCCTAAGACAGAAGTTGGCACCAGGAAGTAGAGAGTAGAGTGTGGGTATCAGACAGCAGAACTCAGCTGAGGAGGAATTGAGATGAGCAGGGTTTGCCAAGGTCACACTCACACAAGCCCAGGGCCTTGGCAAATCCGTTGCAGTGCAGTCCTCCTCATGATTGTTGGCCGTAGTCTGCAGAAACGTCAGAAGGTGTCTCCTGAAACACCTCAGTGCTGATGGGAAAGGAAAAACAGGACCTCTCATGGGAGCAAGAGTAAGGATGACACAGCGTATCTAGCTTCACTTGCTCAGCAGCAGCACTTCCCACTCCATCTTCTGCCTATTGTCCCTCCGAACTGCACTCAGAGATTAGCAGCAGCAGCTTCTAAACGCCCGCAAAGCTTCACTGCCCAGCAGCTATTAGTTCTTGATTGCTGTGACCCCCATGGCTCCTCCTGTCTCCTTTGGTGATTTCTCCTGCTCTATCTGGCTTAGCTGTGGAGCTTCTCACATACCGTTTTCTCTTTTCCTTTTACTCTGCCTCTTGTCCTTGGTTATCAAACCCCACTCCATTGTCTAGGTTTGTAAAAGTCTGTACATCATGTAATAAAGAGAAAATGAAATATTCTGATTTTCTGTTCTCTTTAGTAGTAAGCCCCGTGTTTATTAAGAAATAAGAAATACAATTCTTTACACACACATACATACACACATACATTTTCCCCCTTCAGAACTTGAACTACAATCGTAGAAATTAGATATTTGAATTCCTACACAGAAGATGAGTGGGAGGAAGATGGGTGACATAGAAAGCAAAACAGAGACAGGCTGAGCTGGGTGATGGTATTAGATTTGAGCAGAGACCTGACAGATGATGAATCTGAGGGAAAGACTCTCCAGCATCTCATGGCTGAACCTCACCACACACCGCAGATCTTTTCCAAAAATCTAGTCTAGCACAAAATTAATAGTGTGATGAGACCCAACAAATATTATCCTGTATCCTAAGATATGCTTATAAGTAGAGAATGATTGATAGTTGAATCAGTGGTCTAATATAAATAATTGGCTAACCTACAAATGGTGCACATTTTATTTTCCAGTGACAGGATTAGGCCCACTGCCTTTAATATGAAGAAATTATATTTGTGTCCAAGCTGATTAGTGTGTTATTGCAAATTAGCTTTTTCAATAATTGGTTCTTTTTTTTTTTTTTAGAGATACCTATAAGAAGTCTTCTCAAATCATGTGTTTGCTTGAAGAATCAATTCCAAGTTTAGCACTGAAGGATGAGGTATGAATTCCTCTGTCCTGGGCATAGGACTGAGAGCCTGGTCACACAAAGTGTGCTCCCTCTAAGCTACAACCATGGACATTTGTTTTCAGTTTTCATTATGAGGTTATCTTGCTAAGTTGCCTTACCTTTATGGCCCTCCTGTGCCACCTTCTTGAGCAGCTGTGTTTACAGAGTTGGGTTGTGCCAGTAGGGTCAGTGAGTTGTAGTTATTTCCTACCTTTCATTTAGTCTTCCTGTCTCACAGAAGAAAAACAAGGTAAAGATTGGGGCAGTGACTCAAGGTGATATCAATAATATGGCTGAAGACCCTTCATTTGTCAATGCAGAACACCTCAGCCTTCTGGAAAGAATGCTAGGAAGGAATAACCTGACAGGATCCGAGACTGGACTTTGAAATTCATGGGTCTTGTCTGATCCATGTTCCAGAAATCAAAAATGTGCAAAAGCCAAGAAGTAAAATAGATGGCAACCTGAAAAATCAATCTCACACCCATATTGTGTTCAATCCTCTGCGCACCGCGCTGCAGGGTCTCACACAGTGGCAGCCATGCAGGCACTGGACGGCAGCAGCTTCCTTCAGGACCCACAATCACCTTCTTCCTCTTCCATCTGATCCTTAGTGAATAACGGGGCCCAGAACCAGCAGCGATCATGTCAGCCAAAGCCTCAACTCAGATTTGCAACCCAGGAAGTCTGCTGGCAAGGCAGGCAACAGTGGGAACAACTCTTCTCCCACTCATCCTGCATCTGACTTCCAGAGGAACAAAGAAGCCACATTGTACAGCGAGCCAAACGTGGCTGTGTGGACTGGCCTCTAGGTTGTATATTTCCTCATTATTAGCTCAAATGTCCTCCAACTATAGAAGCAAATGTTCACACATCTTAATTTTTTTAAGTGCCCCTAAAGAGCAGATTTTTTGCTCTTTAGGATCAGCCTGCTTTGCAAACCACTCAGAACTTCATCCAACCGATGTGACTGGAAGACAGGACCAAGTCATGAAGCTCCCGCTGTCCCTCAGAGCTGTCTGATCCAGACAGGACTGATTTGAGTGACGGGAGAAATTATGGTGATGGGGGAAGGGAGGGTGGGGGACCTCTTGCTGAGTCAGGACTCTGGTGCCACCAGGATGGACAGTGCTCTCCAGGTACAGTGTGCGTTCTGAAAGGCAGCTCAGCAGCAGTAAACTGCTTCCTTAGGGCCAAGATGACCTACAGTCTTCACTTTCTAGCACTCCCATCTCATTCCTGGGCAGCCCCCCTCATAAATTCACCCTACGTATTTATTTACAACAGGAACCTTATTTAAATTGCATTTTCCGAGACCTGGAACTCAGAATTCCGCAGGACTGTAGGCGACCTTTGCAAACATGACATGGACATGAGAAGTCCATGTCCTGCACAAGTGTGCCTGCTCTTCCCCGAGATTCTATGCTTTTCTCTCTTCCTCCTCTTTCGTTTTCTGTTTAACCCCGGTGCACAAAAATCTCTTCGAATAAACTCCAACTCTACTCCACAGTGGCTCATCCTCAAATTCTCCCCTGTGGTGAAGCCAAGAGTCCTGAGTTTGTCTGGATGGAGGTCCCTGGGGTGAATCCTAAGCTGCCGCTAACAGCAACATGAAGCTGTGTGTCCACCCTGGCCACAGCCGACATGGAGACTCCACGTGGCTCTGTCACCTGTGTCATCCCTCTTAACTGCCACCCCCCACTCCCATGGGGTCTTTGCTTCCCTCCCCCTCAAACAGCTGCCTCTTATGATAAACCTTTGGATGGTTTCGTGATTTAAGGGATTTAGCCTCTTAAAAACAAAGCCATCCAATCCAACCTAGAACCAATTGTTTCATAGTGTTTTTTTCTTGTGGTTATACATTTTTTTCTGGGGATTGTCCTCAGTCCCCTCAAGTCCTACACACTGTTATTTCATCATTCACTCAGGTCATCCATTTCTAAGATAGCATGTTAGATTCAAGGTGAAGTTCATGTCACCAAGCTTCAGAGTCAGTACTTGAGTGAATTAAAGAATCCACTTATAGGCACAGCAAATGTACACCATGGGCTCTGAAAATCTACAATTAACTTCTAATCTTCTATTACTTAGCAAAATGTGTTTCCTTTCCTTTGCTAAGTCCTGGCCTCCAGCTCTGCAAGACATGCATACATTACTTCATAGAAAAGGTGGATGTCAGGGTAGATTGAGCTCATTTTTCTAGTGACCAATTCAGTGTTTCATTAATTTGATACATTTTCTACCCCCCCCCCCCGCCCAATAAAGACATAAAAAGTTCAAAAAGAGTAGGATCATCTCAGTGTTCACATTTTTCTTCCTCTTGGGCAGTATGACTATATTAAGTTATAAATGCCATGCCTTTATGTGCCTGTATTCCCTAATATAATCAGCTCTATATCGGCACCAGAATAGCATCTACCTTGTTTCCAGGATACAAAATACATAACCTTCTTGGGGAATGAACCCTTGGATGACTAGGGTGGTGAAGATACCAGGTGGCCTCACATAAAAGAGACAGGGAGCTGCCAGCCCCCCAAGAATGGTCTGATCAGAGAGAGGCTGTTAGAGACTGGAGCTTGGTGGGACTGCCTGGAGCATGGCTCAGGTTCACGCCCAGGAAGCAGAGCAGAGAGATGGCCTGGGTCCAGCATGAAAATGGGAAGGAGCATGGAGCTTTCCCAGAGAGTGCAGAAGCTGACTAGGCACACTCCTCCAGGACATGCTTGAGCTGCAACAGTGAGCTTTCCAAAGCTCCCATCAGCCAGGAGTCTCTTCAGCCTTCTGGATATCACCAGGACCTGGAATCACACCTGCCATGTGCTCCAGAGCCACATCATAAAGCACGTTGTGAAATGAGAAACATCAAAACTCCAATCCTCTAAGCAAATAGTGATACACAAGTACAAACAGCAAGCAGATTGGGGGTATGGGTGGGAGGGAAGTCAGCCCTAAACACAGGATATCTTAGCTGAGTTTCCTGAACACACACAGGTTTTACCTTCAGGCTTCAAAAACTGACCAAGGCTGGCAGAGCGAAGCCCTGCTGACAAAGGTACTAGCTTTGAACACCTTTCCAAGCCTCCAGGCTAATGACAAGGGTGTTTATTCTCCAAATGTGATACCATCCGAGGAGCAGTTATCCTACACTGTAAGATCTCCAGATCTCCTCTGAGAATTAATGAGCTGCCATCGTCTTCAGCAGGAACCTAATCACCGAGTCTCCACAACCAAGGCTGAAAATAGGTCCCCAAAGATTCTCACACCAGCACATTCTCCTCTAGTGGGAAAAATCATTCCCTTTCTTGTTTGTATCACTGATATGGAGGCAAGCTGTCCATTCTGATGGCTACTTTGGAAAGCACCAGCTGCACTATTAAAAAAAAATAGCATGGAAAATTACACCGAAGCACAGTGTCATTACTGAAAACACAGTATACAACTGCATGGAGCAGAAATAATTTTTGTTGAGGACCATGTGTGTGAACGGCACAGAGAAAGGGACCAAACGGACAAAATTTGTCTTATTTAAGAGAAATTCATCAAGTGGAAGACAAAAGAAGTGTCTCATTGTTTAAGATGACATATACCTGGGCTTCCCCCACGTCATTCAAAGGGCCTTGATGCCCAATAAAAACTAGTTCAAATATAAATCTCACACACCTTGCTATCCCT
Source organism: Meriones unguiculatus (assembly GCF_030254825.1). Lineage (NCBI taxonomy): Eukaryota > Metazoa > Chordata > Mammalia > Rodentia > Muridae > Meriones > Meriones unguiculatus. The sequence continues at coordinate 172,576,411 of NC_083350.1, read as the reverse complement.
AAAGGTTAAATGCCATTTGCTTCTCATATAAAGGTCTATGTCTTTAGCCAGTAACAACGGATTTGTAGCAGGCTCATTGTTAGCTTGTTTGTAGGATTCAAACGTGAGGCCTTTTCAGTTCCTGACAAAAAGCAACTAGATGGTCAGGAATTATAAGCCTTGTAACACCCACCTGCCTTTGCACCAATCTAATAGTTTGTCTGAGTCGTTAGGTTAAAAAGCTCAGTTGCCCTCTCCAAAACTCAGAGAGAATCATAGAAGAGAAGGTAGAGAGAATGTGGAATTCCAACCACGATTTGGCTTCGGCACTCTTGAACCACAGTAGTGGTGGTTACCTTCACAAGCTGTTGTCCCTCAGGATTCTGAACGCATAGAAACAGGAGCCCCGCCCTTCCCTGTAATGACTTGCTGGGAGAGAAGACATTTTAAGTAGTATACTTACTAGTAAGATGCTCATGCTCCCACCCTCCCTCCCTCATCTCCTCCCATGCCCCTCCCCCTCTATCTGACCCTAGCCTATCAGGTCTCATCAGGACTGGCTGCACTATCTTCCTCTGTGACTTGGCAAGGCTGCACTCCCCCCTCAGGGAGGTGATCAAAGAGCAGGCCAATGAGTTCATGTCAGAGACAGTCCCTGTTCCCCTTACTAGGGAACCCACTTGGATACTAAGCTGCCATGGGCTACAACTGTACAGGGGTCCTAAGTTATCTCTATGCATGATCCTTGGTTGGAGTATCAGTCTCAGGAAAGACCCTGTGCCCAGATATTTTGGTTCTGTTGCTCTCCTTGTGGAACTCCTTTCCCTTCAGGTCTTTCTATCTCCCCCTTCTTTCATAAGATTCCCTGCACTCTGCCCAAAGTTTAGCTATGAGTCTCAGCATCTGCATTTGATACCCTATTGGGTAGAGTCTTTCAGAGGCCCTCTGTGGTAGGCTCCTGTCCTGTTCCCTGTTTTCTCCCTCTTCTGATGTCCATCCTGTTTGCCTTTCTGAATGAGGATTGGGCATCTTACCCACGGTCCTCATTCCTGCTTACCTTCTTTAGGTGTACAGATTTTAGTATGTTTAACCTATATTATGTGTCTAATATCCACTCATAAGTGAGTATATACCATGTGTGTCTTTCTGCTTCTGGGATACCTCACTCAGGATAATCTTTTCTAGATTCCCACCATTTGCCTGCAAATTTCATGATTTCCTTGTTTTTAATTGATTAGGGAGGAAATGAGGAAGGGGGTACAGCTGGGATACAAAAGTGAATAAACTGTAATTAATTAATACAAAAATTAAAATTAAAAAAAAGGATGCCCATGCTCCTGGAACTAACCTCCCCTCACACACTTGTAAACAACCCTAACAAAAGCTTAGGCGAGGAAGGGGCATTAATGGAAGGGTATTAGTTGGGAAGAGAAAGGAAATAAATAGTAGTGGGAGGGGAACAATAAAGAGTAATGGAGTTTAAGTTGTCCAAACCACATTATATGACATATATATGAAAATGTCATAAGGAGATTCATTGTTACCTACACTTAACATATACTAACAGGAATTTTAAGTCTCAGTCCCATCCTAGTGCTGCTGCCTTTGAGGCAGCCATGCATCACCAGAGAGCTGGTGACCCAAGACGGTGGGTGGCCTACCTTCCTCTCCCAGTAAGCACTATTTTTAGGAAGCACAAGTAATGGCTATCTACTAGGTAATTAATCACAAACATGTTTTTATAACAGAGCACCACTTTGTAAGTTATAAACTGAAGCCAGGGTCACAGGGAACAAAGATTTATACCAAGACAGCATTAGAAAAAAAAATGTTGTTTGCTCCTCATTGGCAGAAAGGGACCAACTTAGGGAAACACCTAAGCTCCCTTGCAAGGGACTAGAGTTGTTCACAAAGAGCTGAGTTGAATGGGAGAAGGAGTGAGTGAAGCTAGGAGCCAGCTCCTACAGAGCAGTTGCCAGGCTGGTTACAGTACCCGTCACCCTTGTCCATCACTTCATTTTTTAGTTTTTTTTACAATTTATTCATTTTATATCCCAATTGTAGCCTCCTCCCTCATCTCCTCCCAGTCCCACCCTCCCTCTCTCATCTCCCCTATTCCTTTCCCCTAGTCCATCTTACACCTATCAGAATGGGTAACATAAAAAACTCAAGTGACAACATAGGCTGGAGAGGATGTGAAGAAAGGGGAACCCTCCTTTATTGCTGGTAGAAATGCAAACTTGTACAACCACTTTAGAAATCAATGTGGCTCTTTCTCAGAAAATTGGGAATAGCACTACCTCAAGATCCTGCTATACCATTTCTGGGCATATACCTGAAAGATGCTCAACCATACAACAAGGACATTTGCTCAGCTATGTTCATAGCAACTTTATTTGTAATATCCATCTCTTATCTGGATGTCACAAGGTAAGAACAATACCTTTCTATCAGCTAACACTCAGAGAAAGAGCGTTAAAAAAAGAAAGACATGTAAGCTTGGACCTTTCACACATCAGTCTCTCATAAATAGACCCCACTTCTGTTTTTAATGAAAAACAAAGATTAAAAGGCTATAAAGCTTGAATTCTAAATGTTAATGGTTATCTCTCAGTAGTAGGATTGTGGATGCTCTGGGTTCTTTTAATATTTTAACTAGTAGTATAGCGATTTTCTAATGTGAGCAATTAATATCATCAGTATTTAGCTTTGCACGTGGTCAGATAATACTGACTCAGTCCTGATGCCCCAGGGCCAAAGCATGAACAGTCCTACAGACATCAACTCAGTCTTGCCTCTGTTCCCTTGCCTCTTTCTCTGCTTTCTAGGGCTGAGGCACAAGCAACCTTCAAGAAGCTAACTAAAGTGACTTTGACTTTGGTGACTCAAATGAGCCCAGCAAATGCAACCATTACAGGATTCATGTTAAAATGTACACAGAGGTTAATCAATTTTGAAGACCAATACAGATCCAAAGCAGTGACAACCCTTGTAAATTCCCTAAGGAAAGAGCAGGAATTCACTGAGTAATGTGTAATAGCCATCTTCCCAGAAGAAAATGAGAAGCCATTTATGAAATCTTCCCATGTAGGAAGACTAATGTGTCTATTACAAGCAAAAATGTGAGCTCCAGGTCCTCTCATTGGGGACTGATTTAAATGCAGTTTTGCTAAATTAGGTATAGAGAATATGAAGGAAAAGGCTAACAATAAAGTCATATAAAACAGCATATCCTTAGTTGAAAAACAATACATATGCCAACACAAAGCAGCCGAGTAAATGCTTTCAGAAACAGTTTTTAAAGGTGTTACTAAGTACAGAAACAAGGCATTGTTTTCTCAAATCTGCATCCTATTAGTGAGATGCTATTTTAATGTTCATCTTATCATTAAAAACATAACTCATTTTAATATAACCAAACATTAACGAAAATCAACTGCACTGTGCAAGCATAATTATTTTTAACTAAATTTGACTTTAACTCTAGAAAGCCAGTGTTGTGTGACACTGTTCCTGGGGAGACCTGAAAAAAACAGAAGCTCACTTCAAATAGGGAACTGATGACAGACCAAAGTACAGATACCACCAAAGTCCAACTTGGTGAACAAACACGTTTCATTGGGGATTAGTTACTGGAATATGGGATAGGGCTTAGTTATAGGAACAGAAATGACTCAAAGATAGCTGCATCACCGAAAGCCCCCCCACCCCACCCCCTGCAGTATGGTGGCAGCTCTGGAAACCTGGCACAGACTACACAGCCTGCAAGCAGCTCAGCAGTTGGAGGGTGTCTTCTGTTGGTGGCTCTGTTGGTCGGAGACGCCTCAAAGCTGCTCTGCTAGTCTTTGTTCTTCTAGGCATGTCTGCTGACCTCTGTCTATTCCAGCTGGTGAGGCTTGTCTAAAAGTGTTCTTTGCAGCTTTGCCTCTCATACAAGTCACTGCTTGTATGAGAGTGACTCTCAGCAGCCTTTGCTGCTTGTAGTAGAGGAGGGGCCTGGTGAATCTAGTCAGTTTCAGGGACTTCCTGAAGCTATTTTGAATTTTTAATCTCCTGTCTTAAGAAGTTTCCCTGCAGGATGGAGTGTTTTACCTCCATGCAGAACATCTGGTTGTTTCACCTCCTTTTTAACATTCTGTCCTAAAATATCCTGCTTCGTGTCACTCTTACATCCTATATCTCAAGAAGTTTTCCTCCAAGATGGAATATTTTAACATCAGAGGAACCTGCTATACCACAGCCAGCAGTAAAAGCCAACAAAGTGATATGAAAAGCCAGCAAATGGATTCTAACTCTTTAACATAGTCTCAGCAGAAATAAACACTGAAAGACACATTTTCCAATCCATACTCTAATCTCTTTTTATTTCCTAGTGTTTCTGACTTTTAATCAAATCATCCTTTGGAGAGTGGAATGTGCCAGCCATTTTGGCACTTTAGGTTGTGTTTGAGTTCCTTTTTGTCTGTTAAAGAACAAACATAAGAGTTCATCAGAAACATGAAGAACTCTGCTTAGAGCTTCCAGGAAGACATAATCAAAGGACTGGAGCAATGACTCAGTAGCTAAGAAGACTTGTTGTTCTTACAGAGGGCCTGCGTTCAGTTCCCAGGAACCACTTAGTGACTCACAGCAATCCGTAATTCCAGTTCCGACCTTCAGGGCACCAGGTATTCTCATGATACATATACGTATATACAAAATACACACACACACACTCAAAATAAATATGTCTCAAAGAATCGTAAGGATAAGTAAGACAATATTTAATAGTATAGAAATGTTCTTTCTTAATGTGTGAGCCTCCTTTATAGGGCAGAACACAAATATGTGTTAATCATGCACCGCTCTGCATCTGTTACAGTAAGAAAGCTCAGAGGTTCTGTAGAACAACAAAAAATATAGACCCCCAAGGTGCATAAGGCTGTGAAAAGCAGCCAATGCATAGGCAGCAACAACAGCAGGTGGAGAAGGTATCCAGGGTACTGAGCTCGAGGCCATGAGCATCCTCGAGTGTCTTGCAAAACATAAGACTGAGTTACAGCAGATGGTTCTTGGCCACCAGAGAGCTTGGGTACCACATGCCTGCCTGCCCAATGAACGAAACACCGTGGCACTGAAGAGCTAGTTTATTCTGTCCAAGTCTCTTGTTCTCTATAGTCTCACTCTGGAAATTTAAAAACAAAGGCAAAGAAAATGAATCAAGTTAAGGTAACAATGATCTGCTTTGAAGAACAGCCCCTCAAGAACATGGCTTCTGTTCTGCCTTTGAGGAGCATGTGACATAGTACGCTTTTAGAAACAAGGATACGACTATTACCTGAGGTAGCATTCAACCAGTCTGGGAAAAACAAGTCCTTGTCATTCGAATAAGGCATCCGCAAGAAGTTGTGTTTCATTCATTCAGCTAATGAACCCTGAATGAGTGCCACTCGCCCGTGTGTGAGGATTTAGCCTGGACTATGGGCGAGATGCTTGCCCTCAGAAAATCTGTATTCTAGTAGAAGAGATGAAAAAAAAATTAGGAATAAATAGGACCAGGTAGTGTAAGTGTTGGAAAATAAAATTAAGACAAAAGAATGGAGAAAATACCTGAGCAAGGGGGAGAGGGAGCTAGTAAGCAGTGTCTTTAAATCCAGCATTCAGCAGGTAGAAATAGGCAGATCTCTGTAAGTGCAAGGAAAGCCTACTCTACTTGCTGAATTTCAGGCCAGCCAAGTAGACACAGTGAGACTCTGCCTCAACAAAGAAGAAATGTAAAGGTTGTTTTTATTTCCGCAGATAATGGGATGAGATAAGAGCCCTACCCAAGCCTTACAAATACATGGCTTGAACTGAGTCCAGATAGTTTCTATCTAACTATCCCTAGGCCTAAGCCTGAAAGCTTCCAGCCCCTGTACAATCTTAACCTTCTGCACCTTGAGGGCTTCAGCCTCCAGCCTGCATCAGCTAACCTGGGCCTAGAATGTTTTCAGCTTCTGAGACTGCTGAATAAGCACAACCTTTCCAGTTCTTTCTGAATCTGGCTGGCTGATTCAAATTGGGTTCTCTCAACTTCTCACTGAACTGCTCCACTTGGAAAAACTGCCTCTAAACTCTATGAAATGAATTGCACCGAACTGCGCTGTCTCCGGGAACTCCCTTGCTTTCTCTCTGAGCTGCTGCTCTTAAGTAGCTTCTCTTTCCTGTCTGTTCTCCTGAGAGTTGGGAATATCCCATTTTTGACTCATTATGTCAGATCTTTCTCTGATTTGTCACTTTGTCTGCTCCTCAATTAGACTTCATTGTTTGGCATTAAAGGTGTGCGCTAAATTCCACCCAGAGGGATTAAAGGGAGTGTGTACTAAGGGAATGTCTGTATTACACCCGGATCACACAGAGCTAGGTCCTTACCAAAGCAGTCAAGTTGCTGGATTAAAATTCCTCTACAAGAAAATCATAATAATAGACTAAAATGTTTTTTAAAGAATGGGAATAAAGGAGGCTGGTGGCTGTTTTAGGTAGGAAGCTTAGAGGAATTCACATAAGCTGCTCCAGAAGGCTGAAGTCACCTTCAGGGAGCATGTAATGAGTCATAAGGTGTACCTGCTGCACAGGGCGTGTTTACTTTTCAGTTCACAGGAATACGTACTGGCACAAGCACTTGTATCAGACAACTGTCTGGGCACCAGGAATGCAGAGTGGCTCATGTCTGAGGGAGGAGGCCTTCCTCAAGTAAACATCCAAAGGAACAGAGAGCCTCCGTTTTTGGTCCTTACAAATTTTAAGAGATGGAAACTGCACTTACCCACAGTGACGTAAGAAAATAGCAAAGACAGAATCAAAAGTGGCTCCGTGGTTAGAAGTCCTCGCCGCTCTTCCCAAGGACCAGAGTTCCCCGCATCACACCCAATGGCTCAGTGTGGCTTGAAACTTTATTTCCAGAGGATCTGATTCCTTTATCTGGCTTCTGTGGTCATCTACATACATGTGACACATGCGTGTGTGTGTGTGGGTGTGTGTGTGTGTGTGTGTGCGCGCACACACACACACACACACACCCACACACACACACATAAATAAAAATAAATGTTTAAAAAACAAAGGAAGAAAGGAGTAAAGGATGGGAGGTATAGCTAAGTGGATAAAGGCTCCTGCCGATTCCAGTCCCTGGAGCCCACATGCTAGAGAGAGACAACTCATACCCTTGGATGGTCCTTTGGCCTCCAAATGTGTGCTATGGTACTCTTATGTACACACGCGCACACACACACACTAAAGCACTAAAGCCATCATGGGTCATCAATACTCTGACATACAGTGACTTTCTCAGCAAACTGAGGTCACCCAGGGAGTGAAAAACCAGCAGCAGTCGTTTTGTTTTGATGACGGTATCCCAAACGACTGCCTACAGATTGGGAAAGAATCTTCACCAACCCTTTATCTGACAGAGGACTAATATCCAGTATATACAAAGAACTAAAGAAGCTGAAAAGCAGCAATCCAAGTAATCCAATTAAAAAATGGGGAACAGAGCTAAACAGAGAATTCTCGACAGAGGAATATCGAATGGCAGAAAAACACTTAAAGAAATGCTCATCCTCATTAGCCATCAGGGAAATGCAAATCAAAACGACCCTGAGATATCACCTTACACCCATCAGAATGGCCAAGATGAAAAACTCAAGCGATAACACATGCTGGAGAGGTTGTGGAGAAAGGGGAACCCTCCTCCACTGCTGGTGGGAATGTAAACTGGTACAACCACTCTGGAAAGCTATCTGGCGCTTTCTAAGACAAATAGGAATAGTGCTTCCTCCAGACCCAGCTATACCACTGCTAGGTATATACCCAAAGTTTGTTCAAGTACACAAAAAGGACACTTGCTCAACCATGTTTATAGCAGCTCTATTTGTAATAGCCAGAACCTGGAAACAACCCAGATGTCCATCAACGGTGGAATGGGTACAGAAATTGTGGTATTTTTATACAATGGAATACTACTCAGCAATCAAAAAGGAGGAAATCATGAAATTTGCAGGCAAATGGTGGGATCTAGAAAAGATCATTCTGAGTGAAATATCCCAGAAGGAGAAAGACAAACATGGGATATACTCACTTATATAGACCTATCAGATATGATAAACATAATGAAATCTATACACCTAAAAAAGATAATCAATTGAGCGGACATGGGGTAAGATGATCAATCCTTGTTTAGAAAGACAGATGGGATGTGCATTGAACGTATGACAGGAGTCTACTGAGCGCACCTGAAAGACTCTAACTAGCAGTGTTTTCAAAGCAAAGATTCATGACCAAACCTTTGGCAGAGTACAGGGAATCATAAGAAAGAAGGGGAGTTAGTCTGATGGGGAAAGGATAGGAGCTCCACAAGGACCAAATATATCTGGGCACAGGGTCTTTTCTGAGACTGACATTCAACCAAGGACCATGTATGGATATAACCTAGAACCTCCACTCAGATGTAGCCTGTGGTAGCTCAGTAACCAATTGGTTTCCCAAAGTGAGGGGAACAGGGACTATTTCTAACAGGAACTCGATGACTGGCTCTTTGGTCTCCCCACCCCCGAAGGGAGGAGCAGTCCTGTTAGGCCACAGAGGAGGGCTTTGCAGCCAGTCCTGAAGATACCTGATAAAACAGGATCAGATGAATGGGGAGGAGGTCCCCCCCATCAGTGGACTTGGAAAGGGGCACGGCGGAGATGAGGGAGGGAGGGAGGGAGGGACTGGGAGGGAATGAGGGATCGGGACACGGCTGGGATACAGAGTTAATAAAATGTAACTGATAAAAAATAAATAAAAAAAAAAGAAAAAAAAAAAAAAAAAGAAAAACCAGCAGCAGAAATGCCCACCCACATGGGAGGGCCAGGGTCCGAACAGGCGCCATCGTAAGGATTCCCCCTAGTGGAGAAGAAGGTGCCTGCTTGCGTGCTAGCAGAGAAGTTAAGCAGACACCTGAGTGTCAGGAAAAGTAACAAGTTATTACCCCAGCTTGAGAAGGTCCCACAAAAAGGGAGGTGGAGATGGGCCCATGGACAAAAAGGCTCTTGGGCTGGGAGGCTTCTTACCTAATCCTGTGCCCATTTTCCTAGGTGCAGCAACAGAGGTCCTGAGAGGTTAAGTGGCTTACTGAGATCACAGGTCTAGACACCAGGAAACCCACAAACACAATGACATCTCCTTGGAAAGAATGTTTGCATTAAATATTGTAGGTACAGTTAGAACCCAAGATGAGGAGTGGTATTTTTTTTAATTTGATGAAAAATAAGAAAAACAAAAGAATTAGGACCTGGAATTTTCTCAGTGGACTCAGAACTATCATCAACATAAAAAGTATCTAAAAGCCCTCGCTATAAAATATAATCAGGAATGTATTCTCAGATAAAACCGGCCTCACATATAGTAACCAGGAAGATTTCCAGCCAGGTGCAGGGTGGTGGCTCACTCACTCCGCCAAAAGCATGCCTCTGGGTGTGGGTGCTACATGACGGGGACACAGGGCAGCCCCTGCTCTGTCTTGGACCTCTCTTCTTAACCCTCTGCCCATCGGCACAGGAAAATCATCAAGGGACAGTCCTAGAACATGAGAGTTTGTTGCATTAATGTCCATCTTCTCTCTGTTCTTCCTTCCTCCTCCCAAGACAGAAAAGCATCACTTTTTATTCTCTTCTCTATCACCTTTACATCTCTATGATGAAATATCTAACAAAAGCAACCATGGAACAAAGATCCATCTCTACTCCTTATTTCTGGGGAGTTTGTATATTGTGGAGGTAAAAGCACGCTGCAGTTTCTGTTGGAGAAAGCAAAGAAAACAGAAAACCCAGAAATGGGCCTTACCTTCAAAGGCATTCTGCTAGCGGCCCACCCGCTCCAGCTAGATACCTCTTAAAGGCTCCACACCTTCAAAACTAGCACTAGCAACTGTGGAACACACGATCAAACATATGAGCTTATGTGGGACACTGTAGATTCATGACCCAGCACCTCCTTTGGAATCTTGTACAATAGAAGGCACCAAAGGAAGCCCAGGGCTCTGCTGACACAGGCAAGGGCAATTTCTAGGCTGCTTCTTCTTCTTCTCCTTCTCATTGTTTGAAGGAAGGAGGTGATGATACCAAAAAAATAAAAAATAAATAAATAAATAAATAAGTCCCCATCAAACCAATATCCTGGCTTTTGAGGCTTGCTAAAGTAATAGCTCTGCATGTTTGGAATTCTTTATGTTCTCCATGCCTGCACATCAACTGCTTAGATAAATGAAGACACTCCATGGACTTAAGAAGAAAAACTGCCCAGTGCCACTAGAGTGACTGGACATTTGGATGTTTCTATCACAGATATGGTCTCAAAAAGGGGACTGTCTATCTGCCTGCACAGAAGAGTTTGTCAATGGAATCAAATCCTAGAAAGAGAACAGCCTAAAATGTTTACAAACTGTCAGACCCACAGTGGAAGGCTAGCAGAGACATGAGAACATTCTTTGAGATCCTGTGAGAGAATGGAACTGGGAAGCAACGCCAGAATGAACCCCCAGACTCTGCTCACATCCCCCATGCTGAGTCTCAGAGGGAGGCACAGGAGACCTGCTTTCTGTGGCACTGGCTCAGTTTGCTGGCTTGCTTTCTCATTCAGCTCACACATCTAGGCTCTTCTGGAGCAGACCGTGTTCTTTTGCCCTTCATATCTGCTTCCTTTAAGATGTCTGAAAGTTTGCTGATGCCTTTTTGCTCCAGATCACCAAGCCTGTTAGTAGCATTGCTTAAAAATAAATAAAAATAAAACTAGGTGACTACTGCAGTAACTTCTGCTCATCTGACGTCCTTCCTTCCCAAGCTCCTCCTTTCTCTTTCTGGATTCTTCCACCACAAATGACAAGCTCTGGGTTTAAATGTCCTCTATGTGACTGTGCTGTGAGGACCTGCCCTAACATGCCATGTCTGAGTTTCTGAATTACCTCCTCAGTCCCTGACCAAATCCCTTTCTTCATTCACCGCCTTGTGCTTCATTTTCTCTCTGCACAAAGCTGTCTGCTGTGACCCATGTTGCCACCTGGAGAAACAACCGCACATACTTGTTGCTCTATCTTTTTGGGCATAATTCTTCAAATACTTAAACTGTATCCCATAGCCCTTTACCTCCCTGAAGACTTTACCCATCTCTAGATATAAATTAACGAAGAAACTACTATATTATCCATCATTATTACTTACAGAAGGCATTTACATTGTGCGTATTATTATTCTGTTGTGTATAATAACATTAATTAGATTTTCTTCGGGAGGACAGATGAGGACCAAGACATAAGAAAGCAAAGAGGCCCACCTCAGCTCTACTTAAGAACTTAAACCAGAGAAACACTGCAATCAACTTCTTTGTGTGGGTGTCCTTAGGTGCATTCACATCTAGCCCTTTAATCAAAAATAAAGGGTCAAATCAAAATACTTTCAGAAATTGCAATGACTCAGTTCAAGAGGACACACTGCTGATGTGTAGATAATACAATTAGCTCATGACAAGGACATAAACCTCTGAACCAGATGGCCTTACAATTGAATTTCTCAAGAAATTTGGGAACTTATTACAGGAACTGCTCTGCACTTCCAGGAGGAGAGCAGAGTTTTCTACCAGAGTACAGAGATGTCTCAGAAATGCCTGAGTGATTGAGTTTTATGCAAATCAAATCACCACCATAGGCTAAGGCCTCTGCATCTCTGTTTCCAGGGATAACAATATAAAACCTCCTGGCAGGGAAGGAGAAATCAGATAACTTTTGTAAGGCATTTGGGAGAGGGCACAAGAGGTCAGTGGCATAGGGGTGTCCACAGGAGCAGAAAGAAGAGGTAGGGAAATAAGAGTCCTTCCAGGGTTAGGTGTCAGTGGCTGGATTGACTCTAGAGTGAGGAAATTCTTGGTTCTCTTTTCCCTCTTTTTAGCATCATCCACATTTTATCAAGATCCTCTTGCAAGCCCGACTCACTTTAAGGGGAGAAGCCAGAAGAGCCCCTGGGGCTGGAGGTGCAGGTAGTTGAGAGGCATGTGATGTGAGGGCTGGAAAAGAACTCTTGCCTTCAGAGGTTGGTCTGAAGGAATTGCCCTTAGCTGCTGAGCCATCTCTCCAGCCCTTACACATGTGTCTTTAGAGCATTGTTCCCTCTGGTGATTGTTACACTAAAAGTTCGCCTCAGAAATAAAGGCCCACGTTGACCCCTTGGCACTGGCAGCCAGAAACTGAGTCCAAAATGAGTGACCATAGCTGAGCTCAAAAACTTCAGTCACCAGCATCATGGTTCAGCAGGTAAGGGCACTCGCCACCATGCCTGATGAACTGAGTTTGGTCCCTGGGACCTAGATGATTAACACACACACACACAGACACAAAGTTGATAAAGAAAAAAAGTAAGTAAATAAGAGAGAACCAAGAAATAAATAAGGGAAGGCCTCATGCTCACATGTGGCCTGGGAGCCATTCACAGCTGCAGAAAAAGAACACACTCCCCCAGAATGCACAGCTTTCAAGTCCAGGCTTCCTGTAGATGCCGACTGAGCGCAGTGGGGACTTTTTGTCTACTCTGTGCCTTTTCTGGTCCCCGTGCCGCTTCCCAGAATGCTTTGTTTCACATACACCAGAACTAGCTGTCATCTCTACCTGCAGGAGCAGATGCTCTGACAGGAAATGATTCACTGGACCCTGGGAGAGGGCTGCCACGAGGGCGTCTCCTCTCAACCCAAGCTCTCTGGCACTGCCCTCTAACCGGTAGTGAGCACTAACTCAGGCCACCAGGCTTCTCTCACAGCTGGGCAGGGTGATGCTGACCTCACTCAGGTCAAAACGAGAACTACTTGAAGCCGAACAGTTGTTTCTTTCCACCATCACCTGGGTAATAGGAAGCCCTCCATATCATTTAAAATGAGTATATTATACAACTAAGAAAAAATGAAGGTGTTTCAGCGTTTCTATGAAAATGGAAACTTTCTGCTTTTCATACTTGTCTCCCACTGCTAACTGTGTCAACAAGGACAGCACAGTCAAGGAAGAGAAATAATGTTTTCCTATCAGCCATCAAAATTCATGTACATAATTATTGTTATCATACATTGCTATGTGAACAATGTTGGTTCACTTACACATCTCCAAAATAATATGCATCTTAAGAAGGCATGCAAGTGACATTTACCTAGCTCAGAAGGGTTGTCTTACTATAAAGCAAGGATAAGCATGAAATTGAAGGAAAATTGTTAATCAAGTAATTATCACATAGATAATACAAATAAATTAAGTAGCAATTCAATTAAATCCTATGGTGGAATTGGTTTTTGTTTCATTGGTTTTGGTTTTTTGTTTGTTTGTTTGTTGTTTGTTTGTTTTGGTTTTTGGTTATTTGAGGCAGAGTTTCTCTGTATAGCTCTGGCTGTCCTGGATTCACTTTTGTAAACCAGGCTGGCCTCAAACTCACAGAGATCCACCTGCTTCTGCTTCCCTAAGTGCTGGGATTACAGGCGTGTACCACTGTACCTGGTTATGGTGGAAATCTCAAAGAAAAATAAATAAAATAAAATATTTGGACTAGAGAATGGACCAGACTCATGGGGAAGACAAGATAGCCAATGGTATTCTCAGCAAGAATCCTGCACACTGGTCTCCCTGGTAGAGCTCAGGTTCAGAAAGGTCTAAAGAACAAATAAAACAACAAACACAACCACCACCACCACAGCACTGCTCCAAAAGAACACAGGCCTTGTCAGGAAGCTCCCCTGCTTTGTAGGGCTTAGTCAAAAGAACTCTGAAGCAGTTTGCATGGTTTTGCCCCTGCAGCTTCATAGCCTCTGATGAGGACCTCAGGCCAGTGAGACCTCTGTCCTTTCTATGAAGAAGCTGGCACCACAGCAGACCTAGGTGACATTGAGGTGTGAACAAGAACACAACAGATGCCACAGGAATCAGATTGCCAGAGGCCAGATGGGGCTTGAGACATCTCAGCAGATGCTGCTAGAGAGAGAGACATGGGGATGCCTGGAGAGCAGATGTCCTGTGCAGCAGACAGCAGCCTGGACAAAGGAGCCTCACAGGCCTGATGCTTCTCCTCACTCAGCACTGCTCCACCTCCTCAGAGCCTCTGAGCATTGAGAAGCAGTGCCTGCTGAGTGGCCCATGGTGGAAGAAAGGGTTGAGTGGACAGAAAACAAGAGGATACTTGACTATGAAATCTACTGAGCTTTCCAAAGGCATAAGGCCATGAACTACGTGTTGTATTACACAAGGGACGCCTTGAGAACTCATTACTTCTACAATAAAACCCCAAATCCTCCCATGCGGGGCATCCGCCAGCTTCTTCAGGCAAGGCGTGTTACAAGTGTGTCACGGTGATATTGCAAATTGATGGTTGCTGACCAGGACTTTAAAGGAAAGCAAACTTGAAGCTTGAGAGAGATAAGAGAGCTACGGGTTGATGCAAGGGGCACCTGATTTGCAACGAGAGGCTTGGGCTACATGGCAGGGCTTGCCTAGCGACTTTGGGCATACCACTGAAGTGTTCCTGGCCTCTGTGTTCTCATTTATAGAGTAGAGGTGATGGATTTTTATAGAAGAGAGATGGTTACAGGGCTGCTGTGAGAATACAATGATAGCGTGTATGGGATAGTGCCTTGTAAACTCAGAAAACCACAAAGACTCTTAGCCTTCATTGTCACCAGTGAATAAGGAGCAGGCTTGCAGCAAGCATTTCTGCAGATTCTGAACAAATGCTGGATTCTACGGCATTCTGCACAGGCTCGAAGTATCTAACTTGTTCTGGTTTTGGCTCTTTGTAAGAATAATGTTATCAAAATCAATTATTAAATAGATGTAAATGCATGCTGGATAACTAAAATAAAATAACTAAAATAAAACGTTCATACTTTTCTCTTTCTTTCCCCCACCTCTGTGTGTATATGCTTGTGAATGTGCTTTTGAGTGTGTGTGTGTGTGTGTGTGTGTGTGTGTGTGTGTGTGTGTGTGTTTCAGTATGGCCTCACTCCAGCCTTGTTTGTGAGAGGAAGTCTTGTTCAGCGCTGCACACCACAGGCTAGCTGGACTGTGTGCAATCTTTCAGGAATTCTCCTGTCTCTACCTCACATCTTGTTACAGGCCAAGGGGATTACAAAGAAATGCTATACCATCCAGCTTTATGTGAGTTCTGGAGATCTAGCCTCATTCCTCACACACTTGTCCAGAAAGCACCTTAGCCATGGACATACATTCCTAGTGCCCATGCTACTTTTACATATGGAAATTCACCAAATTGATACAGGAACATCCCTGCAAATCCTCCAGGAAGAGATGCTCAGTCTGGAAGTGGAAATTGTGCTCTTACCCTTGGAACGGACTTGAATCATCACTATGAAGGTGAGTTGATCCATCCAATGAAAGCAGTTACAGCCGTTTCTCAAGGAGTGGGCGTAAATATTTTTACACAGCATGTAGCAGTGTTTTTCCTGCTCTGGATTCTCCTAGCTTTTTGAGGGTACCTGCTATGTTAATTTCTACTTACCTGTTTATCTTTCTCCTAACCCCCAACTTGATTGCTAAGAACCCATCGGGAGAAGGAGGTATTTTCCATGTAAACACAGACAGCCAGTATGTGTTAAAACGTCCTCATTATTAAAAGTCTTTCCCCACAACCTGTGTACTTCTCCCTAAGCCTAATCCTTTCTTTGGAGGCCCATGCTGTCCTCTTAAGGAAATCCCACAGCCCACCTAAGAGCCTGAATGATCCTGGAGCTCACAAAGACCCCCATTCCCCAGCACCAGGAGAGCTTCCTTTCAGCTCAGAAGACTTGCTTTACACCCCAACAATATGGCTGCCGAGGCAGGACCTGAATAACGACGTTATCAATAGTCGTACTATCATGAAACCTCAGAGTGCCACCCCTGACAAAGAACTTCAGAAACTGATGACTGCCAAAGAGGGAGAATTAGTCATCCCAGAGATGAGCCTCTTAACTGGTTATCCAAAGCCAAGTGATAATATATATACAAGCAAGGAACACTAAATGGCGTTTATACATATGTGTAATGATAACAATCGAAGAAAAAGAGACCATGAATTTGAGAGTAAATGAGGGGGTACAGCCAAAAGATTGGAGGAAAGAAAAGAAGAGAAGAAAATTATGTGATTATATTTTAAATTCAATATGTAGGTAATAAAAAAATTGAAAAAATGTAGTGGAATTCCAAGTCAGAGGACTATGCACATAGCAAGCATTCAATGACGACAAAGAATGGAGCAATTAGAGGATTGTTTTAATCCCCTTCTCTTACTGATTTAGTTCTTGGCACGCAGTTGGCTCCTAATAAATACTGTGGAGTGAATTGTATTGGTTAATCAGCTCAGAGCTAAATGACTGTTTGCAGAATGAATAGCCTTTAAAAGCTTACTTCCCACATCATTATCGTCACCTTGGCACCTCCTCTGACATCTGGACCATATCTCCAACTGCACCCTGGACATTTCCTCTCAGATGTTCTGCCGGCAGACAGAAAGGGGAGGGGGGGGCTAGTAAATTAGAAAGGGTGAAAACAGGTAATTGAATAAGGAGGGTTGACGGGTTTCAGGGGGCTCACAAATTTCAGGTTGCCGTGAGTAAGTGCACACCATTCTGTCCTCAGAAAATCATGGACACAGCAGTCAGGGGTTCCCTCTTTCTAAAAGCAAGATGGACACATAGACCAAAATGCAAACTAGAACTCTTAGTTTTATTTTTTACAGTTGCTATTCATTGAATTCTACGCTTTCACGGGCCTCGGAAGCTGTGGCTCATCGCTGGATCTTCACAGAGCCTCTCAGGAAGCCGTGGTTGTCTGTTGCTCAGTGTGTCCTGTTCTGTTTCCCTTCATCTCATTTTTCACCTCTTTCTTCTCATCCAGCATCTCCCACAGTGTTAAGGTTTTTTTCTCTTCTGAGTGCAGATCTTGTCCTCTGTGTTCAGCAGCCTCATGGGTCACACTTATCATTTCCACCAGTTAAAAAAAAACAAACAAAAACAAAACAAACAAACAAAAAAACTCATACAGGCTGCTTAAAAGCTTTCTTTGCTTTTTTTTGGGGGGGGGGAGGGGACATGAAGGTACTTTTTTGTTTGTTTATGATTTATTCATTTTATCTCCCAATTGAAGCCTCTCCCTCAACTCCTCCCATACTCCCTTTTCCCCTCTATCCCCTCCCCCAGTCCACTGAAAGGGGAGCTTTCCTCCCCTGCCATCTGATCCTAACCTATCAAGTCTCCTCAGGACTGCCTGGATCCTCTTCCTCTGTGGCCTGGCAAGGCCGAACCCTTGAGCAGGCAACTGAGTTCATGTCAGAGATAACCTCTGCACCCCATACTAGGAAACCCACATGGAGACTGAGCTGCCTATGGGCTACATCTGAGCAGAGGTTATGTCTCTCTCTGTCTCTGTCTCTCTCTTTCTGTGCGTGTGTGTGTGTGTGTGTGTGTGTGTGTGTGTGTGTGTGTACGTGCACTCACGTGCACACGCGTGCATTCTTGTTCATATGTATAGGAGTGCGTGTGTGTACACAGGTGTACATGCATGCATGTGGAGGCCAGAGGTTGATGTCAGGTGAGTCTTCCTCTTTAACTCTCCACGTTATTTGCGGAGGCTGGGTCTCTAGATGAACCCAGATCTCTCGATGCGGCTTGTCTAGCCAGCCAGCCACTTGGCTCTGGGGATTCCGTCTCCACCTGCGAAGCACTGGCGTTGTAGGCAGGTCACCATGCTCACCTGGCTAAAGGCTTTCTTTCTTTTTTTTTTTTTTTTTTCTTTTAGGGTTTTTTTTATTTTTTTATTACTTACTACATTTTTTATTATTAATTACACTTTATTCATTTTGTATCCCCCCATAAGCCCCTCCTTCCTCCCCTCCCGATCCCACCCTCCCTCCCGTTTCTGCATGCATGCCCCTCCCCAAGTCCACTGATAGGGGAGGTTCTCCTCTCCTTTCTGATCTTAGTCCATCAGTTCACATCAAAAGTGGCTGCATTGTCCTCTACTATGGCCTGGTAAGGCTGCTCCCTCCCAGGGGGAGGTGAACAAAGAGCAGGCCAATCAGATTATGTCAGAGGCAGTCCCTCTTCACATTACTATGTAACCCAATTGGACTCTGAACTGCCCTGGGCTACATCTGTGCAGGGGTTCTGGGTTATCTCCAAGAATAGTCCTTGGTTGGAGTATGAGTCTCTGGGAAGTTCCCTGTGTTCAACTTTAATGCCAGTTTAAAGTACAACAAGAAAGGGTAGGTAATAATTGATGTCTATCCTATTAGACAATTCTTTAAATTCATTTTATATCATGAAGCATTTCTCTACATGAGGAATTTAGACACTCAATGATAATCATTTTCTTGTAACATTTTTTAGGGGGAGGGGTTGGTGCTTTGTCCTCATCAGTATCTCCTGGTGGGGTGCAATTCCACTCACTCAGACACAAAACCTTGATAGAAGATGTAAGGGCAGGCATCATGTATATGTATTTGGTTAAACACCCAGACCCAGTGGAAGAGCCATCCCACTGTACAGGATGCTAGCCTGATAGCATACGAATTCTTAATGTGTATGTTTTCTCTAACCTGCCAGTCACATAAATTATGTCCTGGTAGAAATACCAAGCCTTCAGTCTCCTGGGCAGTTTACAGGCCACAGTGGATTTCCTGGATGATGTCTGTCAGCTGGGTAGAATTCTGCTAAGATAGAGACTAGGGACCAAAGGTAAAGTTAAGGAGTTTAGGGGAAAATCTTTACCTTGGTAGTAGACTTGAAACTTTCAGGCCGGTGGTCCTGGAGGTTGGAGATGTGAAAAGGAGTGCAGAGACCAGAGGAAGGAGAGAGCCCACCCTCAGGAATAGGCATTGGGTGGGAAAGCTTAAGCTGTTGACTAACAGAAGGACTTATCAGGCCATGGATACCAGAGTCCATTTGACCTGGGACAGGTGGGTCCCTGAAACTTACATATATGTACTTTTTTAAGTTAAGGGGGGAAAAAAAGATGTAATAGTTTTAGATATATTAGCATGACCACTGTCTGAAATCTGCACCAAAATCCTCTTCGTAGAAAAAACAGCTAACAAGGGTCTGTAAGCAGCTGGAATAGACTCATGCCTTTGAGCCATGGCAAGAATAAGACCTGAAAAGTTTTCAACATGATAGAAGCATGTCTGTGGATATATACATTGAATAAAATTGTTTTCAGCATGATTTTAAATCCATATTTAGGAATTTAGAAGGAACTTTATGTACTATATTTAGACATATTTTTGAGCCTGTGACGGATAACAGTAGCCAGGGCTTTAGGCCCGATTAATAACTTATCAGAACCCCACCAGTGAGTATGTTAAAACTTTAGAACTCTTGAAGTCCTAACCACCTGTATCATCCTAAATCTTGTTGGCCACATACCTTAAATCACTTCCTCAGACCTTTACATCTTGCATACACTTTTCCTTTTATTTGGAAACATGGGATCATTTACCAAAAGATGTAAATGTTTAATTACAGAGAGCGGTCATTGAAATGAAAGTTCTTTAAAATTGAGGGAAAAAATAAAGCAAATTTTGTTGGTAACAACAGTATGGTAGCTTGATTTTGTTCTTACTGTGAAACCTGTTTCGTGAGTACATCTTTTTCAGGAGGAAGCCTGTTGGCATTTGCCTTTCTCAGCAGGAGACCTAGTAGCTCTCAGAAAAATAAGGCCTGATTTTTACATATGAAACGGACTGGCAGGCATTGGGGAGAAGATCATAGTTTCTTGTTTGACTTAGTGTATCTCAAAGAGCTAAATCTTAACAAAGTTAGCAAAGACAAAGAAGCGAGACTTTTATTTTCAAGTCATTGTTTGCTAGCTTAAATAGATCCCAAGAATTTATAAACTGCATTTATTAAATATACATTGTTTCTTATCTAAAAAAAAAAGAAAGAAAGAAAGAAAGAAAAAACTTAGAAGCCTGGTGCTGAACACAGCAAAGGCATAAATGCTCAGACATACATCTCTAAGTCAGTTTCTATTAACCTGTGTTTAGTAGACCTTTATAACCTTAGAAATTTATAAACCTCAATCATCAAACATATGTTGTTTTTAAATCCTAATTTCCATAAATCTGGTTCATGGTTTCGTCCTCTTCTGTCATTTTTTACTCTTAGGACAAAAATCATCATACAAAAATCCATCCTAATTTAAATTTTCTTAGATGCCTCCTGTTGCCTCCTCAGTGTAAAAATAAAGATACAGTGATAAGCAGAGGGCTTGGTAGGTATAAGAAGTTTTTCAGGTGCTGCCTTATTGGTTTATACTGTCAGATCACCTTAACCAAGATGGCAGTGAAGTCATATGGCATGTCCTTTCTTTAAGCTAAGTCAAGATGGCTGCCACCCACATGAATGCTCCCTTCCTGATGGGGTCAATCAGCCAAGAGGGCACCAAGCCATAAGGTTGCTATTTACTCTGAGGTGAGCTCCTCAGGCACATACCCTTGAAAAAAAACTATATATATATTTTCCTACACAAATGTTGAATCTAAGTTACCTACAAACATGCTGTAGATTTTTAACTACCAACCCTTTCTATTACAAATTTTAAAGTTATCTTCTTATTACATGTTTTAAAGGGTTTAACTACACCCAATGACCTTAAAAATCCTGCTATAGAAAGTTTACACGATGGTCTTACAAATCTTGACATAAAGTTTATACTTTAACAAAAGTTTTATAGATATAAGAAAGGGAAATATTTTGAGAGTTAAGCAAGCAATCCCTACTGGGGAACAGTTTGCTTTGTAGTTGTCTTAAAGCACGTGGTGCCTTCTCCTGGACTGTTCTGCTTTGCTCTCCTTCTGCCTGTCACAGGGTCACGTGATGCACCTGACCCAGGACAGAAATTTTGGAAGAAACTTTTAAACAAGCATGCTTGTATCTGGAGAGGCAAGACAAAAATCCAGCTCCAAAGACAGCTTTGTTTTCAATAAAGTAATAAAGCCATATGACCATTTTTTATATTACCCATACACAAAAGACATTCGAATCTCTGTAAAAACTGAATTTAGCTATCAGAGGGAGGGACGAAAGAGAGTATCAAGAAGGCTTAGAGAGAAGAGATTTTTTTGAGAGAGGAGAGCAAAACAAATTTAGAAAGAAGAGATTTGGGGATCATTTGTTTGTACAATGGCAGAAACTGTTACAATGTGTGAGGATTTGAAAATTGAGTGAGCCATCTATGGCCATTGAGCATTACTGAGGAAATGCCATTTTCAGTAAGACAGTGAAGCTTTAGAGAAATCTGAGTATGGCCAGGAAGAAGGGCAAAGCACACTCTAGGAAGAACAAGCTGAGAAGCAGTGGGGAGGGAACCAGGAGCAGCAGGGCAAGGAAGAAATGGGGGAGACTTTAGGAAACAGGTGGCAGGTGGGAAGGGAGACCAAGGGTGGGTGAGAGAGGGGTAAATATCCTGGTGGCAAGAATTTCAATCTGGGGCAGACCCAAGTAGACCAAGTAACTTGTCAACAAAAAACTTTCCCAAACCAACTGGAAAAGATCATCCTAAGTGAGCTATCCCAGAAGCAGAAAGACACACATGGTATATACTCACTCATATAGACATATAATATAGGATAAACCTACTAAAATCTGTACATCTAAAGAAACTAATAAAGAGGGAGGACTCTTGCTAAAATGCTCAATCCCTATCCAGAAAGGCAACGAGGATGGACATCAGAAGAAGGAGAAAAGAGGGAACAAGTCAGGAGCCTGACACAGAGGGTCTCTGAAAGGCTCTGTCCTGCAGACTATTAAAGCAGATGCTGAGGCTTATGGGCAACCTTTGGGCAGAGTGCAGGGAATCTTATGAAAGAAGTGGAAAACAGTAAGATCTGAAGAGGACAGGAGCTCCACAAGGAGAGCAACAGAACCAAAAACTCTGAGCACAGGGGTCTTTCTTGAGACTGATACTCCAACCAAATACCATGCATGGAGATAACCTAGGACCCCTGCACAGATGTAGCCCATGGCAGTTCAGTGTCCAAGTGGGTTCCATAGTAATAGGAACAGGGACTGTCTCTGACATGAACTGATTGGCCTGTTCTTTAATCACCTCCCCCTGAGAGGGGAGCAGCATTACCAGGCCACAGAAGACAATGCAGCCACTCTTGATGAGACCTAATAGACTAGGATCAGAAGGAAGGAAAAGACCTCCCCTATCAGAGGACTTGGGGAGGGGCATGCGTGCAGAAGAGGGAGAACGGGAAGGATTGGGAGGGGAAAAGGGAGGGAACCACAGGGGGGATACAAAGGGAATAAAGTGTAATTAATAAAGAATTAAAAAATAAAAAACAAACAAACAAACAAAATGTCCCAAAACAAACAGGAGAGACACCCTTTCCATGTGACGGAGCACGGGAAAACACTGAGCCACCAGCATGGCTTTTGGAGCAGAGATAGTAGGCTCCAGGAACAGACACAGAGAAAGCAAGCAACTCTGAGATGACAGCTTACCAGGAGAGAGCAGGTGAAGGAAGTAAACAGCTGAAGAGGCAGACTCTAAAATTTAGAGCTGAATATGGTGGGTGGCGGAAGGCAGCAGAAACAAATGATCCGTATCTCAAATCAAATTAGCAGCCTGGTTCAGTTAGGAGAGGCCAGGTCCCTTGAAAAGGGGGTCCATTTTTGTCCTTCAGTGGCTGACGTGGTCAAGTACCTATATTTTTATTTTTTAATATTTACATTTTATTTTATGTGCATATATGTTTGCCTGCATGTATGTAAGTGCATCACATGCGTGTATTGACCATGGAAGACAAAGAGGACATTTCAACTTCTGGAGTTGTAAACAGTTGTAAGCTTCAACTTGGATGCTGAGAACTGAACATGGGTCTTCTGGAAAAGCAGCCAGCACATTTACCCAGGAAGCCATCTCTCCACTCTCACTTTTTCTTTTCTTTCTGTCAACAAATGAGTGTTGCTGTTGTTGTTTGGGTTTTTTTTTTTTCTATTCCTTTTATAGGTATTCTATCTTTATTTTTCACTATAATATAGAAGTTGGAAACTCTCCACATAAAATTTCATCTGGTGTTCACCTTTTTCAATTGTTCTGCTTATATTATAAAGAGTAGAGTCAGGAACATGGAGGCTGTAAATCCCACACCAGTGTGCCTACCTTCAAGTAGCACAGACAGTTGCCAGACAAATCCCTCAACAAAAGGACTAGTGGTCAGTCTTCTAGATCTCATAGTATTTGCCAACATTAATTGAATCTTAGCCAATGTTATAAAGATGGTCATGTCATCCATAGCATGATAAGAAGGGTTCTCTTACTCTGTTTTATACATGAGGACCTGCTCACTCAGTTATGGTGTTGGAATTTTTCTTTGTTTGTTTTGTTCTGTTTAGTTTTTCAAGACAGGGCTTTATGTAGCCCAGGCTACCTCAGACTCATTATTCAAATGTCTTTGATTCTGAGGTGCTAGGATTACAGGTAAGCATCACCCTGCTCAGTTTAGAGTCTGGGACTGAACCAGAGCCCACTGTAACATAAAGGAATCTGGCACAGAATGGCAGAGTTTTGCTTCCAGTGAAGTCTCTTCAATGTCAATGCACTCTGATTTATAACTGCACGAATGACAAGGAGTCACTTTCATTACAAAAAACAATAAGAAGTCTTGTACTAAATATAAAATAATGAAACACATGGTGAACCATATGTGACAATACATTTCACATTGACAAAATTGACAATTTTGGGTCTTACAGAGAAATGAAAGTGTATAATAGAAGTCCTGAAGGGTTTCACACTGCATGGCACTAGTGAGAAACAAAATGTATGCAGATTCACTCCTGGTTTCCAAGACAGGCTTAATAAAGGACGTTATTCCTTGGCATAAGACTTTTTCATTTTGTGTATTAACTGGCTGGTGAAGATGAACTAAACCCAGCCTCTGTCTCTCTTTGCTATCTAACAAAGCTTCGGCTTTTGTGCCTCAGCTTTCATGAACCGAGTGACATCGATGCAGCAGCTACAGTACACAGATTTTATTGCCAGTAATTAATTTTTCCAACATAAATAATTTCATTTTATTTTGGGATACAACTTCCTTTCCTTACACCCTGCCTTCCTTTATATCTAGGGGTACAACGAAGGCCCAGCTAAGGAGCACCATCCATTTCCATGTTCTCAGAACAAAGGTGGACATGACTCACGACCAACCAGGCAGAACCAGGGGGTGGCTATTCCAAAGAAGCTGCAGAAAAGTGGGTTCACCTACTCGTTTCCTTTATCTAAAAGAAAAAGCATCATTCACCTACTTGTCTTCATAATCTAAAAGAAAGATTGGAAGTCTTTGTGTTGGTCATTTCTTGGAAAGAATCTTCTTGCAACTGAAGTCAATGTAGGAGAGGGCAGATCTGAGGAAGACATAGGCAGGCAGCTAGAAACATAATTTAAGTGCTGAGCTCCAGGAACCCCTGAACTCAGGTGCCATTTACTCTCTACTGTGTGATGTTTGTGTGTGCATGTGAGCACAAGTGTGCAGGAACACACACTTTTTCTGCATGTGCAAGTTCAACGTTCATGCTGACCTTTGAAACAGAAGTTTTCCTTGTAAGTTATGTGATTCAAAAATTAAAATGAAAGCATGAAGAAAGTGGCTGGAGGGTGAGATGTGGAGGAATGATATGTGGAAGAAGGAGTTTATTTCAGCTTACAATTCTTAGTCACATTCTATTACTGAGGAGAGTCAGGGCCGGAACGGAATTCAAGGCAGGAACCTGGAGGCAGGAACTGGAGCAGAGGCCACAGAAAAGTGCTGCTCACTGCTTGTTTTTGTCTCATAACTTACTCCACTGACTTTCTTATACAAGTCAGGACCACCTGCTCAGAGGTGGCATCACCTCCATGGGCTGGGCCCTCCCACGTCCATCACTAGTAAAGAAAATGCACTACAGTCTTGCCCACAGGCCAACCTGATGGAAGCATTTGCTCAACAGAGATCCATCTTCTCGGGTAACTCTGGCTTGTGTCAAGCTGCCAAAAACCAAACAACCAAATAAACAAATAAAAAGTGAAACAAACAAACAAAAAGCCCAACCCAACAACAACACAACAAATAAAACCAGCCAGAATGACACTGCCTCTGTGGTTAGATCTTTCCCCTTACCCAGCCTCCAAATCTTTCTAACACAACCCCTGCAATGTTTACCCTTGGCATACCTTCTCTCTCCTTTTGAAGTACCAAAGATTAGGAATTTGTTCTCTGCACTGATACAGGGGACCCGACCCCATTACACATGCAGACAAAACACCAATGTGCATAAAAAATAAAAAAAAAAAGAGAAAGAAAAGAAAATAGCATGTGTGCACAAAGTTGGGGAAAAACATCTTTGTCCTACTTGTTATGTAGGCTTCTTTGGCAGGCCCCTGGGAATTAAGATGATCAAGATCAAATTAAAACAGGAAAACAACTCTCAGTGATGAGTCACTCAAAGGCTTGTTAGACTTGGCCCTGTGCCATCTTAGCAAATAGCATAATTTTAAATAGAACTGACAAGAGAGATGAGCAGGACTCTGAACTTTAAGGGGCAACAAATTGCAGGAAAGTAAATGCATAAGGAACTGATGGAAGAGGTAGATAATCATATGGGTTTTGCTAGTTCCCAGTGGCGTCTTGTTTCCAGTAATAAACGTGTATCCTTTTCTCGGGCTAGGGATTGTGGTGAGATGGTTCGAAAGGAGAAATTTATGCTGTTTCCAGGTGTATAGGGAAAGACAAACAGCTCACACTGTCTCTACGGTTTCTATTTTTCTCTTGAGTGGTGTGTATTAAAGCCACGTAAGCTGACCCTCTTCAGAGTAGAGGTGGAGGCTACAATCAGGCATGAGCTGGATCTTGGCCCCATACACATGTGCAGCCTGTTCTTTATGTGGCTCCTTTAACAATTGGAGCAGGAGGTGGGGTTTTGGGCACTGTCTCTGACTCTGTTGCCTGCCTTTGGATCCCTTTCCCATAGTTGGGCTGCCTCGTCTAGCCTCAGTGGGAGAGTACGTGCTTAGTCCTGCTGTGAGTTGATGTACCAGGATAAGTTGGTACCAATTTGGGTGGGGTTCCCTCCTGTGAGAAGAATGGGGGGAAACAGTGTGGGGAATGGGAAAGAAAGGAGGGAAGGGGGCTTCAATCATGCTATAAAGTGAATAAATAAATAAACTAATGAAAGAGTATACAATCAACATGAAACCAGAGAAAATGAAGATATCAACCTTTTCTCTGCCTCTCTTCCATGGGCTTATGTGAATAAAATGTGCTTATAAGTAACTACAAAGACAACCTTACAGGAAAAAGAAAATCCTCCTAGACAGACAGAGCAGCACATCGGTAGTGGTTAGGGATGCTGGAGTTAATGCCTGAGGTTGGTACTATTCTGCTTTTCTTCTGTACAGCCATGATAGGCTGCTCCCAGCTTCCACAGATGGCCCTGGCCTGCTATGTACAGTTCTCTAGACCCTTATTTCTGAAACATGGAGAGACCACATATTCTAATGGATTGCTTCACTTTGAGACATTGTGCTGCTGGCTGTTGCCATAGCAGCTTTTCAGCAATCATACTAGGCATCCACTGCCATAACCTGCAAGAGAAAGGAGTCCTCAGTGATCCCACCCCCGACACACACACAGAAAGCAGAAATCATGGAATTGGTACAATTATATTAATTTCAAGTATCTGCAAACATGAGTTTTAAAAAAAATCTAGTACTAGAAGAAAAAAGATAAAGAGCTAGGGACAGATGAAAGAATGAAGGCAAAATGTTTACAAAATATGTTTACGTTAAACTATAGATGAACAATTCTTTCTGTGCTTTCAGTAGAATCTTCTAGCATGGGGTCTAAATAGCACCTTCTTTTAATTCAATCCATAGAAGACATTGGATTAAATATCTACCAGTTTCAAGGGGGTAGACTTCCTTCCATCAAAAACTGCTTTTTGTTTGTTTGGTTTTTTTTTTGTTTGTTTGTTTGTTTAAATGGTAGGCACAAAGCAAGATATAATCACTCTGGATTATAGATGAACTTTTCACGTGATCTTGGTTCTTCCTTTCCAGTCCCCTCCCAAGTCTTCCATGGACCACACAGCTCCTGTTCCTCTAACTCTACCAGGCTAGCTGGGAAGAATTTGCCCCATGAATTCAACTTTAAGATCCTGCTTTTATTTCCTCTAATCCATCTCTTATTGGATATTTCTTAATTTGGGACTTATTTTCCAGGCCATCACTTCAATCTTCAAATGATTTACAATCTTTGGAATTCTCATTTAGAAACTGGTCAGGTCTATTAATCACCAATTCTGCGTCTTCACTTCATCTTTGCTTCATATAGCCTTAAAATGGAGCTGAGGAACTTTATAGTCATTACGCTTACTCCAAATGCATTGAACTTTTCACTACTGTTTGGATGTGTCTGATTAGGAGAACCTGAGAAATAATTGCTAGAGTCTGGAGTTAGGGCACGCACCTGTGCACACCCACAGAGGCCAAGTAAAAGCTTTGGATATCTTCCTCTATTACTCTCTGCCTTGTTCCTCTGAGGCAAAAAAATCTCTGACTGAATTTAGAACTCAAGTGGTTCAGCTAGGCTGTCAGGCAGCAAGGCCCAGAAACCCACTTGGAAAGATGGCTCAGGGCTCACGAGCACTTTCTAGGCCCTACTTGGACAGCTCATAACCACCTGTGACCCCAGATCCTGGGGAGATGATGCCCTCTCCTGGTCTCCATGAGCTCCTGCACAAATGCGGTACACATAAACTCACACAGGCAAACACATACACATAAAAATAACATAAATAAATAAATCTTTTTTAACAACAAGTTAAACAATTCTCTGTTCATAGGTCCCGAGGTTTCAGGCCATGCTCACCTGGCCGCATTGTTTTAGGGCCTATGACGAGGCTACAACCTCATGGCACAGGACATGTGGCAGAGCCACGCTGCTCACTTCACAGAGGTCAGGAAGCAGAGGAGGGGCATGTTCCTGATGCGGTACCTCAGTGGCAAGCCTCTAGTGACCTACCTTCCTTACTTCCGCTAGGCCCCACCTCCTGGAGACTCCATCACCTCCCAATAGTACCACAAGCTGGGGACCACGCCCACAACACGTCGGCCTTTGCCGGCTGCTTCAGGGCTCCACTGTAACACACTGGTGGTTGGTGTGGGTGAAAATAGCAAGACACCTGCTCCTTATTGCCTGGCGAGAGCCCGGGATGGTGAGCACCTCGATACCTGTAGTTCTGTAGGGTGACATAGCACTGGCAAAAGAGCAGTGGATGATTCCCACTAGCAAAAGGGAATTCTAGGTGGATGGTGATATGTCTTACTTTCAGCCACAGATCTCCGAGAGTCCATGAGCCATGAAGAAGAATAGAAAGTGTGATGCTCTCGTAAACCCAATAGATGAAAATAATTCAGTCTGAGTAACCGACAGGTAACTATTCCCACCACAAAGGAGCATCGTTGTCTCTCAAAGACTGGGCTTGAGGACAGGTAAGCTGAGTTCTTTTCACCCTGAGATTCATGCTCAACTGTTCCTCTCTGCTCTGTCCACCAGTTTTAAGTATGGGGTCTTAAATTTTTCCTTAATTTAACTAACACAAAGGACAGATAGCACTGGAATCTAAATGTCATCGTTTTAGTTGTGACTCAATCTGCTTAATAGATAAGCAGGGGGGAAAAAACAGCTCGCAGCTTAATTAGTCATCAGCAGAATGACTTGTGTAGTCATGTGCTGCTCACATCTGTGCGCTGAGAGGTTCAGTCAGCTGCCACTTGGGCACCTACTTGTGTCTCTACTGGATGCCGGGTGCCTTCTGATGGCATCCACAGAGTCTTTCTGCTAGGCTCACCCATTTTCCTTCGAGGGAGCAGCATTGCCGCACCTCCTAGTCTTTATTCTCTGGTCATTTTGGTGTGCCCCTCCCTGGATACCTGAGCTCTAAAGCCTAGATATCCACAGCCACCACTCCAGTTGACCATGGGAGGACTCACTGTCTAAGGCTTCAAAAGCATCAACCAGCATTGTAGTGTCCTCAACTCAGAGACAGGTTTGAGGACATAATCAGAAATAGATTTGCTCAGAAAAAGAAAAAAAAAGGAAAAGAAAAAGAAAAGGAAGAACGAAAGAAAAGATGAAGGAGATCTGGGTGTGTTTGGGATGCGGTCCCCGGGAGGATGGGAGATCTGGGTGTGTTTGGGATGCGGGCCCCTGGGAGGATTCTGGGGTAGATGGCAGAACACAGCTTAGACGATGAAACAAGCTGAAAGCGGGTGAATTCTATTTCATTTGGCATAAGGTCTAGAGATAGTCACTGTGGGCTCAGACGGCAGCAAACCAGTCTGTGCTTCTTCAGATCTACATATTTTGGGGAAAGATGAAAAAATGTTATTCATTTTTCCAATGACTACTGCAAGTACCAGAGTTCTTAAAATATCCAGGTACAGCTAAGATCTCTTTTCTGTGGGCACAGATACACCCTTCTCAGGAAGAAGGAGCTTGTTTCTGAACTTGTTTCTCAGCCTTCAAGACCCTACAGTTTGAATCATTTTCTCTAATGGCTTTTGATGGGAAAGATGACATAGCATTACCCTCACAGCCTCAGTAGTACAAAAATTACCAATATAATTTTATAACAAGAACACAACTCTATCTATAAACTCTATTACTGCTATCCTGAAGGTCACCTGTAGGTATAAAAGTTTAGCCTTTTCTCCATTATATTTGCCTTTGTCGTAATTTGGCCTCATTATCAACACAAGTTTCGGTCATTTGAGTGCTAGTGCATTTCATGCCAAAGTTAAGTCTGATTTTTTTTTGTACTGTTCTTGAACCCATGGCAAAGAAGAATGCTTCAGCTGTAACAGGGTCAGTATCTTCCCCATGCACCCCCTTCCAGTCAAGTTCTGATGGGCACACCCTCCGGCCTGCCCACAAGAGTGCAGTGAGGCTCTGGTAAATTTAGACTAAGAAGCATGAAAGCCACGTTATGAGTCCTATTACCTCAGAATTCATCTGTCTTATTTCCTTTCTAATATGCCTGGTGACTGTTTTTCATTGTATTAGAGACTAGTACTTAAGTGAAAATGGAGGAAAAAAATAAACGAAAGCATTTGTATTGATTTTTTTGATCTGGATCCTCAATCAAACTGTAAGTCCAAAACTTGCCTTTTCAATATGCCTTTTAGCTACTGTTTTTCTCCTCTATTTCTGCACCATGAATCCAGGTTCCTCACTGCCCTCTACCATTAAAAGGCCATTTCCTACTCTGTGTGTTTCTATAATCTGAGAAGTCAGCAAAGTGTTTCACCATATTTTCATTTACACCTCAATTAAATTTAGACATGAGATAAACCCTATTATGACTCGACCTAAAAATACCATAGGACCAGGAAATAAAATTTTAAGTTCTGTTTGCTCTGAGGTCTATATTGGTTTCAACTGAAACAGCTAAATTTACTTTTTTCCAGGAGAAAACATATTTTCACCATTTGTTTTATTTTTAAATTTTCCCAAAGTTTTAAGCAGACTTTTAAAGGAGAGAAACCACCAAATACATCAGCAATACACCAAATACAAACAAGCACCTTATTGAATCACAAATATGTTCCATGTGCTTGCACCTTGACTGTGGGAAAGAGGAACTTTGAAGAAAATCATAGAGCTGAACAATAGGCCAGAACCACTCAGAGCAGCTTCATCTCACACATGAGGATGCTGGGGTTTCTAGGGGAGGGAGAGGGGTTTTAACAGAAAAAAAAAAAACAAAAAAACAAGGAAGCAGATGGTGAAATGGAACACCCACCTTAGCCAGCCACCCTTGCCCAGGTCTCATTTTCGTAATCACCATCAATGATGGTGGATGGCGGGCACTAGAATAAACTTCATTTTAAAGGCAAAAGGCCTAACGCATAAGATGATGTTGAAATAACTTCTGGGTCCTACAGCGGCAGGACCTGATCTGAATCTAGATCCATGGCTTTGCCTCCAATCTGTCAGCTTTTGGTTCCCAAGCCAGCAAAAATTTCCTCTTTTACCTTCCTGTGAAATTAGCTGAAGGAGTGTGATTCCAATCTTTATTTATTTTCATGGCCTATCAAGATGGTTCACCAGGTAAAACCTGAATTTTGTCCCCAGAACTCACACTGGAGAGGGAAGTGACTCCCCAAAGTTGTCCTCTGACCTCCACACAAAGCCATGGCACTGGTGCACCCACAGCACTCATGCACATGCGGGTGCTCACAGACATGCATGCACGCATGCACACACATACCCATACACACACTCGCACACACATTCACAGAAGCACACACATGCACACACATACACGCCAATACTAATTAATTAAAGGTTAAATTTTTAAAATTATTTCATATCAGTACTAAGATGATGTTTGCTCTTTGTACTCACAATCTCACAAACATATAGTAGTCTTCTTGTTTTGAGAGATCATACTTAATTCAGAACTCAGTCATTCTGAGAATCTATGTCTTGATGTAACAAGATGTTTATAAGAGTTGCAAAAACATATATTCAGAACAATGTACTCTCCTAATTTTCTAGTTTTGAATATATAATTGTTGGAGCTTTCCCAAACTGCTAAAAGAAAATAAAAACCTTGAGACTAGGTAATTTATAAATCGAAGAAATTCACACTGGCCCAGAGGCTGGACAGGCCAAGATCAAAGCCCCAGCAGGTGCAGTTTCTGACTAGGGTTGCTTTCTCTTCCCCCAACATGGCGCCCATTGCTGTGTTCTCACGAAGTAAAGAGTAGGAAGGGAAGTGGGCCTGGCTGTTTCCCCTATCCTGAAAAGACACTGATGTTATCCATAAAGCCAGAGCTCTCATGATCTGATCATCCCTAAGGGATTCAATTCTTGATATTGTTGCACTGGATGATTAAAGTTTCAACTGAATTTGAGGTGGGACATTCACACTGTAGCCACAATTGCTTTTCTTTAAAAATATCTTTTCTATATTCAGATGTAATGAGCCCTTTATTTTTTATTATTTTATGTGAATGGATATTGTTCCTGCATGTATGTCTACATGTGTGTCTGATGCCTGAGAGACCAGAAGCCAGAAGTTGGTGTCAGATACCTTGCAACTAGACGTCTGATTGGTACTGGAAATGGGCCTTGGGTCCTCTGGAAGTACAGTCAGTGTTCTTAACTGATAAGATGTCCACCAACTCCTTTCTTTTAAATGAATTAAAGATAAGTGTTTATTAATTCCTCACATAGCTAAAATGAATAGATCCAGAAACCATAATCTATAGTGGAGTGGAAATTTCCATTTCTTCAGAAACTCAGTTATGTTATATAAACATATTTTTGTTTTAATCCCAGGTCTATGGGGCCCCTTTAGCTTGTCCACAGCTGTTAACTATGTTTGTCTCATGCTCTGGCAAGGGAGTGATCTTTGCCAGCTGCAGATAGTTTAATTCTGAGGACTCTGAGAGGATATAAATACCAGAGCTGGGAGAGAGCGGGAAGGAGGGGGGCTCTGAGAAAGAAGAAAGCTGCTGCTACTCCCTACTCCCTCACTCTCCCCGTTCTGGTTGCTGTTGATCCAGTTGGATGAGAAGTTGTAGACAGATATCCTGAAATGATGACTTGGCTTGCCCCAAGGAACTACATCCATAACCAGCACAAAGTAATAGACACACCTTTCCCTTTAGCCTTTTTTCTCTCCTACTTAATGTTGTGGGGTTGAAAGGTATTAGGATGGATAAGGGTTGGAAGGGAGGCAGAGGCATAAGGAACCCAAATAAAATAGATTTAAAAATACAAGCTACACCCTTTAGTTCTTTGGAATTCTTATTTTTAACTGAAAATAGATTTATTTTCATACAGTACATTCTGACTACATTTTTTTTCTCCCATATCCTTGTAGACCCTCCCTCCCACTCAAATCCACACACTGTTTCTTTATCTCTTATTGGTAGTGCAAAATGAATCCTGTGAAAAGTATGTTTGACAATCAGTGCTCTAGAACATCTACTATTAACTGTAATTCTGCCACAGTGTGCTGTTTCTCTCCCTCCATCTCCAGCTAGGGCCAATAGGACACATGGGATTCAATAATCTTAGTGCCATAGGATATTTAAGAAATAATAAACATGAAAAAAAAATCCAGGATGTAAATAGGGTTGCTGTTTCTCCATGCACATAGAATGGTAGGTGGTGTTGAGAGGGAGAACCTCGCTTTATAGAAAATCTTAGAACATCCAGCCATATAGCTTGAAGAATGGTAATATTCTCAAAAGCAAGACAAGATTACGAGGTGAGGTGGGCTATGGCAGGAGAAATGACTTGGTTATTAAGAGCCCTAGCTGCTGTTGCAAATGACCTGGGTTCAATTCCCAGCCCCTACATAGTGACTCACAACCCATCTGTAACTCAAGTCCCAAGGGATCCAATACTGTCTTCTGGCCTCCACAGGCACCAAGTGTGCATTAGGTACACAGACATGCATGTAGGCAAAACACCTGCACACATAAAATAATTTTTAAATTCCTGGTTTTCTTCTTGCATACTGAGATTTTTGCCACTATTTGTGACTACAGGGTAACTATAGAGTTGTATAACAGTGTTCAGCACATTAAGCATTTTTAAATGACAAAGCAACAGTCCAATTTGTCCCCTCATACCTTGCCCCAATACATATTTTATATCCCCTTCCTCCACTGAAATGCCCAGCCTATCTCCCTCACTGCTGCTTTCTGTGAGAGAGATGTGTCTACTGACCAAGCCTCTCTCCACCCTCCAAAGAGCTGTGATCTGTTTTTGTCAAGAATTGGGTGCACTGATACAGGTCAGGGAAAGCAGTCAAGAAGTTTACCCAGAGGCTCTTGCAACTGAAAAAGGAGCGGGATTAGTCAGCTCTTACATGGATTTGGCTGGGCTTCTTACATCCTTATGACTGTGTGAAGAATGCCTTTAGCATCCATTAGTACCTTGGGGATTGGGTACCAATTCTATAATCAGTCTTATTTTCCTGGCAACTTTCATAATGCAGGGAATTCATCAAAACTGCAGGAAGGCAAACAATACTAATCTGCAGAAGGCGAATAGTAACACTGCAGCCATGGTGCTCAGTGTGTGCCAGGCCATGCTATGCTGCTCCTCCTGTGTGACCTTATTACCAACAGGAGTCCTACAAGCTAACATGTCCACTGTGCTCCCTTCCCACCTGACAAACAGCAGCTTAGGCAGCACAGCAGTTTGTTCAGACTCACCCAGAGGGCTAGTGATAGAGTAGGGGGATTCTCTCCAGTACAGCGACAAAGTAAGGGCACCCACCAGTTAACGCTCCTAATGCACAGCATCAGAAGGGATCCACTGCGAAGTGGGCAACTAGGTGGCATCGGCGTAAAATGCTGCCCTGCTGAGTGATGGTCCTGATTCCTGGAAACTTTGCAAGAGTCACCACTGATAAGACTGATGACATTTTCTCCCGAGTGGGTTTTTGTATTTCTGCCCATCTCTCACTGGTACTGCTATATATTTCTTGATTAGAACAGCACCAGACACTGTAATATCACTTTGAGTTCCACTCGGTGCTCCCTCCTTGGCCTTAATTCAATGGAGGAATGATTTACTTGCAGATGGAGCGTGTGCTCCTGTATATCAATGCCACCCTTACCCGCTCCCAGAAAGATTTAGTAGACACTATATATTAGAATAGCAATTATCACATAATGTCAGAACATTAAGCATTTTACATTTCCCAAATGATACATGAATAATTTGAGCCCTCTGTGTACACAGCCCTAATAAATCAAACATTTAATTTTCAAACACTTTTGAAAGCTATAAACGCATCTCTTAACTTTAAAATGGTCCACAGACTTTGCCTTGGAGCCTGATTTATCTCTCCATGGATACATGATTAATTCCTGGCCCACGAATGCATGTGCAAATACCTTAAATTTTTAATAATTTAGATTTATTTTAAATCATTCTCTAATATCGGAAAACACCAAACATTATTGAAACACTCAAATATTTATGATCACAACAAAAGGAATCAGCTTTCCAAGCAAAAAGGAACTGGGACAACTGTGTTGTTAACTGGATAAAATTTGATGATGGGAATTGGCAATGAGTTTCAGTTCACTGACAGAGTATATGGAAACAAACACAATACACTTTTTCAGATTGCCAACTTTAAGGGATGGATGACTGAGTTTCATTGTTTGAAACTGTCCTGGTTTGCTTTTTGTTGCTGAGATAAAACACTGAGTTTTGAGAGGTATAGAAAGGACAGAAAGAAGAAAGCAGAAACAAAGCCTATTTCAGTAATGAAAATGAATCATTTGGCCAAAGCTGATATTTATTTATGGTATAAATAGGAATTTCTGTTTTCCCTGAAATTCCAGCTATGAATTTGTCTTTGGATGTCAACAAACCAACAAGAACTAGTCAGTGCTTGTTTTGAGATTGTTGGACTCTGGAAGATACTGGAGATAAGGGAACAACAAGATGGTTAAAAGGTAAAGGTGCTTTTTGCTAAGACTGGCAACCTTAATTCAGTTCCAAGAACCCAATAGGTAGAAAAAAAAAAAAAAAACATGCTTACACAAGTTGTCCATGATGTCCACATTCATGTTGGTACATGTGTTCATATGCACACACACAAACACGTGCACAATAAATAAATGTAAAAAATGTAAATAAGAAAATATAAGATGCTTATATTCTCAATGACAGAAAGATATGCCCAGTTGAGAAGAAATATCTTCTTGGAATAGCAAAGACTCAACACATGACATTTTCCAATGATGGCTATCACAGTATTTCCCACCTACAGGCGTTTGTACAGTAGGACACATTGTCATCAAGAGCTGGAAATTTCCTTGGGCCTGGTGACTGCTTTGACCAATGGAACTTTTCACAAGTCCCGTTGTTTCAGGCAGTCCTTAGCTGAGCTGTGAGCTTCTACACATTGCATTTTGAAAGCCAGTTACCATATAAGAACAATGGCCCCAACCGGACATGGTGACACATGCATGTAATCTCAGCACTCTACCGAAGGCCAGCCTGGTCTACAAAGCAAGTCTGGGACAGCCAAGGCTACACAGAGAAATCCTATCTAAAGAAAAAGAAAAAAAGAAGAAGAATGGCCTCAAGAAGTCAACCCTGCCTGAAGCCCAAGTTCAGCTGGGAAGAGCTCGTAGCCCGAAGAAAACGAAAGAAGTCAAGAAGTACCAAGCCACCAGGCATGTGCATCCTGGAATCAGCCCTTTCCTCAGCTCGCTCCCCTCGCCCCCAGTTACACCTCATTGTTTAGAGATGAGTCCAACTTGAAATTGTCCTGACCGACCAAATCATGAATAAAATTAAACGCACATTTCAAGACCCTAAATGCTGAGGCTGTTTGTTTCACAGAATAAGATGCCGGACAATGACTTCAGGCTAAAGGATGGACATAAGCTTACATGATTATGGCCAGATGTAACCATTTTTTTTATTCATAATAGGGAAAATATTAAATCCTCCCTTTTGAAAAGAAGTCCTTGTTCGAAATAGTCAGCACACATGAGGCTTTAATAGCTAACCAAGATGTACTGGCTGACAAAGATATATTCTGTTGAGGCTGAAGTAACACAACCCCAGGTTCAAAATGACAGGAGAAGGCTTCTCTCTGATGGAAAAGACACTGCTGGGGAATTGTGGCTTTTCTTTCTAGCTCTTTGATCAGCATGCATTGAAAACAGCACAGAGGCAGAGGAGACTGTAGCAGGGATCTCCTGATCATGGCCCCATGAAGACTACGCTTCAGTTTTTCTCAGTTTAAACAAAGCGAGCAGGGCTTTTTGTACCATTTGCAGCTATCACAGAGAGAAACTGTGCCTGAGGCATCCCCTTGGAAGGGCTTTGACAGCAAGCTGGCCTGCAGTCCTGGAACAGGCAGCAAGCCCCAGAGGAGGTGGATGCCAAGAAAAGGTTCTGCACACACTGAAGAAAAGCTCTTCAGTCCTCAGAGGATCACAGTTATATTGACGGAAACTTGGTGATGATTAAACATTGATATGTTGCCTCATTATCTGTGTGTGTTCGTAAATCTGGTGTATATCATAGCTCATTAAGAGGTACTATGCCTGATGTGCATGTCCACCATTCTAGAATCAAGTGACCTCAGTTTGAATCCAGGTCTGCCATGTGCTAACTTGAGACTCTGGGCATATTGCCTGTTAGAACCCAGATGGCCAATATGGCAGCCATAGCCATATGTGGCTGGTGAGCACTAAGGGGTGCAGCCATTCTGAATGCAGAAGCCCAGTAATTGTGAAACACACATAGGGTGATTAAGAGTGAGTATTAAAAATGTTGTCACTATTTCTGCACTGATTACCTGTGACATTTCAGATACTTTAAGTAAAATATCCAATAAATTAACTTTGCCTTCCTTTTACTTTTTTAAAAATATGAATACCCTGGCTGGAGAAAGGGCCCAGTGGTTAACAGCAGTTGTTGCTATTAGAGGATCTGGATTCAGTGGCCAATAACTACACAGCAGTTCACAACTGTCTGCATCTCCAGTCCAAGGGGTTTCATCACCCTCATCTGGACTCTTCAGGCACCTGGCACACATGTAGTAGATATAACATAAGAAAATAAGTTAAAAAAATAAAATAGGAATATCATAAATTTCAACCCATATTTGCCTGTCATATTTCTTCACTAAAAGGATCATAATAAATTCAGCGTAGGGTAAAGTTATCCACTGTAAGCACCTAAAACAACACTTGGCTTACAGGAAACACTTCTTCCCTTCCTCCCCCTCCCTGTTTCTAGTGCCTTGCCTTCCTTGCTTGCTCCCTCCCTTCCCTTCTCTAGTCATCCATTTATCCAGTAAACATTAATTATGTCAGGCACTCCTCCAGGTGTTTTGGGTAACAGCATTGAGAAAAGACAAGAAACAAAACAAGATGGCCCCTCTCTCAATGGTAATAAGAGTTATGTATTTATGCTTGGTCATTATTCATGGAAGCCAGGATACCTGTTCAATAATTCTGATAGAATCTGCTGACTTCTGTTCTTGGGTACATTTCTTGGAAATGTCTGTTGCTGTCCCTTGCTGTTAACCTTGCCTGTGGAGAGCCCAGCTGTTAGAGATATGAGGTCACAGGAAGGTCTATCTCTCTGGAAATAGCAGGATGCCCAAGTGCAGTAAAGATGCCAAATACTGACCTTGTAAGCCCACAAAGCAAAATGCAGGAGGAAAGGTCAAAGACAGCAGATTGGTAGGGAAAGGAATCACGAAAGACATGGAATGCAGAGCTGTGTCCTCAA
The DNA here is from genome assembly GCF_030254825.1 of Meriones unguiculatus. NCBI lineage: Eukaryota > Metazoa > Chordata > Mammalia > Rodentia > Muridae > Meriones > Meriones unguiculatus. The sequence goes on along the minus strand of NC_083350.1, from coordinate 172,538,081 downwards.
AAGACCTAGGCGTGAAACAGAACGAAAGGGCACAGCTCTCAGCCTCTATGGTTTATAGCAGAACAGCATGCAAGAGGGACTCTGTCTTCCCATGTCAATGTCCTTTTCTCACATGCATTTGTGTCTGAGGAATCCATTTTTTATTTCTTTCCCGCTACCTGGTAATAAGAAGACGGTTCCCAGGATGACAGAGAAGACCATTCCTCAGCCAAGCCTTACACAGAGAGTTCATACCAGTGACCTTATGATGAACTTGAACCTCTCTCATTTGCTCCCTCGGATCTCCATCTGTCCCACTCACCCCCAGTTCTTTCTGACCCCTTCCACATTGTTATCCACATTGTAGCCAAGGGAAGAGACTTGTGGCCTTACTTCTTCCCCTCTTCAGCTAACCTCCAGCTCACTTCCTATTGCTCTCAGAAAAAAAGATCAAGATTGTCTGTGAGAGGAGATGGTTCTGTGCCCACCTCACACCTTCCCACAGTGTGCATGTGGGTCAGCGGCTGCTCCCTCATATCTTCTCTCATAGTGCAGGTCACATGTACTGGAGGGGTTCTTTGAGCAATGTCACTTCTCTTTGTATGAGGTGACCACAGAAAATAGAAACTTTGAAATCTCTGCTCACCATGAGGTCACACCATTTAGCACAGGTTCTGACACATGGTATTTGTAAAGTATTTTTTTCATCCTTTACCTCCATTTTATGTGAAATTGCATAAATAAATCAATGTGAATATTGTCTCCAATACGTCATGGTATATGGTAAGTACTATAGAAGTGATCTTTATTCATTTTTAATTACCTGAGTTGGCTTTGGATTTTACTCCACCTAATAAACTTTCAGCATTTTCCATGACTTGTACAAATTCTTAGGTTTGCACATTTGGTCCTTGTGTGTTAAAATTTAGTATAAATATAAAACTTAAATATACTAACCATGATAACCTCTAAAATTGATGTTACATTACATGATAAAGAAAGCAAGGAAAGGCTCCCTTCCTGTTCCCTCTCTTCAACCACTTCAGGTGTCTATTCTATTTGCCCCGCTCAGACATAGCCCATAGGCAGCTCAGTCTCCATGTGGGTCTTCTAGTAAGGGGGGCAGGGGCTGTCTCTGACATGGACTCGGTTGCCTGCTCTTTGATCACCTCCCCCCTGGCAGGGGCTCTTGCCAGGCCACAGAGGAAGAGAATGGAAGTAGTCCTGATGAGACTTGATAGACTGGGGTCTGATGGTAGGCAGGAGGGTTCCCCCTTTCTGAGGGGAAAGGGATAAGGGGGAAGAGGTAGGGAGGGTGGGACTGGGAGGAAAAGAGGTAGGTGGCTACAATTGTAATATAAATGGAATAAATTATTTTTAAAAAACAAAATAAAAAAATAAATTACAAAAAGAAATCAAAGAAAGAAAACACATATTTGTACAAACACATTCTTAACAAAGTATGACAGGAACACTCATATCAATTAATAATGCTCATTTCTGTAACTAGTCACATAGCTTGGCTGTTATTTATAACTACCTTCCTCTACTCACATTCTGTATTTCCTCCACCTTCAGCAAGCACCTCAGATGGTCTTGGCTCTTTTCTTGGAGGAGCAATCCATACTTTTATTCCTGAAGGCTCTGTGCCCTTGGTCATCCTGCCTAGATCTGGGTGTTGTAGTTTCCCATTGATTTCAATCACAGGACTTGGTAACAGCAACTATCAGGTCAGATACTAAAGGCTCTCCTGCACTCCAGACATAATCTTTTACCTCCACTGTGGAGAAGAAATTCAGTTTGCCCATCTGGACCAATCACCCTGCCTAACACTGTAACTCGTTTCTCAGCCTGTTGACTTGAGGACATCAGAAACCCAAAGGGGTTCCCAGGGGAAGTCTGAGCTTCCAGTTCAACAGAATGTCTGCTGTGGCTCCTGGCAGGAGCTCTTCTCTCTAGAACCAAACTTCTAGGCCAGCAGAACTTCAGGTCTTGTGAACAGGAAGCAAACTTTTTCCTAATGGGTCACTAGGAGTGATAGTGAGGGGAACTATTCCCTTTTCCACCTGTTGATTCCTGGACTTGTGAATCCTGGCTATGGTAGAAAGCACAGTATATATTGGACACTGATCAAAGCATATGCCACCCTCTGGAGAACCCTGTCCCAACACTTCAGGATGCCATCACCTAATTGGCTCTATAATTGTGTCTTCAAAGGGCTATTCTGTCTTTGTGTCAAGCCAGTTGCTTCAGGATGTTGGATAACATGATAAGATCAGTGGATTCCATGATTGTGGGCCCACTGCCACACTTTTCTGGCTGTGAAGTAAGTTCCTTGGTCAGAAGCAATATTGCATGGAATACTATGGCAACAAATAAGGCTTTCTATAAGTCCACATGTGGTAGTTTTCACAGAAGCATTACATTCAGGAAATACAAATTCATAACCAGAATAAAACTCTATTCCAGTAAAGAAAAAGTGCTGTCCTTTCCATAAAGGAAGTTGCCTGAAGTAGTCATCCTGCTACCAGATTGCTGGCTGGTCAATCTAGGGAATGGTGCCATATCTGGGGCTCAGCTTGATCTCTGCTGTTTCCAGATCTGGCACTCAGCATCAGCTGTAACCAGGTCAACCTTGACAGTTTATGTTATTGAGCCCATTCCGCCACCCCCATCTCAGTCACCATGGCCACTTTGTTCATGGGCCCACTGGGCAATGACAGGAATGAATGGCTGGGGAAAGAAATAGACTGTCCACAGAATGGGTCATCTTATTTATTTGATTGTTGAACTCCTCCTCAGCCAAAGTCACCTTTTGATGAACATTTACATGAGACACAAGAAACTTCATACCTTTCACCCATTGGGAGAGATCTATCTATATACGTTTTCCCCAGAGGTCTTTCTCATCAATTTTCCAGTTATGCTCTTTTCAAGTTCCTGAACATCCATCCAATCCATTGGATACAGCCCATGAGTCAGGAAACAATCGCACATCTGTCCATTTCTTTTGCCAAACAAAAAGTATGAACATGTGTACCTCTTGAAGTTCTGCCCACTATGAAGATTTCCCTTTGATTAGTAGCAGGTGGCATTGCTGTAATGAGAATAGAAACCATAGACATTTGCGCAATTTCTCTATGTAACTTGTTTGTGCCTTCAGGACCTGCTCAAGGACAATAATATATATGCCACATCCATTTGATAATGGACTGCTGTTGTGCACATCCTACTTTATGACCTGGTGGGTCAGATAATGCCCAGCTCATAATGGGCCGCTCAGGTCTCATGATAAGTTTGTGGCTAATTTTTAAATGTAGAAAGAATATCTTGTATATTGTATGGATGCATTGCCTGTCAAATAAAAAACCTATAATAAGAATAAACTAGAAGTTGGTACATCCAGCAAGCAGAAAAGATTCTACGGTAGAGCCAAGCACAGGAGATTTACTCAGAAAGATGTGAGGAGAACAGATGCATGGTACCTGAGCAGAGGTAACCAGCCACATGGAAGAAAGTATAAAGTATAAATGGGGTATTTTAAGTTCTGAGCTAGTCAGAGAAGAGCCTAGCTATATGACCTAGGCATTTCTACATATATTTTGAGTCTTGTAAGTCATTATGCCAGAAGCTTGGGGATGGGAGAAAAAAAAAAAAAAAACACGCACCCCAAATGCTAAATTTTCAGTTTCCATTAAGGCCCAAGAGTTGTCCCTCAAATGGAGAATAGTTGTCTGCAGATGATGGTAGAGCCTTGCTCCAAAATCCCAAAGGTCTCTTCTGTGATTCACCCATAGGAGTCTGACAAAGGCTTTAAACAGCATCCTATCTGCCACTGACACCTTAAGTAACATCATGTCTGCTAGATCATATGGTCCAAGTGGTAGAGCAGCCTGGACCTGTTGAAGAACCTTCTCCTATTTCAGGACCTACTTGAAATCAGCTTTTCTAGTCACTTGGTATATGGGCTGAAGTAGCACACCCATAGACAGACCAATGTGATAGCTCCAGAATCCAAATAAGACAAACTAACCATTGTGTCTCTGTCTTGATGGTGAGAGTAGCTAAGTGCAATAATTCATCCTTTACCTTAGAAAAATATCTCCTATGCTCCATGCCACAGGAATATTACAAATTTCATTGAGGTAGAAGGCCCTTGAATTTTTATTGGAATTATTTCCTATTCTCTGATGAACATTTGTTACCAACAAGTCCAAAGTGGTTGCTACCTCCTGCTCAGTTGGTGCAGTCAGCAAAATGTCATCCATATAGTGAACCAATGTGATATCTTATGGAAAAGACAGATGATCAAAATGCCTTTTAACTAAGTTATAACGCAGGGCTGGAGAGCTAAATATATCCTTGAGGTAAAACTGTAAAGGTATATTGTTGGCCTTGCCATCTTAAAGCAAATTGCTTCTAGAGCCCCTTATGGACAAATAGCAAGAAAAATGAATTTTCTATATCAGAGCCATTTATCATGCATTGGGAGCTATGTAATATGTTCAAATAAGGATGCCATATCTAATACAACAGATACCATATGTAATAGGAATCACTACTTGACTGAGTTTTCAATAGTCAACTGTCATTTTCCATGATCCATCTTTCTTCTGCACTGGCCAAATAGGAGAGTCAGAGGAAACTGTGCTGGAAACTACCACCTCTTTCAGTACCATCATGGTGATACCAATTTCTGCAATTCTTCCAGGCACACAATACTGGTTTTCACTGGTTTCCATAGCCTTTCCAACTATAATAGCTCTCACTCCACTGGTCAGTAAAAGAAAATAATAATTCTGCCAACATATATATATATATACATATGTGTGTGTATGTATACATATATATATGTATACATATATATACATGTATATACACATATATACATACAAGAATTCAGTTGTTCAGTCCATGAAGCTGGATGTCTCATCTGGTATTCAGTATTCCAAAGAGGGTAAAGTAAATTGACTTGATAACCTGATAGCAAAAGTGAGAGCAAGCAGACAAGAGAAAGCAAGCATCCTTCTTCTTCTTCCATGTTTTTCATATAGGTTACCAGGAAAAATTATGGCCTGGGATGGATCTTTCCACCTAAAAAAGAGTTAGATTAAAGACGTAGTTTTCCACCTGAAAGATCCATTCAGATTAGAAATGGTTCTTCATACTTCAAATGGCATAAGGAAAGAAATTCTTCACAGGTATGCTTAGCCATGTGGGTTTTAGTTAAGTCAGGACATAGCCAAGTTGACAACCAAAACCAGTCATCATCCCTTTGGGAATTCCCAGGATGTCCTCCCTTTCATTGTTATTAATGCCTCAGGTCCTGTTGGGTCAACACCACATACCAATCAGGAACTGAATAATTTTACTCATTAATATTTAGCAAAGAACATTATTTAAGTTAAATACCAGTAGTTACTATAGATCATAATTATCAAAACAAGAGATGTAAAGGAAAAAATCTCTGAGATAAGTGATTGATTAGAATTACCCAAGCAAAGCTAGACATAAACTGAATGATTGTGTGTGCTACTTCCTGTATTTTTCTTAACAAGTAGGCATTACAATCTCATTTTACAGAGGAATCTTAGAAAAAGAACTGAATATTAAAAACAGCATAGACATTTCTACAAGGAATACATATGTATAGCCAATAAACACATTAAAAGATGCCCAACTGCATTAGTCATTAGGGAAATGGAAATCACATAAGTGAGAGTACTTCATAGCCACTCTTATGGCTATAATAACTTTTAAGTGAAAAATAGTAAGTGTTGTGGAAAATATGGAGAAGTCACAATTCTCAAGCAATGCTTGTGGGAGTGTTAAAGTGGTTCAGCCATTTGGAAAAGCAATCTGGCAGCTCCTCAAATGATCAAACCAGGAGCTATCATACAACCCAGCCATTCCATTCCTAGGAATATGCCCATGGGAAATGAAAACATGTACACAAAACCTTCACAGTAATGTTCATGGCAATAATGGTTATAATAGCCAAGAGAAGTAAAGGATCCAAATAGTCATGAACTGATGAACGGATAAGGAAAATGTAACATTTCCAAACAATGAAATATTATGAGCCACAAATAGGGATAAAGTTTGGATGCATGCTACCACAGAAATAAACCTTGAAAACATTATGTTAAGAAGACAGGCAAAAATATCACATATTATATGATTACATTCATCTAAAACATCCAGAATAGTGAAATCCATAGAGACAGAAAGAGTGCTTGCTTAGAACTGGAGAAGGGGGTAGAGGATGTGGAAATGACACCTAAGGGATAAAGGGTTTCTCTTTAAGTCATAAAAAAAAATTATAAAACTGATTATGGTAAAAGTCACACATATTTTTATGTGTACCAAAACCCCCTGAGCCATAAAATTTAAGTATCTAGATTATATAGTTTGTGAATAAAATATCAAGGAAGTTATTTTGGGTGGTTGAAGTAGTAAAACCAGGAAAGCTGTGATGTCCCAGCACTTAATAGGTCTTTGTTTTTTATTTCATCTTAAGATAAAGTTTTGTTCCTCAATCGTGACACCAGCTGCTCCGCTGCCCACCATTTCAGCAGTGCCCTTTAGCACCTGTAGGACTCATTAACACTATGGTTTCCCAACCTTTTATGACTTGATAGTTTTTCTGTTTCATTTTTATTTTATTCCATCCATTTGGTTTTCTCAACAAAGTACTGAATTGTTACAGTAACTAATAAAATGAGCCCTTAAACAACACTCCTTCAAATGAATCCTAAGCTATAGACAGCGGGTGTTTATGTAGAAACCATTATTTTCACAGTTCCTTGGGCAGGCTGCAGAGGATGCCTGCTGTTTGCCCAGCTCTGGGCTGGATATTGTGATGAGAAAGACAAGATTTCTATTGGTAAGGAGCTAGGATCAAAGGCCCATCTCTACCCAAAGGCAGATGTTTGGGATCGACTTCACATCTGGATGCCCAAATGCACTCCAGTATATAGCCAAGTATCTTCTCAATGGCCTGAGTAATGTACATTTTTGCCATGGTCTCTGATAAGGTGACCAAAACCAATCCCATCATCAGACACTCCTGAAAAGTTATTATGATGAGATATTTGCCTAAGGTGGCTAAATAGGAGGCAAGAAAAAAGTAGTAAATGACCTAGAAGTCTTTTTAAAAATCCAGTTATAAAATCTGTGTCACAACTTTTCTTAAGATTCAGGAAGGAAAGTAGGATTCTGCTGTTACTTCATTAGTAACCCCTCAAATCAAGCTTCTTATAATGTAGCCACTTTTTATCACTAATACACAAAGTGTACTAGTTAGGGTTCTGTTGTGGTAATAAAATACCATGATCAAAAGCAACTTGGAAACTAAAGGGTTTATTTCACCTCACAGATTATAGCGCATTGCTAAGGTAACTAAAGACAGGGATGCAGACTGATAACCTGGAGACAGGAACTAATGCAGAAGCCGTGGACAAATGTTTCTTGCTAGCTTGCTCCTCTGCTTTCCCATACCATCTGGAAACATCTGCCCAGGGGTGACACTAGCCCCAAAGATCTGGGCCTACCCACATCAATCCTTAAGAAAATGCACCCGAAATTTGGCCATAGGCAGATCTTATGGGAGCATTTTCTCAATGGAGAGTCTCTCTTCCAAAATTCTAGTTTATGTCAAGTTGACATAAACTAACCAGGATACCAAGCATAGTATTTACTTTCTTCTTTTTAAAGTCTCATGGGCTTTCTGAGGAAAATAGACTTATTAAACAGAATTTGAAATGTTAACCACATATTTGTCACATAGCACAAAGGGTTGAGACACTCCAAAAGACAAATTTCTCCTCTAGTAGGACTCCATCATCTCCATCATGTGCCAGGACGACCCTGGAATAGACACAGAATGCTGCATCATGCTGACGAAGGATGAACATGTCCTCTGAGGTGTGCCAGCTGGGTCCAGGTGGAAAGATTTGGGCTTTTTTTTTTTTCCTGCTACAATGCAGAATGTGTGGTAAAAAATTTAACACTGCTTTCAAACTAAGTCTGGCCTTTCATCATTAGAATATCGTGTCTGGAAAGAATGTCCTTGTTCTCCTTAGGTCACCCTGGCTATCCTGGCTCGGTGATTTGGGATAGTTGCTGATTCTGCCACAGCCTTAGGCTGGAAGCTGACCGTGTCAAATGGTAGCAAATTAACTTACTGTGGGGCTTTGGTATCCCTCTTGTCCATCCGCCTCCAGAAGGGATAGGAACTGGAGGTGAAGATCAGCCTTGTGAGCTATGCCCTCATGATAGAGCGCTGAACACCGAAGCAGGAGGAAGCTGCCTACACCATGTTCACAGTCACACATGAATGCCAGAAGGATAAGACCAGCCTGACTCCTGAGAAGAGGAGGACTGGAGAAGTTTCATGACTGGCTCTTTTCCTGAACATTGCTCTAGCATCTGTCTTTTTGTCTGATTTTAACTATAGCCTTTCCTTGTTTGTTTGTTTGTTTGTTTGTTTGTTTGTTTGTTTGTTTTTAAGTAACAACGAGTACAATGACAGTGAGTAGTCCTATAAGTTATTAGAGAACCATTTTACTCATAGGATAGTGTAACCATATTTTGATAGTGTAACTCATACTTCACTGAGTTCTTTTTCCTACCACCCTTCCCCATCCCAATCCCTTCCAACCTCCCCAACACTGGGTAGGAGAGAAAGAAGGATAGATGGAAAAGGGGATATCAATCTTGTGAGAGTATTTCCTACTGATCAGGGTCTTTGAGATCCTTGGGGCAAGTATGATCTTCATCATTAAGATGCTCCAACCAGAAACTAGCAATCCAGCAAACAGCAGCAGCAGCAAGGGAGCAGCAAGGGACAAGCGAGCGGCAGTGTGGGGAGCAGCCTCTGCCACCTCTCTTGGGGCTCTGCTGCCATTGATACATCCTCTGAAGAGTCCCCAGAATTCCAACCATCAACTATCTCCAAGTGGGAAGATCATGTCCCTGCCAGAGCACACGAGAAATTATAGTCAGCTGCTGTTTACAGTCTGAAGCAACCCTGTATCCCATACCTGGGATTAAAACAAAAACACATTTACACAACATTTCTGTGTTTTTAAAGAAACCAAAATTCTCACTACAGGATAGTTTTGGAACTTTCCCCAAACTCAAAGTTGGTTCTAGAAATGAGGGGATTCTTAAGTGAACTGTGTTCCCTCTAACTCTGCAGTTATATTAGTGAGGTAATAACTCAGCACAGACATTGCTGGTCAGTTGAGATCAGGAAGACCATACTGCCTAATTCTTGGGTTCTGTCTCTTTCAGCCCCAGCTACTTCAGTTTTAGCTGCAAGCTTGCTGGAAACGTAGACAATAACAATCTAGTCCAGATCTGCTGTTAAAACTTTAATTTCACTGGAGAGATGGCTCAGAGGTTAAGAGCACTGGCTGCTCTTTCAGAGGTCCTGAGATCATTTCCCAGCAATCACATGGTGGTTCACAATCATCTATAATGAGATCTGGTGTCCTCTCCTGGATGTAAGGAGAATATTGTACAAATTATAAATAAATAAATCTTTTTTTAAAACTTTAATTCCAGAAATTAACAACTAACTGATTGTTCATTAATGTATAAAATCCCTGGTCTTTATTATTACCAATGCCATAAAGAAAAACCCAACAGAATAGAGAGACTTGGGATATATAGCATTTGTACACAGCCTCTGGGCCTCCTGAGGCAAAAAAAAAAAAAAAGGCCAAAGAAAGACATGTTGTTAGATAACATAGGAAATTTGAATGTAGAATAAGCATTAATTAATATTAAAGAACTGTTTTAGGGGTGTGACAACCCTAGCAATAATGTAAAACTAAAAAAGATGTGCATTTAATTCATTAACCATCAAGTAACCTGAATATGTAGACCTGAATCCATAAGAAAAAAGGAAGTGAGGACAGAGATAAAAGACAGTATGTTTCTAATTTTTGCAGCTGGGTAATGGGTACGTTGTGTTTTATTACTACATTTTAATTAATTTTATTATAACTTGAAAATTTACATATAATATATTAAAACTATAATAAGGAATATGTATTCATAAACTATAAATTTTTAATTAAAGATAATCACCTAGAATGCCTACTAAATGAGATTTTCAGGCCCCTAACTCAAAACCACTGAATCTAAATGTGGTACGGACCCAAGCAGATAAGATTCTAAGATGGAAGGTTCCCGGCTTTTCTATGCCCTTGGGCAATTTTCTGCTCTACTTAGGAAGAAAACTCTACGTCATCTACGGTCCCAGGTTTCCTGGGCTCATGAAGCCCAGATTAAATTTATGTGAGTTAAGGGGCAGTTCTTGGTCAGGCAGCCTAACGAGTGTTATTTCTGAAGTAAAGGAAATTAAAAAAAAAAAAAAAAAAGAAAAGAAAAGAAAAGGAAGGAAGGAAGAGAAGAAGGAAGGGAGGGTCTAGAAGAAGGAAGGAATGGGAACATCTCTCCTCACTGACCTATCTAATTTCACCCCAAATACAATCATACCAGAACTCCAGCCACCAAGAGGAGAAATAGACAGAAGAAAGGTGAGGAAGACATTCTGTGAGGGAAAGCGATAAGTCACTAAGATGGAGCAGGTGGGCTTCTCCCAGACAACAGAGGTGCTGAAGCCTCTCTCTCCTCACTCACACCCCACCTCAGGTCAGCTTCCCGAGAGAAATTCCAAGCAGCACTCTAAATAAAGATTCCACGCGCCTGGTTTGCACCTGTGATGAGCTACCCACTGTCTTTAATGAGACCGGATGTCCAGGCCAAACCACAGGTACAGACCCTCGTCATTTTCAAAATGCTCTCAGGTAGCTCCCGGCATCCATGCCCTTCAAGCGAGCGTGCATTTCCAGTCCCACATACATGATAACTCACCCTGCCGCAGCCCCTTCGGTGGCTGAGATTTACAGAATCCTCTCCACCATAAATATGCCAGCGTCGGCACAGGGAAGACCTAGGACAGCTTAAGGATGGAAATTGTGTACATAAAACGAGACACAGAAGGGTAAGTGTCCCTCCAGATGATCTATGGGAAGGGAAGATCTCCAATGATTATGTGTCTCTCCTGATAGACTAGCCTTTCTACTTGATTTTGGGGTTTTGCTACTGTTGTTTTGTTTTGGTTTTGGATGAGGGGTTCTTATGTAGCCTAAGTTAGGCTTGCATGCTTTACAAAGTGGAGATTGACCTTGAACTCCTGATCCTCCTGCCTCCACCCACCTCACCAAACAACACATAGATGTGTGCCATCACATTGGGCTATTTTTAGTTGGCTTTTATGTGCATTGTTTATTTAAATCTCAAAAGCTCTGAAAGAATTGATTTCTGTTTTGACCAAGCTGAAATGATAACTCTTAAATCCCTTTTGTAAAATGGGACTTTTATTGTTTGGCAGGCCAAGGAAAACAAAGGGAAAAGTGAAACCAATTTCTCCTTTTCCAGGAAAGTGACTGGTTGTTCATGGCAGAAAGCTCATCACTCTTGGGACACCAGGCCTGTCACCCTGTGTCTATCAGTCCATTTTCATTCATCACCCGAGCCACAGCCAAGAGGATAAGAATTGCCGATTAGACCTTGCTTCTCCCTGAGAAGCCTCCATGAATCTGAAGGCTCCGTCTTACTCAACAACTATAATTTATCTTCCTTTCTGTTTTTTTTTTTTTTTTAAATCTGGGTTGATATACACATATTGATTAAGTAGATAAGCTGGGAGGGAGGGACAGGGGAACACAGCACTGCCCTGCTAAGTTTGTGGCTCACTGCTGAAAGAAGAGCCCCCTGCTGGCTCCCAGAGTATAGGGAGGGGTCTCTTTATTAGCAAGATGACCTCAGATTTATTGTGAGACTGAAGGATGCAATTAACAACCGGGCTGATTTAGAAAAAGGGCAGGAACGGGTATTTCTGTGAGTTTTAAGAAACAGATTACTTAAAAGAAATCTCACCATTCGGAAGACCAAACCCAGTTCATAAGCAGCTACTGCAATCTAACGGCTCCCCAGCTGCCCTGACTACAGACCAGCATTCCCCGTGTGAATAAAGCACGCTTTTATTTTTAATTGTGTGTTTATGTGGATGTCTGAGGAGGGGCATGACTACTTGAGTGCAGGTGTCAGTCAACTCCATAAGAGGGCATCGTGTCCTGTAGCGCTGGAATTACACGTGATGGTGAACCACCGTTTGTGGTTGCTGGGAGCTGAACATGGGTCCTCTGTAACAGCACATGTTCTGAGCCATTTCTCCAGCCCTGTGAACTGAACCCTACTCGTAATTTTCAGCCTTAGCTTCCATATTTGATCGCTCCAAACTGAGGCTTCACACGTTGGTTGCTTTAAGTTGTCCGATAATAGCATGAAATGCTGTATCTGAGAAAACTCAGAAAGGACTGCTCGGTTCTGCATCTCATGTGCAATGCTAATCCTTCACTCTGCATATTAACACAGCTTGTAAATAGCAAGGTTTTTACTCACTCTCATGTTGAGCTTCTTTCCCTGCCTGCCTCTGATGCTCAGAATCAGTGGCTTTTTATTCATAATACATAGGATATGATTGCTGGCATCTATAATAAGTAGTATATGAATGTTGGCACATCTATAGAAATGAATGCACTTACATCCTATGTCACTCAAGTTCAAATATACTTTTAAAATTATACTGTGTATGTGGTGAATGTGTATGCTTATGTGTGTATGTGCACATGTCCATATGAGTTCATATGGAGTAGAGGCTAGAAACTGAAGTGATGCTGTCAAAAGCCATGAATATCCAGAGCCACCAGAAGTTGGAAGAAACTGTTAGTCCCAAAGATAAGAGGAGAAAAACCACTGACACAAATCATTACAACTATCATCCCCATCCACAGACACCCACACATACACATAATTTAAAATAAAAGTATGTTTTATCTATATGTGGGAAGGCTGGTCTGTGAGGTTCGGCATCTGGGAGAGGTTGGGCTGAGAGCAACAGTTGAATAGAATATACATATTTGCTTATGAGCTGGGTTTGATCTTCTGAATAGTGACTATTAAATCAATTAAAGCAAACAATTACTTAAAGCAAGATTTTTTTATTTGAGTACATGGGTTGCCTCTCCTTATGGTGGATTTCAAGAGGTCAGCATTGGATATGAGGAAGACAAGGCTTTTATAGCTCAGAGGTAAGGGATTTCCAAATGATGGATTTGGAGGGTGAGATAGTGAAACAGTGGAATTACCAGCACAGAACATAAGCATAACAAGTTAGTCCTAATGAGCTCTTGAAGCAGAGGCATTGTTGCAAGAGGATCATAACGAAGCAGTCATAGTCATGACAAGGTGGTCATAGTCATGACAAGGTGGTCATAGTCATGACAAGGTGGTCATATAAACTTTTGAAACAAAAGGAGGGTTGTTATAAACAACTTTTTGAAACAAAGAAGTGATTATCATTCCTAGAACAGGCAGTACAGAACCATTTATAGTTAAGGGTATAAGTGGGGCATGGCCCAATCCTTGAGAAACAGAGGTTTAATCACGAACAGGAATGAACCTAATTTGTCTTTACCATAAGATGGCTTTTAAGCCTAAGATGGAGGCAGGCTGGTTCTTCAAAACCAGAACAAATACTCGCCCCTCCCCCCAAAAACACACACATGAAATCTTCAGGAGAAAACCAAGCCTCCAACCTCTTGGCTGGGCCTGTACAGACTCAGGAGCCATGAAAGAATATATTTCTGTTGCTTTTAAGGCCAGTTTGCTGTTGAAGCACTAGTGACATACTAGGGTAATAAAAGTACAATATGAACATTCTGTAACTATACTCTCTTCCCCTCTTTAACCTCTCCATCGCTTCAGTGTCCTATTTGAAATCTGAAAAAAGTGTCTCAGTTCTGTGAAAAATGGTTTCGAAGATAGTAAGTTGATCAGACAGTTCTAACATTTATAGGAAATCTATCAAATGGATGTACCATACTTTGTAATTATTAAATTTTAACATGGAAATTGAAGCTGATTTCCCCTGCCAAAGGACTAGGAAAGCCTTTTCTTACATGAAAAGTAACACAGATGGATTTTCATATGTTAAATAATATGAAACCTTAAATTTTATTACATGCTCCAAAACCATTTTGCTAGATAGTAAGATAAAGAAATCTCTTTGACAAGGTTTAGCTTTTGCATTTCATACATAGTAGGTGAAGAATAGATCACAAGCTTGTTTTTTCACTTATGTGTTTTGACGTGCAATCCACAAACAGCCTGGATTGTACTTCTATGTGATCCATGACCTGTTGACTCTGGAATTTCTAGGGACTGGTTGCTAATCTTCCTAGTGGAAATAGTCACCTGTTAAATGACTTTTGATCCTGGTTATCAGTTAGATAAAAACAATTAAGTGATTCTTTTTATTACCCTTGAGTCCCTCCCTCACATTGCCCCCACTGTAAAGAAAACCAGATGATTTACATTCAAGTAAAATCTTTCCAGATGTCCTGGGAAACCTAAGAATATCTACCTATCTTATCTCTCTAGCCAAAAGCCAAAAAAATCAAAATGAACCTTTTCATGTCAAAATAGACATCTTTGTGGGACTTGGAAGAACTCCTAACTCCTTTCCAGGCTAAGGGAAAAGTACCACATTCCTCATATGAATAGGCCCACTGGCAATTGCCTAATGCTGCCAACTGTGGATTCTGGAAACATCTCAACAGAGATCTGAAAAAAAAATGATTTTCAATATAAATGAATCTTAATGATCTTCTCACACTCAGGAGAGGTAAATAGACATCTACCCTCACAGCTCTTTATATCTTCCAGTCTGAGGAATCTAGCCAACATCGCTGTCATATAATGCCAAGTACACTTCTATCATTATGATGTGCGACTGATTTCCCATACTCCCCTTGTCAGAGCTCAGCAGAATGGTGAGTAAAATATTCCTGTCTGTCTCCAGCTCTGCAGAGCAGCTACTGAGAAGGGCAACAGCCAGTGACAAGTTTGTCATTATAAATTAAAATATTAAGATTACCATTGTAAATTTCATTTCCCTTCTCAAGAGATATGTTCTACAGCTGCTTAGGAAAGAGGGAAAGTTGAACCAGAGAAGTAATCTAGATCCGTTTCTAAGTATTCAAAAAAGATGTCATGTGTTCGTATTTCTCAAGTGTTCCCATCAAGCTCTGCTTCTTCTTCGAAGTCTTCTTTTGAGTAGCAGCCTGTCTAACTAGCCAAATGATCAAAGCCAAACCCTGGAGCCCTTCATGCCTCCAGCTTCCAAATGCCCAATTCTTCAACCACTCTGGGGAACACTTCTTAAAAAAAAAAACAAAAACAAAAAAAACAAAAAAAAACCTCTGTTTTTGTTGTTGTTGTTTCTAACCTCCTATCCCAAACCATCACATCTCCTGACTAATTCATAGCAATGGCTTCTTGATTGCCCACTTTTACTCGATCCCAATTTGTTTCCCACCCAATTGTAGAGCATACTTTTTTGAAAATGTTAACTGTGTTCTCTCTTGCAAGCTACTTGAGAATCCCTTGCTGCCCTTAATACAAAATCTCAAGCCCTTCATTTGCCTGCAGAGCTCTCCATCACCCAGTCCTGCCTTTCAGTTCCCCATCCTGTTCTTGGCCACAGCCACTCACCCTCTGGGATCTGGCTTAGGTCTCAGCCTATTTCTCTCCCACAAAAGCCTGCCCTGTCTCCCAAGCCAAATCTCTCATTCCTACCTTGCACCATGACTTACACGCAGACTCTTCTAATAGAACAGTGTTTGATATCCGTCCTTCCTCAACTGGACTTCCCATTGCTGAGGAGCAAAAGTCTCTCTGTTGTTCACTACTCTCACCTCAGCAATGTACCACAACACCTGTCCTAGTGAGTGTTTGGCAAATACATCTTCATACATAGTATAAAAGAAACCCTGCCTTTTCTATCTTCCTACAATTATCAAAGAGAGAGAGAGAGAACGAAAAACTAGGTAACATGATCTCAGTGTTACTCCGTTATCTGTGTATCGGCTAAGCTTCGGTGTAACTTTCATGCATTTGATCTGTGTGAAGTGGAAGGCCTGTAAAGGCAGAACCAAAGGGCTGAAGTGGCCAACATTTAACTAAAACTTCAAGGGGATAGACCTAGTATCTTTTAACATTTGTTTTAATTATTCATATCTTAATTATGCTCAAAGGAAATAATACAAATATATTTTATGGATAAGCAGTTCAGAATATTAAACAGCTTCAGATGTCATATAGGTGAATCTATAATCTCAAAGTTCTGTGTATGCCAGGGTAAAACTTTAAAGTGCAGCAGGAAAGAAAGGGCTTACACATCACTTATGCATCCCCTTTTCAACATCCAGTTACTGAATTCATCTCATTCACCAAGGATCTCCATGTGGAAGATAAAGGGATACATGTGACATTCCGGCTTCACCACATGGCCTTCACAGTGGCCTTGCGGGATGGTCAGGGCACATACCTTCACTTTCCCTTTACAGATGAGGAGAGAGAGAGATTTAGAAGTCAAGCCACTTCCTAAAAATAAGATAAAGTACCAAATGCAAGGCATAGCCTCTGCACCCAGGCTGCTCTCCTTCTAACCTTAAAACAACACCTGTCCTTCAGCATAGCCTTGCTGAATTATGGATGTGAACTCCGTCTGGCAGTTGTTCAGATGCGTGGCTCTGGGGAGGTGCCCCACACACAATGAACTAAGCAAATCACAGTATGCAAATTCTAGGCTTAAGGTGAAGAGCCAGGACATCCTCTCTGACATAAGGGGAGCAAAGGAACTCCCTACAGCAAGTAGATGAAAATCACCTTCTAGACTGGGAGGTTCATGCAAATGGAGGGCAATGGAAACTGGGTTTTGCTTTCTGCCTCACACCCAGAAGTGTGAAGACATAACACAGAATTATTTGTTCTGTGCCCAGGTGACCAGCTTCCCCAGAAGCTGCAACTACTTTTACCCAGAGCCACTTCTTCATAGCTTGAACGGATGCTAATGAAACTACATGCTGGCTAATAGACCATCTGCTACATTCAGTGTTACAGAGAGGGAGTGCATACATTCTCTCAGAATTTAGTCCCTGCTAGCTCCAGGGAGACCATGGCTCTTCCTGGCTTGACAGCTCCAGCACAGCCTCTGGCTCCAGCATTTTTCTCCCTGTCTCTGAGAGAAACACAGAGCCGGCAGAGGAGCTGCTCACCCATCACTACTCTGTCAAGGGAGGCCATTCAGGGCAAGAATTGCTCCTCAGGGAACCTGCCATCTCCCCAAAGATTGGAGACAAAGTATACATCCTTCCTCCTGCCTCCATGGGAGGGCGGGGTAATGAGGTGCCCAATCCTGGAAGGATCCCCTGGACACAGTAGTGTATAAAGATGGCAGAAGCATTCAGCAAAGTCAGAAGCCCTCGGCTTCGGTGCAAACCTTAAGTATTTCGGATTCCAAACCTTTAGCGTTTTCTGAAAGGAATTCTATAGAAATCAAAAAGTTATTCAAAAGGGGGAGGGATGAAAGGGGAGAGGAAGAGGGTGAGAGAGAATTCTCTTCACAGTTAAAAACACTTGGGAATCAGTAAGATTGCCAGAACTTCCTCAAGAGCCACACTGCTATGAGCTAAATTATAATATTCAGCGTTTTCATCATTTCCCTAATCTGTGTAACACATTTTTAACAGAACAGCTATATCCATTGGCATGCTGTTGGCTGGGAGTGGCACTACCCAACCAAAAATATCTCAGGCAATGTAGACAACTAAATATCTCACACAGCAACCATCACACCAGGCAGAGGAGAGGTGTTTGTTTGTTTGTTTGTTTGTTTGTTTGTTTGTTTTTGTTTGTTTTGCTTAGCCAAGAGCCTCAGGGAGCTGGTGTGAGACACTGAGGATTTGTTGGTATTTTCCTCCTGGGAGCAGACCCGGAACAGTCAACTATCACCATCTCATACAGCAACATTCCCAGAGCAGAAATATGACTCCCCCACTCCCATGGGCCTCTCTGTCTTTTCACCAGGGAGGAAAATCTTTTGCAGACACTATCAGAGAGCTGCTGCTTGCCTATCTTTACCCTGAAAGCAGGTCAGTGTGACTGAAAAACTGGGAGATGTCTGGGTTTCCCAGGACTCTGTAGGAAAACACAAGCACGAATGAAGGGGGGTGTCAACTCAGCAGGGTCAGGCAGCCAAGAGCCAAGCTTCCTTGGGGCTGCGGTTCTAAGCCCACAGTGGGGTTGTTGCAGCTCTGCTTCCTAACATGCGATCTGGGAGTGTTCCAACAAAAGTCATCTATCCTAACCCTTGGCCTCAGAATGAGACCTTACTTGGAAATGACAGCATTGCAGACATAACTGGCTAAGATAAAGTCATCCTGGAAGAAGGTGGGTCATGAATGTACTATGACTGCCCTTATAAAAAGAGAACTTTGAGCTCAGACACAGAGGCTGGGGGAATTGTAGGAGAAAATGAAGAGAGGTGATATGGGGAATAAAAAGACCACCCAAGACTTCCAGAAAAACCCCAGAGGTTAGGACCAAGGACTGAAACATGTTGTATGTTTGCCCTCAGACACCCTGGTCTACCAAAGTGAGTCGAGCCTACAAACTCCCTGATCTCACGTTTCTAGGCTCCCGAGTCTAGCGTCATCTTTGAGGTGATACATTTTTGCTGTTTAACCCAACCAGACTGTGACATCTTGCTGTGGCTCCCATACCAGACAATCCACCCTTTCATAGATGAGAAGGTGACAGGCCCCCTCCTCCTCTCAATAGACATAAGAATCATGGAGTGGAGAGCAGACTGTTTCCAGAAAGGAGTAGATAAATGAGGACCGAGCTGAGACCCTAGCAACCATGGTTGTTTCTTCTGCTGGGCCACCAAGAGAGATACCATGGCTACTGCAGAAGGTTCCATGGGTACCTGATGCTGATGGCAAAAGCAACCAGCACAAGCATAACATTCCCCTAAGAAGAAAAGCCATTAGAACATGGACCCTGGCTCTACACAACGAAAGCTCAACCGAGCCTGGAAAGAACCAGAGACTTCTAGGTTATTACCATGCATGGTCCTTGGTTGGAGAAACCTAGAACCCCTGCTCAGATGTAGCCCATGGCAGCTCAGCATCCAAGTGGGTTCCCTAGTAAGGGGAACAGGGACTGTCTGTCTCTGACATGAACTCAGTGGCTGGCTCTTTGACCTCCTCCCCCTCCCTGAGGGAGGAGCAGGCTTGCCAGGCCACAGAGGACACTGCAGCCAGTCCTGATGAGACCTGAAAAACTAGGGTCAGATGGAAGGAGAAGAGGACCTTCCCTATCAGTGGACTTAGAGAGGGGCAGAGAGGAAATGAAGGAGGAGGGTGGGATTGGGAGGGAATGAGGAAGGGGACTACGGCTGTGATACAAAGTAAATAACCTGTAATTAATATAAAAAAATAAAAATTAAAAAAAAAAAGCAGAGACTTTAACCAACACCACTGCACACATGGAGCCATGCCCAGACCCTTCCCATTCCTCCTCTCATCTCACAATCTCTCCTTTTGCCCTTTCCCCTCTTTGGTAACAGGCTATATCTAACTCACAACTTTGTCTCCAAACAGGGCTGGTCTTGTAGATGTCACTCAGTGGAATCACAGAAGGCTTCGCTCTAACAAAGCCCTGGTATACGGGTTCAATGGGTTGCTGTTGCCATCTTGGGATTTTTAATGTTTTAAAAGAGTGGACTTACAATCTTTATTCTGTTCTGGGCTCCGGAAAAGCTGCCCCTTATCCTCTCTTTACTCTGAAATCTACATTAAATTACAGTGCATGTCAAAAGCCAGGAACTGATTACTTTTGCAATTCAATACACCACTTGTGCTGTAGGGAAATGAACTGAGACTCCTGGCTGTGCCGACCACCATGTGCCACACTCCTGGGATGAATAGTGTGGGCGCTATCTTTCAAATTGTGGGTTGCAACTTTTATCAGAATAGTATTTTTATTGATTGTTTGGGAAATTCCCACAATCCACCCTGATCACTCACTTCCCAGTCCTCCCAGATCTATGCACCCCATCCTTGCGCCTTCCCCTGCCCGCCAAATACAAAGAAAATAAAAATGAAGAAGCACACCATATCGAACTTGTGCTGCCCACATAAGCATCGGAACATGGTCAAACTCCCAGGGGCCAACCTCTTAGAGATAACCGAGTCCCCACCACACCCCACCACCAGAGCGATCAACTGTGAAGAGCTACACTTCAGTATCCTTATCACAATTTATAAGGGCTCTCTTAGATTGCTTCCTGTCTAGACTATTCCACATTTTTTTTGGAGGGGGGAGTAAGGGGGTTGTCACAGAAGCTTTCAATGTCTCTCATTTTCAACTGTAAGTCTGCAGTCAAAGATACCACTACAAGAGAAGCTTCTTTGCCTGTAATAACTTTAGGCAGCAGAGATTATCAACTTCCACATGGTTTCTGGTGATATCGTGGGCATTGGACATTCACATGGCCTCTGGCAGCAGCACAGACCACGGACCTCAACATGGTCTCCCATGATGGGTTGCAACTTTAGTGGGTCATTAGATCCTAACACTGAGTTAAGGCCAGCATGGCTTTAGAGTGACATAGGTTGGAATGGATTAGATTGTATCAAAGGCACAAAGGCAGACTGGAAGTCAGGGAAAGCTTTATAAACTGTTATTTCAGTTATAGAGGTTATAAGGTGAAATTCCTTTTTCTGGGACTCAATTTCAAGAAGTTTAAAAGATGTTACATCAAGACTCTAGATTTTAGGTTGAAGTAAAGGCCACACCCAGCATATCTTTACTGGAACACCTGTATGCCTGTTCCTGTGTGCTCTCCCAGGATGCTTCTACCCTGCAAGGTCAAGTCAGAGGATTTGAAACATCAGCTGAAACTCTTTTCCAGCCCTTTTCAAGGCAACTTTGCCAAAGCTATGTGAACTAAAGCTTGGAGAATGTATCTGTTCATTTAAAGGAAAAAATAGAGGTCTGGTTTTGAGAATAAGAATACATAAATAACCATACAACAAGGATATTTGCTCAACCATGTACATAATAGTTTTATTAGTAATAGCCAGAAACTGGAAACAACCTCGGTATCCCTCAACAGAAGAATAGATAAAGAAATTGTGGTACATTTACACAATGGAATACTACTCAGCCATTAAAAAGAAGGAAATCATTAAATTTGCAGGCAAATGGGTAGAACTAGAAAAGATCATACTGAGTGAGGTATCCCAGAACCAGAAAGGCACACATGGTACATACTCACCTACAAGCAGATTTTAGTCATATAGTACAGGATAGACATACTACAATGCACAGACCCCCAAGAAGATAAACCTAATGGGTATCTTAGACTTCATGTCAGCCTACTAGTAGGGGAGGGAGGGATATGTCTGACACAGACTTTGTCCCCTGCTTTTTGATCACTTCCTCCTGATGGGACTTCCCTACCAGGCCACAGGGGAGGAAGCTTCAGTGCATTGACACAAAGCTCCAACTTTCAAATGCCACTACCCTGAGTGGCTCTGAATTGGTAGGACTTTCTATTGTTATAAAGACCTTGATCACTCCTGATACTGGAGTCTTTTAAAAAAAAATCTCATGCTAAGACATATTTATGAATCATCCTAAGTCACATCACAAAAGATTCAAAACTGATGACTCCGTTCTAAGGAGGAGTTGGTCTCGTGGCTGTGGTATGCCAGAGCACACAGGTTAACATCACTTGAACTGTATTTTTATCTCAACCCAGAAATGCTATAGCACAATACAAAAAAATAACCTCTTCAGTTTTATTCTGTCAAAGTGATTCTTTATTAGGTTATGTTTAATGGTTTAAAACGTCGTTTGCCATAGAACATGTCAGTGCATTTTATAGCGATCTTCCTCCAACAAGTGATGATGTCAAGAAAGTAATTAAGCGTCTCTTTTTCATTTTGGCATTGTTGCCAAGTTCTCAAGTTCCTGAGTGTCAGAGCTTCTGGCCTTTAAGAGGAATGTTACAAAGAACCAGGAACAAAGGAAGGTGATCCACTTGGCACTCAATAATGAAGCTCTCCTTGTCTTTTGGTAACACTCTATCTCAAATTATGCCTGCCCAGCTTAAGAAGGAATGGCCAAATTAAGCTCATGTTTATTAATTAGCTCATTACATTTATAAGGCAGGAAATAAGCTTGTTAAGGGAAAGATCTAGTCCTTTTGCATCCCAGAATTAACCTTTTCTGAGTTCAATTTTTTTGGAAATAAAATTAACAATATTTCCATCAGACCACTAGAGTCAGAAAGGCAGTTTATAAACCCAACTATGGGGAAAAATACTTATAAATCAAAACTACAGTCCATGCACAACACTCAAATCTGTTTCTGAACTGCTCTTGGCATCTGCATTGAATCTGAGTTGATTCAAGATTAAGCTTAAGGATCATTTGCATATCTGCACAAAACCGTAGCACACTTGAGCACTACCTCCATCAGCTTGTTTGCATGGAAGCACTAGAGAAGTTCCTGTCACAATATGCGCACATCCCACACAGGTCTTTTTTAGATTTTTACACCTGCGGGCAGTCAGACACACCTCAGATATTCAAAATAAAAATGCTTGAGATATTGACTTTCCTCAGCTGTGGCTTCTTTGGTACAGTCCCTGACCTACCTAACTTTCATGTTCTCTGAAAACAGACCTGAGTTTAGGGCAAAGCGGAATAAGAGTGAGAGGAGTCAGAGCGCCCCAAGGTCAAATCTCACAGGAGGTGGCTTGCATTTCTTAGATTCTTTACTATTGCTATGATTGCATACCATATCCAAGGAAACTTACAGAAGAGTTGCTTTGGAGCTTACAGTTTCAAAAGGTTAGAGTCTGTGACCATCATGATGGGGAACATGGCAAGCGGCCAGGCTTGACACTATAGCAGCAGTTGAGAACTTAGATCTTGAGACACAAGCACAAAGCAGAAAGAGCTAAGAAGGAATGGCATGAGCTTTCAAAACCTCAAAGCCACCAGTAGCACACCTCCTAATCCTTCCCAAACAGTTCCACAATTGGAGACCAAAGCTATGTGGGCCATCTTCATTCAAACCACTGCAGGTGGGCTACGTCTGCTCTTTATGAAATGAAGATGAGAACACCCATCTTGAAGTGAGGAGTGAAACACACAGAATTTGATAGGCATTTAATAAACAAAGTGTCCTTAAAGATGCAAACTCTTTTGTCTTTGTGACTATCATCAGAAAATGAGAAGAATGGAGTTGTTTCTTGTAGCCTTGGATTTGACTTCCTTGAGATTTGCAGCTTCCACAGAAGCAATACTGCATCAGCTCTGAGGTGAGACAAGTTATAAAACACCTGCTTCTTCCCTCTCCCCTCTCCCTTGAGGAAGTCCTTGGCTTTTTACTCAGTGATGTTGTACTAGGCACTTTTCTACTCTGAACACTTGGACTTCCATAATTTAATAAGAAAGTGATTATGTCATCATAACAGTAGCACTTTTGTTTAGTGCTTACTACATGCCAGACAAACCTTTGCTTTTATTATCTCACTTATTGTGATGATGAGATAATAGGATAATAGTGGCATGATAATAAATAAGAAAGTAGGTATATTTTAAAATATTTTTAAAGGGGTGTGTGTCTGTGTGTCTGTGTGTGTGTGTGTGTGTGTGTTTGTATGTGAATATGCACACAAGTATCCAAGGTGTTGACAATAGAAAGGTTACAGGTGCTTGTGAGCCACCCAAAGAGGAAGCTGGGAACTGAACTCAGGTCCTGTGCAAAAAGGACAGATGCTCTCAACCACTGAGCCACTTCTTCAGCATCAAATTCACTGTTTTTATTCTGAATGATGCACAAATAGCCCAAATAATTGGTCAAAACTTGCACAAAAAGCAAAATGACAGGCTTCAGGCTTTATAATTCTGTGCTATTTCAGCATTCCCAGAAATTATCACAACATAATGAAAAGGCAACCAACTATATAATAATAATCAGAGAAATATAAATTAGAGCAAAATGAGTCTCATTTTATGCCTATGAGATGACAAGTATTGCAAGGAGAACCAATGATAGAAGGTGGGCACTCAAAGGCCTTTGAGTCAGGACAGACATGTAAATAGAATTAATTATTCTGTAAATATTAACTAATAATGGTTATTAACACAGCAGCAGTTATTCCTTAACCCACTATTTCATAAATAAAAGACACAGCAACTTGTTAGCTTTATAATAAGCCTTAAAACAATAGGGCTGGGCAGACAGCAACCCCCGTAGGCTTCTTTCCTATCTCCCAGCCACACACCCCATCCCATCCCATAATCATTTCTACCTAGGCTGCTTCCCATCCAAAATCCCCTTAAATACTTGCACATGTTCCATTTGGGCTGCTTCTGCTCCATCAGCCTAATTCTCAGAGCAAACTGTTCTTGGCCATGTGCTGCTGGTTACCCTATCGTGACCTGCTCATTTCCTCCTGCTACATCTTCTGCTTCCTCTCTCCTCTTCCTCCTGATGGTCTCTCTAAGACCCCAAGCCCAGAAACCTTCACCCCACCTACCTCTCTTCTGCCCAGCCCAGGCTGTTAGTAGCTTTATTAGCCAATCGGCAATTGGCGATAACTGGGGAGCAAAGTTACAAAGCATCACTTGGTGTACGTGAGAATGTGCTCATCTAGGGTGTAACCAGATCTTGGAGAGCCAGTAATTAACCATTAGATACGTAGTTCTAGACTAGAACCAGAACAGGGAATGCAAGTGTGCTGGCCCAACAAGCCTGCTCCAGGATCGTGTCCCAGGAAATCATCATGTGCATCTATAAGAAGAGGAGTTTCTAGTTCTTCGCACCATTTGCCAATGTGGGTGTTTAAATGAGAAATGCCTCATAGCCTCCAGCCTTTGAACCATTATCCCTGGGGCGGTAGTGCTGTTTGGGAAGCTTTAGGATGCGCAGCCTAGCTGCACTGTATGTCACTGAGGGGAAGCTCTTATCGGCTGACAGCCTCACCACACTTTCCAAGTTCCCCCTTCCTGCCTCCTGCTTCCTGCTTGATGTTTGAGATAGTATCTCTGGCTTCCTGACCTGCTACCACATCCTCCCTCCTATGGACTAAGAAATAGTTCATAAAAAATGTATTATTTCTTATCCTGCTGAGACCATAAGCCAAATAAACTCTCCCTCCAATAAGTTACTTTAATCACAACATTATAAAAGTAACTAATACGTGGATAAAGTAATAATACATGTGGGAAGGCTGTCCTGGGCACCACACCATGCTGAGAAGCACCCTAGGGCCCCATATCCTAGAGGCTAGGAGCATCTTCCCCTATTTTGACAACCACACATGTCTTCACATATTCCAAGTTATCTTTAGATATGCAAAATCATGCCCAGATAAGAACCGCTTCCATAGAAGAACATGTTCCAGGATGCTCACTACAGGGTCACTTGGGAGGTGGGAACAGGCACTCTGGGGTTGCCATCTGAAAAATAAATAAGTAAAATGTAAGGGATGCCCAGTATGAGATAGTAAGCTGACGTCAAGCACAATGAATCAGATGCGTGCAGTAGAAACATGGATCTTTACTCACAGTCCTGAAAAAAGAAAGAAAGAAAGAAAGAAAGAAAGAAAGAAAGAAAGAAAGAAAGAAAGCAGAATCAAACACAAAACACAGATTTATTTATACAAATGACCAGTATTTGTTCACAGAAATATATATAGTTTGAATCTATATATCTACATCAGTGTTTGAATATATACATAGATTGATAGATAGACAGACAGACAGACAGACAGATAGATAGATAGATAGATAGATAGATAGACAGATGTAGATACCTGGGCCAGTAGGGACAAGGATGGAGCAGTAGAGGAATAAAAGGAAACAGAGGAAGAGTGATCTCATTTCAGCCAATAACAATGGAGGTTAGGAAAGGATAAACTTATGTAGGATCAGATAATAATGCTATATGCTCTAAGGTCAGAACCATGTTTTCAGCTGCTCCAAAAAGAATGAATAGACTGGTAATAGATGATAAATACAAAATTGCAAGTGTGTGTATGTGCACGTGTGGGCGCGTGTGCATACATGTGTGCGCATGCATGTATATGTGTGTGCTCAAGCATGTGTGGAGCAACTTGGGAATATATTTCAGAATGGTTTGTGTTGTCACATTGATGATATTCACATTCCATCTCGATTCGTTGTCTTCGTTGTACAATCTGAAATTCTTAGATGTCACCCAGCTTGTCCTGGGACACGGAGCTTGATCCCTGACTCCAGAGGCCGTCACATTTGTGTTACATGTGAAGCTGTTCTTTGGTCAGGGACACCTGGACTGAACATCTCAGCTTGTTTCTCATGTGGAGGTGGGCTGGGGCATCAAACCCTGTTTGTTCACAGGCTCTAGGAAGAATGCCCCATTACTGCTAGGATCAATCCTCTGTCCTTTCTCATCATCACGAGTGTAGTTAAGCCACCAGGATCTATTAGGCGACACTGCTTCTCATAAATAACCCTATTCCAACTTAGCTTATCCATTAAGATTTTTCTAGACTACCTTAAAAACCATAGTGACGGCCGTTGCTCTTAGTTTAAGAACCTATGTTTCTGAATTTAGCATTCAATTATTTTTGTGATCTGGCCTAAGGCAGTGTTGCTTCCAAAGAATAATGGGATCTGGTTAACTGAACTGTCATCTCAACACTAAACATTCAGTTATTCTTTAGTCAAGACGCTGCACAAGTTATTTACAAACTTCTAGGTGGTCCTATTAGCTCTTCAGGACTATCCAGATGTTATGTAAGAATGGAGGAGAATTTAAAAGCAAGATCACGTGGGGTAAAGAAAATAGTAAGCTTTAGAACAGGGTGTCACTCACAGATAAATTTGTGGCATATGAAACCACAAACAGAAAGGACCAACTGGTCAACCAGTAAGCAATCGGCATGCCTAACATAGGTTTACGACACTCGGGCTGCTGGGTGGCTCAGCAGTAACAGCAAAGCGTAGCTTAGCTCTTATCTCCAGAGGGAAGTGCAGCAGGGTGATAGGTACTATGGTGCGGCGAGTTGAGGACCACCATCGAGAGGAGCCTAGGGAGCCTGGTGAGACGTGATGAAAAAGCGCCATCAAAAAGACTGCCAAAAAAGGGAGCCTCAGCTAAGATCTGAACAGTGGATACAAAGCTGAGGCTGCCGGCGTGCCGGGTCCTGAGTCAGCAGACATCAGGGAAACCCATTACAGGCAGAGACAGTGCAGTCCAAAGGTTCAGGGGACATGGCAGGTTCAAGAACAGCACTCTCCATCTCCGGACATATATATTCAATGTGTGGAAACAAGACAAAAAGCTCATCCAAGCTACACGAGCCTGCAGAAAGGCTGTGGGGGTGGAGCTAGTGATCTACAGACCCAGAACCCTTGACAAATGTCAAGGGTAATGTGTAAGCCTCGCTGAGGCCCTGAGTTACAGCTAGCACGGTGCCATGAAGGCTGCTGTTTTTCCTTCAGATGCCCCTGGCGCTCTATTTGACATGGCTGTGGGAGCCAAGCAGAGGAGAAGCATCGCTCAGGCGTTTTTGACAGAGAAGACACCGTCAGACAGAAAAGCAGAAAAGGAAAGGCAGACGCAAGGGCAGCAGGAACTTGGCTAAATGAATAGCCGTGGGAAAAGGCAATTTCTGTGTGGTCAGGAGAGGGCAAGAAAGACTTAAGAGATTTCCTCCCGTGCTGTTCCAAGTTCACTCGTCTTGAACTTTGGATCTGCTACCAGAGAGGGCTTCCTGCGAGGGAGATTTGTGTGGTCTCAGGAGTGTGGCCCAAGGAGAAATTGCTTTTTTAGCTCCTGCTGAATGAAGTTCTGTGACTGCCACTGGTCAGATGTCACAGCGGTCAAGAAAGGATGTTCTCTTGCCCTACCTTTGTGGGGTTGGTCCTGGGAATGATTAAGGCAGTACTATGCAGAGATGATAAAATACATGTTATTAGATGGGAATAATCTAAAGGAAATATCATGGTGAGGAAATCAAGTGAAAGAAAAGTAATTGCCTTATTTATTTTTTAATTTTCATTTAATTTTAGCAGCACTGAGAATTGAGTGCAGACCTTCTGATGCTGGGCGGCCACCTAATTGTTAAGCTGGCTCTGCCCCCGCCCTCCACCTTTCTTTGTCATTGTTTAAATTTGGTGAAAGTACTATGTTCTGCAATATTTTTTCTTTTTCTTTTTTTTTTTTTTTTTTGAGACAGGGTTTGTTTCTCTGTGTAGCCTTGGCTGTCCTGGAAGTCAGTATGTAAACCAGGCTGGTCTCAAATTCACAGAGATTCCTGCTTCTACCTCCTGAGTGCTGGGACTAAAGGTGTGTGCCATCAAACAAACAAACAACAAAAAAAAAAGGTATGCGCCATCACCACCCAGCATTGTAATTTCTATTTTTAATGTAAAATACTTACTAAAACTCAACCTAGTCACTTGGCTAAACCTTTCTGCTTTTTAATATATCTTCTTTTTTTAAAGAATGTGTGTAATGAATTAACTAAAATCTGAAAATGGCATGCCTCCCAAACAGGAAGAGCCTGGCTACATGTTTATCTGCAATAGGAAGCCAGACCATGTCCTTGGAAGCTTAAGAAAGGAAAGCATTGCTTGGATATTTTTGACTGAAGCTTTGAAAACTAGTATAATTTGGAAAGCTGCACAGAACCAAGGCAGTAAGGGATGGGACGATTTTCCAGGCCCTTTCTGTTCCTGTCAGATATCATCGGGCACTCTGGGGAACCCAAGTCAAAGGTATCTGACTTGAAAAAAGAGCTAGGCATGAGCACAACCGTTTCAAAGCAACACTGAGTATGAGAAGGACCACAAAAAGAGGCCAGAGAAGAGCCGTGGGAAAGGAGACATGCGCTGTACACAGATGGCTCAGTCACTCTTTAGAGGAAAGTGCTGCAAGGGTCATCACTATTCCCCTCTGGACAATGATGGCTTTTATTCCACCCCCTTTGTCAAGAGAAAACACTGGGTGGAGAGACAGCCATTTCCAGAGCTGCTTTCTTCTGGGAGGGGTCCTTGGCAAAGTCATGAATGCTGATTATACTGTTTATACACAGATAAGAGTAAAGAAGTCATTTGTTCTTGGGGAATTTTAATGTGACTGTGGGGTAAATGACACAGGAAGGAATGGAGGGAGGTCAACAGGATGGTTGTCTGATGAAAAACACGAGCCTTCCATCTCCCCTCCCCCCGCACACACACACACACACACACACACACACACTCCAAATGAGTACATGGACTAACCACATTTCAGGACCGTTGTACCATATGGCCCATTGACTTCCCAGGGGTCGAGGGGCTTTCCAATAAAGCGTGGCCTTTAGTGTCTAGCATATATCTATATCCTGGATTTCTGCCTTCCAAAACAGTCCTGGACCTCAACTTCTGTGCTTCCTGGAAGTCAGTTTTACATATTTAAGAAGATTGCTCCAGAGTTGCTGAAAAGACCAAATTAAAATAGAACTAAAATAAAAAACACTGTGTATGTGTGAAAGAGTATGTGTGTAAAATCAATAAATATGAGTTCCTACCTATTACTATTTATTGAGAAATATGTTCTTGAATTTTAAGGAGCTGACTTAAAAATCTTAATTATAAATTGTGAAAAAATCAAAGTCCTATTTTAATTGCTCATAAGACTTCAGTCATAGGTGAAGCGTAAAGCCAGCACAGGGGCATGCATTTTATGTAAGTGATAAATTACTGAGGACCTTGCATAAATCAAAACTTGCATAATTCATGACTAATTTTTTCACTGGAATAAATATAAAGTCTGAAGATGCTAGAACATAAATCCACAACCATTGGAGCATAGTTTGCCTTAATGCAACCCTATATTTCCTCGGCATTATCTATAATATTTTACAAAGTGCTTTCTCTGAAATTAACTGTAGTAGGTAAGTTTGTTTCCACTGTGTTTCATTACAACTACCTTCCCTTTCAAGTATCTTTTCAGAACCAGTACCAAAATGAGTGCCATCAGTTAATAAGCAGTGGATTCTTTTTTTTTTTTTCTCAATGCAGTTTATTCAGGAACCTTGAACAATCTTCTGACCCTGGGGAAAGCCAGCCCACAGCTTAAATAGCCTCTGGGTAGCCAACCCCAGCATGCCACGTGGGCAATGCAGATAGGTCCACATACACGGAAGCAAGCCAGATTCTCAGCCTTAGCCAAATATGGAGTTGTTTGTGACAGAGAGCACTCACCATCGGGAAGGTGGAAGGCGGAAACCAGCTCCATCTTTAAGGCATAGCATTCCGCAGCTCTCTACAGTTCCCCCTTTTTGTTTTAGACGCATCAGGCAAGAGTAGAGGTCTGATCTCTGATATTAGAAATAAATTGGGACTTTGTACCGATGTTCACTTAGGTGTCATCCACCCAAAGAGCATCAGACCCGTCCGATACCTTTTTCTCAGAGGCGGGACCTGGGGCATCAACCCGCATGCAATCAGACATGCTCTTCTCTGGGTCGAAAGCGGCTGACCCTGAGTGCAGTGCTTAGCCTCGCATCCTGAGCATAACATTTTAGCTTTTTATGGTAGCCAACCATGCTTGGGGAGACTGCTTCAATGGCTGTAAAGGCCTGAATGATCATGGCTGCATTACACTGTTGTGAGACTCTAATCTTGCATATACACCACAGGCAAACCAAGGAGACCAACACCAGAAGGCCTGCTAACGCTCCCATGCCCGCCCATTCCTTCAGATGATTCATGGCTGCAGCAATCCATGATGATAATCCTGTGGCTAGTCCTGCGTCCACTCTGGTAGAATTTACCATAACAATGGCCACTCTCAGCTGCTCCATCATAGTATCGAATTCTCCAGTCCAATTACCTAAAATATAGCTAGACAATTGTTTAGACAGATTTGCAGCATGGGAAAAATTCTCATATTGTATGCTAGTGACACAAAGTCCAGCATACTTCCATTGACAGCCAAGTTGAGCGATTTACCATAGGGTATCAATTTGCTCCAAGCAGTGGATTCTTAACCTTCAGCATCAGCCTCTGGGAAGTCCTCCCCATTCCAGTGACCCCCATCCCACCCCTCCAGCTGCTCAGCCCAGAAGCCTGACCCACTCTTGATCCTTTTCTTTTTTTTTTTTTTTTATCCTTTTCTTTTACCAACACAAAATCCAGAAACTCCTGTTGGCCCTAACCTGAACGCTTTTCAAGAAACTAATCCTTCCTCATCACTTCCACCTCTGCTCCTCTGGTCTGTAGGAAATGGCAACAATTCCCCAGGGGACTTCCTGTTTCACCCTTGTCCCTAGAGAATGTAGTTCTACCGAGCACAGGGAATATCCTCTAAAATTACGTCACATGTCTTACACGTAGATCACAGGTGTGCAATACTTCTGTTTTCACTCACGGTAAAATCTGACTCTATGCTGGAGCCTCCCAGACCTCCCAGGCCTCATCCACCAACTCTTCCTTTTTCTGTTCATTCCAACCACAGGCTGGTGGGTTCACAGGCACGGCAAATGCCCTGTGGCCTCAGAGCCTGTTACACTTTGGGTGTGAAATGCCCCCCCATAAGCCCATAAACACCAGGTGGGTACTGTTTGGGAACATGAGCGCTAGCTGGCAGACATAAGGCACTCGGGGTACCCTTTAGAAGATTGCAGGCCAGTCCCTCCTTCCAGCCTAGCTGTTCTTCACCCAAGCCCATAGTCGCTGTCACTTCTGTAGCATTTTTTTGTATTGGCCATGCTGTTTATTGCTATTTTTCCCATGAGGTGTAAGTTTCATGAGATTTGGGATCTGGATCTCCTTTGCTCTACCAAGAGTGAGTGTGAGTTTATAGAACATAAAATACTATCATGGCAAATAAATAAATAAATAAAAATAAAAAGTCTATGTCAATTCCAGTTCCTACCCAAATATCCAGGCACTGCTTGGTAACATCAGCTCTGCAGTCAGTGGGAGATGGAACATCAGATTTGACTGTGCCAGCTTGTCCTTGTCAACAGGCATTGGAGAATAATAACAAAGTATTTCATTCCTTAACAGAAGTGACGAACAATAAACACATTGTCATAAACATATATCAGACTTTTATTTGCATTGTAAAATCATATTGGCAGCTGTGCAACAATAAAAAGTTAAATAAAAAGTTAAGATCATGAGTTACACAAGAAACAAATAAAATCTGGTCCCTCTGCTTTGGGGTGTGCTGGCTGTGTGTGCTGGCCATCCATCCCTGCCCTGGCGAATGACGTTAATAA
The DNA here is from genome assembly GCF_030254825.1 of Meriones unguiculatus. NCBI lineage: Eukaryota > Metazoa > Chordata > Mammalia > Rodentia > Muridae > Meriones > Meriones unguiculatus. Next base: position 172,505,835 of record NC_083350.1, on the reverse strand, counting down.
GCTATATTCCTGGAGCAGCAAACATCTCTACCCTTTAGTTACTATTCTCTGCCTCGGTAAAGAAGCCACTTGTTAGAACCTGAAATTCCTTTGATTTCAGACTAATTTTCTCTTGTTTTATCCTAACTCAGTGATTCTTCACAGAGATGAAATATCAGAGTTGCCTGAGGTGCCTGTCCACAGTGTATGTTCCTGACCCTTTCCGGAGCTATCCGGGCACTGAGCCTTGGCAGGTGACGAAGGGGAGTGTTTATGAAACAGTGGTACTAGGGAAAGCACTCTGATAATTCCAAGCTGCTCCTCTGATTCAGAACCAATGGTGTAGCAGATACATTGGCTGAGTATTATTCCTGTACGTTATCTTAATTGAATGCTAAGAGAGTTGGGAGGAACCCTCAGTACTCAATGGCACAGTATTTACAAGTTTACCAAAGCAAATGTCTCTCTACCGAGGGAAGAGAAACACGGCCAGTCAATGCCATGGAATAATAATTCTATACAGTGAGTAAAGAGAGGAATTATCAAAGGTCGACACAGGGAGTGGAAGTCTGGAAAGCTACTTGAACTTTAACACATCTTACTTATGAATTATTTTTGTGCCTCAGAGAACAGAACCCACAAGCCGTCCAAACATTCTACCGCCGAGTCCACATCCCTAACTCACTGATACGCATTTCCTGCCTGGGTTGGAAACATTCATTTCTTTAGTTCTAACACTTCTAAACATATCAGTGTCAAGAATAGATTTCCCCAGGCCACTGTGATCCAAATCAGTCTTCATTTTCTGTAATTTATCTCACATCCCAAAGGCTAGAAGACACAGGCTCTGAAAGGTGGATTTTACCAAAGGAGTAAGAGTGAGGAATAATTCAAAGTTAGGGCACAGAGGTGGGATGAGGAAGTAAAACAGACCATGAGACCAGGAACAGTTTCCAAGAGGAAGCAACACTTTAGTCTGTACATGATGGACATGCAAGAGTGACCCGGACCAGAACATGAAGAAGAAAAGGCAGAGAGAGAGAGAGAGAGAGACTGAGAGAGAGGGGGGGAACATGTAGGCTGGACTAAGATGCAAAGGGGACGTATATCTTGAGAATGAAAAGAGCCAAGTGCAGTGGAGCTGGGCTCAGCAGGCAGAAAGACAAGTTAGCCGTGCCATCAAGGTTAACACACAGTCTGTGTCAAGGGATTTGAACTTTATCTCAGGGTTGAAAGGAAAACACAAACAAAAGGAGAGGTCTCTGCAAGCTTTGCAGTTTGGGGATATGCGAGCATGGTTATAGGATGAAATCTGTGACTTTCATGTAGATTGTAGAGAGACCAGGTAGGAGGATACAGGAGAGCTGGGAGGCTAAGCACCCTTCTCCCTATTGTAAAGTGGGAAGGGGCAGCAGAACCTCCAAAGATTCTTCTCTCTTGGGAGCTTATGTTAGTCTACATCAACCTAAGAAATCAGAATAAGCCAGCTGTGGTAGACCAAGCCTATGACTCCAGTATTCAAGAAACTGAATAAGCCAGCTGTGGCAGATGAAGCCTGTAGCCCAGGACTCAAGAGACTGAGTCTGGAGAGTGGCACATTAGAGGTCCACATGGGCTATGTAGTCAAATAAGGGCCAGATAAAGTAACACAGAGACACCCTAACTCTAAAAATCAAAAAAAAATGTATAAATAAGCCTACTCTTTTTTGAATATGTTATCAATCCCCTTGTAACCAAGAACTGCCAAACCATCTTGGTATCTGAGACTGTACTGTGGCCTCTTTGGTACCAAGGAATCATTCAGAGGCTGTTTGGTCTGGCTTGTCATAAATGTCTTGCATCTGCCTATGGATCAGGATGTAGCTATCAGCTACTTCTCTAGCACACACCTGCCTTCCACCAGGCTCACTGCATGGTGATGATGGACTATTGCTTATTGGAGATGAACATGTAAAGAATGGCCTGGATGGCATGAATGAGACCCCACCAGGAGTTAAAATAGAAGACAAGAGAAAGAAGAAATAGAAGGGAAGACAGAGTACAAATTTGAATGGCAGAAAGGCACTTGGAGAGACAAATATGCCAAAAATATTGACATGAACACCAGAGATTAGCCTTTTGGTATTCAGGTTCACAATGTAAGGTGTATCAAATGTCACAAGTGGGTTTATGTGAACACAGATCACACAAACCTTTTTTGTCCCTTGTTTTGTCTTCTTGGGATCAATGCAAGTTCAGTTCCTAGTAACAGCTGGAGGCCGTCGATGCACTCCTCAGAGCTGATTAGCAGAGATGTAGAACAGTGGGTTTGCATTAAAACAAAATATACTGGGGAGAAACTTGGGTGCAGATCATAGGACTTGATGAGGAAGGAGACCTCGAAGTTGAAACTAAAAGTTGCTGACAACCAGAAACAGAAGCTTCTCAAGAAATTGGATATGCTTGGAAAGAAAAAGAAAAGGGATGAGAAAAAGCTAAACAGCAGTAAACATACAAACAAAATCCTCTTCTTCCTCTCCCTTTCCCCCTTCCTCCTCCTCCTCCTCGTCTGAGACTTCAAAAAGCAGCATTGTGAGTGACTATAAAGGGAGAAGGAGAAGAAGAAAAAGAAGAAAAACAAATGTTCAGAAGCTAAAACCAATGACTCTAAAGAGGACAAGTCTAAGAAGACACTTCATCAAGAACTCTCTAGCAGTCACGGTGACAGGGAAAAGCCAAGAAAAAAATTAAGGCTTCTGAAACAAAAGATTTCTGGGGAGAACAGCAGATGGGTCTGTTTTGGTTCTGAGAAAAGCTCAAAAGCTATCGTCATAGTCCAGAGAAGAAAAGTCTGACAGGATGAAAGAATACAAAGTCACTGCAGGGCTGAGGACAGCAGAAGCCCAAGCAGGAGTCCTGGTAGTCGTAAGCAAAGGTGGATGAGGGACTGGCCGCAGCGAGGCCTCAGTGAAGAGCAGAATGGAAGAAAGGACACCACAAGCCATGCGCCGATGGGTAGAGAAGAGAGAATGCAGTGAACACCTGTGAGATAAAGGGAGCAGCAGAGGGGTCAACAGCATTGGGGCAATGACCGGGGAATGAAAGGACTCTGTTTTCTTACTGAATATCTTTATCAAGAGCTAACACACACCACACACAATTTAAAAATCTCTTAATTAAAAAAAAAAAAGTGTTTGCACCCAGGGGAGACTTACAAACACTAAAGGCCCTGCATACACAGAGATCTTTCAGTGACTGCAAAGACAACTGTGGTAGGAGTTGTTCCACAAGAACAAAGTATGCTGGCCATAGCCTCTGAAGTGTGAGCATGTAGGGTCAATGCCATAGATGTGTTACAAGTTGCAGTAATTTACACAAAAATATTATCTATCGTTCCTCACATTTAGTTGGTGATACTAATGTAGAGTTTTATTGCTCTGATAATTTTGTTTCTGCTTTCTTTGTACAGTGTAATTTTATAGTTGATAAAGATATGAAGATTATCAGTTTCTTTGATCAATAACAATACTACTAATTTTTTTTAACACTGGAGATACGCTATATATTTCTCTTTAGTGGAATTCCATTTGGATCAAGTTGAGAAATCCTGCCCTATATCACAGCCTCCATTTCATTCACTGTGTATCCCCCACTCTCCACCCCTACCTATTCCATAACTTAAGGAGCTTGCCAATGGCCTTCAGCTTCCTACTTTGTGGCAGCACCTGTCAGCCTCATGGACAACTGGCCCTCTCATGAAAGTTCACAGTGATTCAAGGACATGCCATCATGTCAGCCTTGACACTCATGGAAGTAACACACAGGAATCAACATTCACACTGTTCAGTAAGTGAGATGCACTGGGCACTGCCCATTCAGGATGGATGTCTGTAAGGCACAGGGATGGTCAGAACACTGCACTTCTGCTGTGTGTCACGCTGAATGATCCATCCCAGCCGGGTCCTTCCTCCTCAAGCAAGGGAGAGCTCCTGGAGGGTCCTGTTATCTTACTAACATCAGACCACTCCACAATCTGCAGAGCTGCCCCTCCTGGATCTTTTCTCAGTGCCACAACTGTTTACCAAATTTCAGAGGACAACATAATGGAGGAGCAGGGCATACAGGCAACAGTCTGGGAAACATAATGGGGGTTAAACTTGTAAGCTCTGAGCCAAATATCCTGGGTTTGGATCTTAGCTTCCATAACAAGCCAGGATGACCTCAGCAAGTTATCAGTGTTTTTACTGTTTTGTGAAAGGGGGTTGTGGCATAAAGCTAAATTCTAAACTGGGTTTCTAAGGATAATTAAGAGATTGCTTAGAAAGCTTTTAGAACAGTACTTGTCATTCATTACTGAGCTCAAGAGCATCTTTCTCTCCTGGAGTGGAAGACAGAACTAAAATACCCCAACCCTGCAGGAAATGTCCTCCTTGACAGAGACTTTATCAAAGGCATCTTAGATTAAAGAATACTACTCCTAATGTTGGTGTTGGGCCACAAGTCTCCCTTTGTACCTACTGCTACCCAAGAGAATGTCTATTTGGCAGCAAAATGGACTTGGGGTGTTCTACAGCAGAGAATGTATTTGGGAGAAAATGGGAAGATTGCTTACCCACAAGCTAATGCCTCACCCATAGTGTGAAAGCTGGATTTCATACCAAATGTACCTGGACACCAAAGTCTCAGCCTTCTGGTATATCATGGCCAGAATCCAAAGTTACTGACCTAAAAGAAGAAAGGAGTCTGAGTCCCCCAAGAAGTGGCTCTTAGAGCTGAGGAAATGCCTTAGCAGTTAAAGCATTCACCAAGTAAGCAGGAATATCAAGCTGGGCACAGTGGCACATGCCTATAATCCCAGCACTCAGAGGCACAGGCAGGCAGATCTTCGAATTTGTGCCTAGCCTGGCCTACAGAGAGGTTCCAGGATAGCCAGGGCACACAAAGAAACCCTGTCTTGAAGAAGTCCCCAAAAAGAAAGAAACAAAAAGAAAGAGAGAAAGAGAAATGTGGGAAGGAGGGAGGAAAGAAGGAAGGGAGGGAGGAAGGGAGGAGGGAGGAAAGGAGGGAGGGAGGGAGGAAGGAAGGAAGGAAGGAAGGAAGGGAGGGAGGGAGGGAAAGAAGGAAGGAAGGCTTATGGACAGAAGCTGAAGTTCAAAGTTCTGATCTCCCAAACCCACATAAATCCATGTTGGATGGACAAGGTAGCCCACGTATAATTCTAGCCTTAGAAGACAGAAGGGACTCCCAGAGCAAGCTCACCGGGGAGACTAGATGCCTCTGTAAGCTGTGGGTTTGATTTCAGGATGCTGCCGGAAAGTCTAAGGTGGGAGTGTCCCAACATCAACCATTGATCTGTTATACACATACACATGTACCCATACAAACACATGAACATGCAAATACAGACAGGCACACATGTGCTCGTATGCACATACACAAAGGAGAAGAAAAACGTCGTTCTCACAATTTGGTGTTATTCAGAATCACCTAGGAATTTATTTGTTAGTTAGTTGAGGTTCTTTGGTTTTTAGAGACAGGGTTTCTCCATGTAGCCCTGGCTGCTCTGGAACTCACTCTGTAGACCAGGCTAGCCTTGACTCACAGAGATCTGTCTACCTCTACCTCTGGAGTACTGGGGTTAAAGGTGTGCACCATTGAGCTGCCTGGCTTCACCTGGGGACTTAGTACAAACATTTGATAAGGTCTTGTCCACCAATGAGCTAAGTCTATTGTGATTTTCATTAACAAGCCAATTTTTTTCCAACATCCCTGTATCAGTTATCAATTGATGTGTGTGTGTGTGTGTGTGTGTGTGTGTGTGTGTCACTGTGATAAACATAATCAAGCTGTAAGGAGGAGAGGCTTACATTTGGCTTGTGACTTCAGAGATACCAGCCATGGTTACTCAGCTGTTGCTTTGGCACACATGACACATCATGGTGGAAATATGTGATGGAGGAGGTCTCTTCACCTCATGGTGGCCGGGAAGTGGGGAGAGAAGGGTGGCAGAGGAGAGGAAAGGCAAGAGGTGGGCAGGCATGAATCTCTGTGCTCTCTGTAAAGGAAGGTCTCCAGTGGTCTAACTTCCTTCTTTCTAGGCTCCACCTTCCAAAGGCCTTCCAAGAGCACAATGCGCGGAGGACTAAGCCTTCAACCTACAGACTCCTTTAAGGGATGTTTGCATTGTAATTGTTACAGCCCCCAAATGGGAGAATTACTGGCCCCAAGTTAGCAAATCCAACACTAGATGTCCCATCCACTGGAATTCAACACTTAAGGGAATACCTTACCTGAACCCTCTTCAATCCCAAGCTCATCTCTCCGATACTACATGAATATAATTAATAAAGTTGTGAAAGCATTAATTGTGTTTAAGCAATGCTGTCTATACACACTGTGGCATTTCAGAAGGCATTTGGAGAAGTTTATTTTAGACTCGGGGATTTACAGCTCTCACATTGTCTCTCTATTACAGAAAGAATACTTTAAAATTATGATGTGAAGACATTTAATTAAATTTTAATTGAAATGACTCCGGGAAGAAAATTATAAATAGCACATTTGTCTTCACTGTGTTTTCATTAAAAGACACAGAAAGTGATCGATGCATGGTGAACAATGAGCTGCCTTGCACAGAGCATGGTTGCCCAAAGCAGAATCACAGAACTTTCTAGAATAATGGGCTAGAATTGCTACCCCCAACCAAGGTATCCAGAATTCTCAGAATGAATCTCAGAATTCTCAGAATGAGGTTCTACTAAGCATCTTTTAAGAGTGAGAAATTGGCAGTATAGATAGAGCTAAAGCTGCAACTCAGTGGTACAGATCTAGAACTTTCCTAGCAGACGAAAGCGGTTGACACCTAAGGGGGAAAAAGCCACAAAGAGGTGAGTTTTACGTACAGTTTAGTGGAGTACTATATTCTGACCTTTGTCCTTCACTTTAGAGCACAAATTTTACCACAGCGTAGTAACATAGATGGCTTCACAGTGTTCAGAAGAACAAAGGACACAGAAGGGGAATTCCAGATCCCAGAAACCATCATGCTGGGCTTTGAATTCTGACCCCATCCCAACTCTGCAAGCCCACCATTTCAGACACTCAGTCATCAAACCTAAAAGCCGCTCTTTTCCTTACACTCCACAAATGACTCAACAGTAAACTGCATTAGTTATTTCTGCTTTTCAACTATACCTGGAATGCAACCTTTTCTCCACCTCACTACCATCCAAACTCACAATCCCTCAACTGTGTTACCGCACAGCCTCCTAAGGATTCTCCATCTTGTTGGCAGGAACCACACAGCAGCTTCTTTCTGCCCATGTGGACTCCTTTTACTCAGAGTAAGATCACTTTGCTGCTCCTCGGGCCCTTCAGCCACACTCTCACCCAGGACGTATTGCTCTTCCCACTTCTTAAAATTCTCTTGCCGCTTGTGACAGCTATTCTTGATTGTCAACTTGACTCTATCTGAAATGAACTACAGTCCAGAAAGGGATAGCACACCAGTGAGATATTATTGTTGCTTGGTTGGAAGTGGCTAAATCCACTTCTCAAAGATACTTTGAGCTAGAAAGACACACCGTTTTCTGGATCTCGAGGTGGGAAGATGCACACTTAACCTGACCACACCGTCTGCTGAAGACCTATAAGAGGAGAAGAGAGACATTCTCTAAGTTCTGTAGACTCCTGGCTAATCCATCTCTCTATATAGCTACATGCCTTGCTTTCTGTCCTTCTTCAGTAACACTTCAAAGGTTACCTTCTGGGTGATGTCTATGAACTTTGTCCTTATAACTGTTGTGAAACGCATAGAAAACACCAGGAAGACATTTAAAAAACATGACAGCAGAAAAATAAGAGGAGTTGGTTTGGGGACATAATGAAGAAAAAGACTCCCCCCCCTTTCCCTGTTATTCTTTTATATTTGATAATGGAATAATTAATGAAATTTCACATTATGATAACATGAATAGCTACCCAGACTGGCTCATAGAAATCCCACTAACCCTAATAGTTCTATAGTTTCTGGTTGATGTGCTTTTTTAGTCTCTTGTGATTATTATGGGCTACTCTGGGAAGAAGTCTACACACTGAGTAGGACCTTGTGTTCTTGAGTCTGCCATATGTCTAGAGCTTTTGTTTTTCTCGTCCCTCCTGCCATGTTGCTACTTACATGACTCACTCCTGGTGGCTTCTTGAAACACTAGCTCCCCCAGCCAATGTCTATGCCTCAGTTCTTGGCCATCTGTGAAACGATAATGTTTCTTTGGTTTGACCCCGTGTGAATCACTCTGACCTCTGTTGACGGAAGGTGGTGCCCTAAAATAGTCAGGTAGTCCATGGTGCTCAGAGGACATCTGTGTTCATTGCAGCTGTTTACACTGCTGGGGCATGGGCCTGGGGTTTATGGCATAAGCTCTGAGACGCTCACACTGAGGCTCTTTGACAGAAAAACTGAGAGGAGAATATGGAGGATGGTGACGTTTCCTTCACAAGCAAAAGAATGGAGGTGCCTCGCTTCAAGTAGCTAACCTCCGTAAGCAAAGCAAACTCAAACATTCCTCTTTCTCCGCAGATCTCCACATCCCCTGGAGGCCGCGTGATCTGCCACTGCAGCCAGGCGCGGAACTTCAGAAGGAAACATTTTCCAAAGTTGCAAGGGTGAAGCATACTTCAGTGTGTGTCCCCAAGGGTGCAGCTGAGATCGTCCAGCAGGTGTGTCTAGTTCAAAACAACTGCAGCTGTCCCTGCTACCACAGCTGGGAGCTGGAGAATAAGCAAGCAGGACTGAAGAACTCAGATTGTGCTGCTCAGAACCTACCAGGGCTCGAAATGCATTCTGAGAATTATCTCTGAAGCAGCCATCCCCAAGATGCTTAGAAACTGTGGGCTTAAAAAGAGGGAAATGGTTTGGTGTTTCATTTGACTGTGGTCACTAAGTTGTGACTTAACCCCATGGCGTTGGGGTGTTCATCGAACAGTTCTTTCTTGAACATCCAACATGAACTTAAGGGATCTCCACGTGGGAAATAATCCATGCCACAGAATGTTTCCTCGATGATGATGGTGATGATGATGTAGATGTACATGATGGTGATGATGATGTACATCATGATGATGGTGATGTACATGATGACCATGACAGAGATGATGATGTAGATGGTGGTGATGACATAGTTGATGATGATGACATTGATGATTATGTGCATAATGATGATGATAATGATGATGATGATAATGATGATGACATAGATGATGATGATGATGTTGACTTAGATGACCATGATGACTTAGATGAAAATGATGTACATGATGATGAGGGTGGACTGAAACTATATGCTATATTAAATCCTTTCCTCCCCAAGCTGCTCTTAGACAGTTTTGTCACAGGAACAGAGAAAGCAGCCAAAACACCCTTCTGCAGTCACTCTTAATTTCCACGGCCCAGGCCTGCTCATCGATGTCTATGTTTTCCTCCTGTACACATGTGCATCCCAGGAAAGTAAAGATATTTCTGCCAGCTCGCCACTGCACTTCTTTAGTCCCTAGGTCAATATCTGCCACACACTAGGTGCTCAATAATTATTTGTTGAATAAGTAAACCAACTGCTCCAGGATGTCCTCAATCTTCTTCTTACTGTAATGATTTGTGTAAGAAATACTTGATAAATAACAAAAATCAAAACTTAATGAATTTTCCTTTGAGATCTAGGGAAGAATGTTGTTTGGGGTAAAATGTTAGAACTGACTAGAAACATAGTGGAAAGAGGTGGTTAGGAAATCAAAAAAATGAAAGAAAGCCATCAGTGGTATCGATTGCGCCTATGTGATACTGGCTGGCTCTTCAATTTGTTTTCATCTTAGTTTATGTTTAAGCCAGTGCCTCCAAAATTACTGTTTCTGACTGGCGGTCAGATAAATTTCTGACTTTAAAACCACTTTATTTCAAGCTTGACAAATGGCTTTTGTCACGAGGCAAAGTAATTAAGGAAGCAGTCTTCACAGTCACCAGGCTGAGGCTGACATTGCTTCCTTCCCAGTGTTTTGTTACCTGCCTCGTGGACTTGGCAGAGCTCACAGAAAGGCTCAGGGCTGAGTTAGGTACATTCCCTCCTGGCAGGAACTTTGTCAGAAAGATACATCACTCCCTCTACCAAACAGCCTCTGTGTCCAAGGACCATGACAAGCGTGCTGGCACAAGCAGCCAAGCCCCTCTTGCCACCAGGAGAATTTAGTTACTAAGGATGAATATTCCCAAACTGAGGCCTTCTCTCTTCGGGGGTTCCCCACTGTGCCCTAGTCATACTCTCCACAGATGGCATTGTGTTAATAATGAGATGTCAACATCTCCAAGCAGGTTCTTCTGAGCACTAGAATTACCCTCTTGAAGAAGAGAGGGAAAGGAGCCCAACACGCTTGGCAAAGGACAGTCTCTACAGCACATCTCAACAAACAGGATTTTCCTAAAGGCTTAACGTAAGTAATTGACTGTAATGTCTTATAGCTAAGAAAGCTGAGTCTCAGTGAATAGCCAACCTCTATGTATGTTCAGCCATGTGCCCATGGGCAACAGGGACACGTTCTGGGAAATGTGCTGTCTGTCGGCTGATGTGATCCTTGGGGGACATTGCAGAGAATAATTGCACAAATTTGGATGGTGGAGAACAATCCCTTGGCAACGGCAGTTTGATGAAATCAAGGACTATATTAACTGTGAGACGGCAGTGTGTGCAATGACATAAATGTGGCGCACTTTCACAGGAAACGTTTGGGGGTGGACATGGAGAGAAGCAGTGTGACTTTTCCCTCCGGGCATGGTATGATCATGCCATCACTGCCTTGAAGTAGAAACTACCCTGACCTGATAGCCATGACAACCAAGTAAACAGAACAATACGGTGATAAGTAGGTCTATGGCAATAGCAAAGAAGCTATTGGTACTTCCTGTAAAGGAGGGTGGAACGTCGCAGAACCCTTGCCTGGAATTCTAGGCAGTATTCCCATCTACCTACCCTGACCCACTTACAAGCTTGAGAGACGCCGGAGGGCACAGGAAGTGAGAGGTTAGCTGAGAGTGAAGCCTAATGACTCAGCCTGTGTAAAGCCACCATCCTTGTGTAGGAATTTGCAGCGGTGTGTCCACTCACAGGTCACCCAAGTCCTTGTGGCTAGCTATCAGCCATACTTGGGACATAATCCTAATGAACTCACTGATTCACCAACTTGGGCTTAAACAGAAGGAATCCTGGCTCATGTCCTATCTGAAGTGAAAAACCATTTGTTCATGTCTCTACTAAAAAAAAAAAAAAAAAAGACAATGCGACAGATATGCACAGAGTAAGATTTCTAGATTATGTGGTTATTCTCCTTTAAGATGGCTACAGTATTTTACATCCCCACTTATCACTGCACAAGTTTTCAGATTTCTCCACTTCCTCACTGATGCCTGATAGTTTTATTAGTAATCTTCTTTATCTGATAGTAGCCATGCTAATAAATGTGAGTTGTCTAAACATGTTTTTAATTTTTATTTCATCGATGATTAATAATATTGAGATTTTCTTTTTAAGGTGGATAGTGGTAAACATGTCTTTTGATAAAACTTGTGGATGTGTTTTGTACAATAAGCCCCAGTGCTTACTCTGTCCTTCATTTCATGGTATTTTTTAATGACCAAGGTTAAATTCTGCCAACCCTTGTGGGCATTCTCAAGCTTCTTTGTAATTCTATTTTTTTTCACAATTTACTCATTATAAATCCTGATTGAAGCCCCTCCCTCAGCTCCTCCCTGTCCCACCCTCCCTCCCTCTTCCCCCATTCCCTTCCTCTAGTCCACTGAAAGGGGAAGTTCTCTGCTGCTGCCATCTGCCCATAGCTTATCAAGTCTCATCAGGACTGCCTGGATCCTCTTCCTCTGTGGCCTGCTAAGGCCACATCATCAAGGGCAAGTGATCAAAGATCAGGCAACCAAGTTCATGACAGAGGCAGCCCCTGCTCCCCTTGCTTTGGAACTCACATGGAGACAGAGCTGCCAATTGGCTACATCTGAGCAGGGGATTTAGGTCCTCTCCATGCATGGTCCTTGGTTGGTGTATCAGTCTCTGCAGGACACCCTGGGCTCAGACTGTTTTTAGCTTTGTTGGTCTCAAGTTCTAATCTGCTGAAATATATCTTCCCTTCATTTCAGAATAGCTACCAAATTAAGATGCACCATGCTGGTTATTTATTAACTGTGCACATTAGACTCCATTCGAAAAGCTGACATATATGAAACAGCCTACTCACATGAAATCTATACAGAGAGAAAAGATAACATCTTAGCAGGAGGTGTTGTTCTTTATACTCCTTCAAAAAAGAAAAAGTAACTGTAACACAGCACACAGATGTGTGTTGCTCTCCAGAGACATGTGTCTTTCACACAGAGGAAGCACTCTGGCATGTCCTTTCCTGACTTGCTAATTGTCAGAGATGTGTGTTGTATAAGACTTCTCAACAGGCCTGGGGTAGCTGGACCACGCACAGCAGTAGTCTTGCAGAATGATAATGCTGGACAGCTTCCCGGGCATGGTTTTAATTAAGGGCCTCAGTTCTGCAAGATCAGAAGGTGTCTCGAGTGTGGATTTATCTCTCCTGCTGTAACGCTCTTGAGAACCCTTTTGCAGGTAAACTGAATGAGCACTTGTGAGCTTGGAAGTGTAAACTGTCTCATGGCAATAAAGGAAGCCCTGCATTCACAACGCACAGGGAGAAAGGCTGCAAAATGCTTATCTCCTTAGCACTATATGGCCATAGCAACCATCAGCTCTCAGCAGCTGCACTTACTGGCACTGAGGCTTCACAAGGCTATTCCAGCCAATAGCCAGCTGTGAATAAGGTACAAAGGTAGGAATGGGGGTATAGGAGCATGGAACCCCGACACTTACTGCTGCTCTATTGGCAAATAATATTTTGGGAGTAGGATTCAAATGTGTACCCACTGGTGAGCATAGCAGGCTCCAATAAAGAATTCCAAACCTATGGTCACAGAGACAGCCCTCATTAAACTTATTTGAAGGAAAACAAATCACAAATGTGGGAAACAGATTTGTTAGGAAGGTGGGCTAGCAGGGGTGGGAGGAAAATAGAGTTGACAAGAATAAGCAAAGTGCATTATATACATGTATGAAATTCTCGAAGAAAAAAGTTTATTGTTGAGAGAAAAATGAAGAAATCTGAAATAAATAACTATATACCTCTGTGTCTTCAAATAAGACAAGAACAAAGACAAATTCAAATCATGGATAGAAAAAAATCATAACGATCAGGAGAGAAATTAATGAAATAGAAAAGACAGAGAAGACCCAAATTTAAAAAAATTAAAGTTGTAAAGTAAGATATTATAGTAAACATCAATGAAAGTTAAAGATTATTGGAACATACTTTCAAAACCTACGTTCTAACAAATTGGACTTGTGGAAGAAATGAATAAATTTTAAAGCACATATGACCTGCCAAAATTAAACTAAGTAATAAAAATAAGTTAAATATATGCATGATAAGAAATGAGATTAAAGCAGCAATCATCAATCTTGGATTTTAGAGAAGCCTTGGACCAGATGGCTTCATCGCTGCTGAATCATAATGCTGTCTGTCTTACAGAACTACAGCAATACTTCTTGAGCTAACCCATAAAATAAAGGCAGAAGAACCACTATCAAACTCCCAGAAGCTATATAACCCTGACACCAAACCAGATAAAACAAGGACAAAAAAAAGTTACAGGCCAATATCCCTAACAGACATTCATGAAAACCTCAATAAGATCCTTTCAAGATGCATTCCACTACACCCCAAAATTTTCATCCATCATTACCAAGTGGTCTTCACTTCACAGACATAGGAATGGTTTAACAAATCTGAATCAGTAAGTATAATAAGAGTCACATTAACAGATTCAAATAAACCACATGATCATCTCAATACATGCAAAAAAAAATGTATTAGATGAAGTTCAAAATTCCTTCATGATGAAAACCCTGAAAAAACTAGGACTAGATTTTTTTTAATTTTTATTTTATTTAAATCTATTTACTTTACATCTCAAAGGTGCCCTTCCCTCTTCTCCTCCCAGTACATCTCCCCCCTTCCTTCTCCCTTTCCCTTTCCCTTTCTTCCCAGAAAAGGGGAATTTTCCTCCTCAGCACATCAAGTCACATCAGGATTGAGCATAACCTCATCCACTGAGGCCAGGCCAGGCAACCCTGCCAGGGGGAAGTGATTCAAAAGCAGGCAATAAAGTCTGGTTAGAAACAGCCCCCACCTCCTCCATTTGCCAGGCGACCCACGTGAAGACCAAACAAGCCCATCAGCCACATATATGCAGGGGCCTAGGTCCAGACCATGCCTGCTCCTTAGTTGATGTCTCAGTCTCTGTAAGCTCCCATGGGTCTGGGTTAGTTGTCTCTAACAGAAAAATATAGTCTTCCAAAATCCAGAAGCTTAGACACCAGCAAATAAGCATAATCAATAACACTCAAGACAATATGTCCCCACTAGAAGCCAGCAACCTTATCACAGTAGGCCTTGAGCATTGCAACATAGCTGAAGCATGAGACAAATTTTCTTAAATAAATCTATGAAAACACAAACAGTGGAATGAAATGAATAAAACAGTTTAAGACCTGAAAGTGTAAAGTAAATTAATAGGTAAAACCTAACTTGGGGAAATATAGAAGTGAAAAATTTTGTAACCCAAAAAGAAATCTCAGAAGCAAGCCTTATGAACAGCATACAAGAGTTGAAAGAGAATTTCAGACATTAAAGGCAAAATAGAAGAAAGAAATACATCAGTCAAAAAAAAAAAACCACTAAGTCAAAAAAAATCTGGCACAAAACACCCAGGAAATCTGGGATATTATGAAAAGACCAAAACTATGAATAATAAGAATAGAGGACAGGGAAAAAATAGGTTAAAGGCACAGAAAATATTTTCAGCAAAATTATAGAAGAAAATATCCCTAATTAAAGAAGGAGGTACCTTTCTAGGTAAAAAAGGCATAAAGAACACCAAATAGACTGGACCAGAAAAAGAAATTCACCACAGCACATAATAATCAAAATAAACATACAGAACAAAGAAAGAATATTAAAAGCTGCCAGGTTAAAAACAAAACAAAACAAAACAAAACAAAACTAAGTAACATACAAAGGCAGGCCGATTAGACCTACACCTGACTTCTCAACAGAGACTCTAAAACCCAGCAGGGACTGGAGAGATGTGCTTCAAACTCTTAAGACCACAGATGTCAGCCAGGCTATTATACCCAGGAAAACTTTCAGTCACAGAGGCGGACAAAATGAGATGTTTTGTGATAAGGACAAATTTAAGCAGCATCTACCTATAAGTATAGCCCTACAAAAGGCAATAGAAGGAAAACCCCAACCTAAAGAAGTCAACCACGCCCAAGAACATACAGAAAATAAATAATCCCAGACCAGCAAATCAAAAAAGCAGAAAAGAGGAAACATACACACACACCGACCTCACCTCTACCACCAGCAGCAACAGCAACAACAACACAATACCAATATCAACAAACACTGCTCACTGATAGCTCTTAATGTCAATGCAATCTATTCTCCGATAAAAAGACACAGACTAACAGAATGGATAGGAAAACAGGGCCCATCCATCTGCTGCATTCAAGAAACATACCTTAACATCAAAGTTAGACATCATTTTAGGATAAAAGAATTGGAAAAGAATTTCAGGTACATGGACCAAATGTCAAATAAAAACTAATCACAAGAAATAGGGGAAGGCACTAAACATCAGCGAAGGGAAATTAAAATTCTTGACACCAAACATGAGGGCACCCGGGTTCATGAAAGAAACACTACTACAGCTTGTGGTGAGTATTGTTCCTCCCACACTGGTGGGAGACTTCAATACCCTACTCTCACCAAAAGACGGGTCAGCCAGACAAAAACAAAACAGAGAACTGCCAAGACTAACTTATGTTATACACCAAATGGACCTAACAGATACAGAACAATTCACCCAAGGCCCCTTCAGGGGTTGCTGAAGATAACACCTAACACAACTCATTGAACAGGAAGAAGTCGAGCTGATGCCTACATAGAGCCTTCACCCCTACATGCTAACATCTATGGTACAGAAAGATATTTTGTATGCTCCAAAGGGGAAGCATGGACATCAACCCAGCCGCAATCTTTGCATCTACAATGGTGCCCTGCCTGCAAGATCTGCCAGTGCAATAGTGGCACAAAGATATCGAAGGAAATTCAACTTCTGAATTTACTTAATACCCAGTCCATGAGATAGAACCCATGCCAAGAACCTGAAACTAGAATAGCCTACAGACCTAGGATAAAAACCAAGTACTGTTGTCATTATTATTATTATTAAAAATTACAATACAATTATTTCTAATGACATTCTACTATACTCATAGATGAGTACCTTGCTTGCCCATCATCAGAAAAGCTTCCTTCTACAACAGATGGGTACAAACACAGAGATACATGGCCAGACACTATGCAGAGAATGTGAGACCTTGAGATGCTCATCCCTAAAGAGCTGTCTCCACCAAATCCCTCCCCTGGTGGCTCAGGGAACCGTGTGGAAAAAAAATGCAGAGTGTAAGATCGAGAGGGTATGGAGGCCACCAAGAAAATAAAGTTCTAACAACCAACAGGATCTATGTACATACGAACTTACAAAGACTGAAGCAGCATGTACAGATCCTTCACCAGATAAGGTACTAGAATTAAAAAGGAGAAGTGGACGCATAATTCCATTAACTCAGAAAATGTCTCCAATTGATAACTGTTTGCCAATAAAAATTTGGTTTACTGCAAGGGAATCTCATGGTAGAAACAAACTACTCTTTTTTTTCTTTGTATTAATTACACTTTATTCACTTTGTATCCCCCCAAAAGCCCCTTCCTCCTCCCCTCCTGGTCCCACCTTCCCATCCCCTTCTTCACGCATGCCCGTCCCCAAGTCCATTGCTAGGGGAGGTCCTCCTCTTAAGGGTGAGCTACAGTCCCAGCAGGAGACGGCTGGCAGAATATGAATTCAATGGAATCTCTGCAGGATCCTGGTCTCAGGATGCCATATCAGGCCTTTTCTTTTCCTTTAACCTTTATCGTTTCTTTTATTTTTCTTTTACTTATACGTATTTTCTTTCTTTTTGCCTTACAAGTCCTTTGGGTACATATTATAGCTTCCAGTGTTTTTATGGGATTTCTGAGTATGGAAACAGTGGGTCTCTGTCTGTGTCTGTTTCCTGTGCCTTTTCTTGGACATTTTTCCTTCTGTTTGTTTGTTTTGTCCCATTCTGATATGTTGGTCCTTATTTTATCTTGTATTTTATTTTATCTTATTATTTTATGGTTATCTCTTAGAAGTCTGTTTTCTAATAAGAAATATGGTGGTTCCAGACAGAAGGGAGGAGGGAAGAAACTGGAAGGGTGAAGCGGGGGACCATAAACAGAATACACTATGTAATTTTTTAAGCTCTCTTTTTGGTTGCATTTGTTTGTTTCTCAAATTTTTATTTATTTTTCATACAGTATTTGATCATATTCTTTTTTTCCTTCCATTAATTACTTCTTTACTTTACATCCTGATTGAAGCCCCTTCCTCTCCTCCCAGTTCCTCCTCACATACACTCCTCTCCTGCCCTTCTCCTTCTCCCATTCTCTCTTCTCCTTCTCCTCAGAGGGGAGGTTCCCATGGGTATCAACATGCCCTGGCACAGTAAGCCACTGCAAGACTAAAGACATCCTCTCCCACTGAGGAAAAGAAAAGTTATTTTTCATAAAAGGGGAAAATGCACAAATAGAAGAAACTATGTATGGCATAATTGTGTGAATTACAGGGGGTCAGGGGGGTCAGGTACATAGCTAATAGTACGATTTCTTACAGCTTTTTCAGACATTCGCAGTGTTATTTTCCCCTCCTTATTCTGTATTTCCTTCTCTGCCCATTGCTAAGGAGCCTTTTCTTTCCTATTTCCCTGGCCAGCAGAGAATAAACTCCAGCAAGTTGTCTTCCCACTGCCACACAAGTGTTGTAGCATTCACGTGCCCACACGTGTATACACACACAAATTTTTAAACATAAGATGCTTATAACATCTTATAACACTTATGACACTTTACATAATGAATCTTCCACTGAAATAGGATGTTTGACATTTTCATCCAAGAGGAAATTGTAGATATGTCAATTCACTTCAATAATTTTCATATTCACTAATATTCCACATCAAATACCTAGGACATTGTTTGGAAGTTTCAAAAGCTGGTTTAAATTATTTTATTAAATTAAAAAAGAGCTCACAAAAATATCTATGGAAATTTTTAAAATAATAAAAATATCTGAGGAATATCTTCCTTTTTGGTGACAGGTATTGAACTCTGGGACTTGTCATACTAAGCAAGTGTTCTACCATTGATCCCCATACGCCAGTTCAGATCCATGGATCTTTACAAAATACTGCAAAGATATCAAGACACATTAGAAAGTTACTGTAAGAAAAGCAAAATAGGGTTGATACAAAGTTAAATGAGTTCAACAGACTAGAAAGATGGATATGACCAGCACACACATAAGCAAACACATATCCTGAATAAAAGAAAGCATGATTTTCAATGATGGTAGATCAATTAGATACCATATGGGGGTGGGGTACAACCTCAGCTTCTAGTTCACACAGACATATAAATCAATTCCTAACAGATTGTGAGCCTAATTACTAAAGGAAAAATAAATCTATGGGCTAATATATGAGAATATGACTTTGGGGAAGCAAATATTTCTTCATCAAGATGTAAAAGTCTTCGACATAAGGAAAAGACTGATAAACTTATTTAAGTTTAAGAACATAAGTTCTTATCTAAAAAAGAATGCCAACATCTAAAAAGGAAAACAAAGCTTCATGCATTTCTAAACTGCTTGTAGCAGATAAGAATTATTATCCAGAAAATGTAAAAGACTACAACTTAATAATAAAAGAAAGATAAATATGATAAAATGAAGGGCCAAAGATTTTAAAGGACTCATTTTTAAAGATAACATTTTAAAGATGACATTTTAGTGGCAAAATATATAGTGAATAATGTTCAGTAGTATCAATCATCAGGGAGGTGCAAATTAATGCTGTGGTTAAAGCTCATTACATATTCACCAAAAAGCTAAAATTTAAAAACATCTAACTGCTGACAGGAGTACCTGTAGCTTCTGATATGAGTGTAAAGTAGTACAATCGCTTTGAAAACCTAAGAATAGCTACTAACTCTAAACACATGCACTGTGGCTTGCAATGTTAAGCATGCAGCTAACACAAGCACATACGTAGGTGCACTTAAAGACAAACAAAAATATCCAGAAGGTAAATTGTTCGTAATTGCAAAGAACTGCAATAAATTTGAAGGTCCGTTAATGACAGCACACAAAATACCGTAGTACTAAGATGAACACTAAAAAAACAAAGACAGGGGTAACATCCAACTAGATACTGGAGGGAAGGAGATGAGAGTACACTTATATCACATTAAAACACAAACAAGGCTCTCTGTCCATCCCTGTTCCAGAGAGAGCCGCATCTTCTTGTGCAGTGCCAGCGCATCCTTTAGAAATCACGGTGAAGGCTGGAGTGAAAGGATTTGGTTGTATCTGAAACCTGGTTACCGGAGTTGCCTTCAACTCTGGCAAAGTAGATTGTTGCCATCGATGACCCCTTCGTCACCTCAGCTACGTGGTCTAAATGTTCCAGTACGACTCTACCCAGGGCAAGTTCAATGGCACAGTCGGGCTGAGAACAGGAAGCTTGTCATCAACCTGAAGGCCATCGCCATCTTCCAGGAGCGAGATCCCACTAACAGCAAATGGGGTGATGCTGATGCTGAGTGTATAGTGGAATCTAGTGGTGTCTTCACCACCATGGAGGAGGCCGGGGCCAAAAGGGTTATTGTCTCTGCCCCTTCTGCCGATGCTCCCATGTTTATGATGAATGGGAACCATGAGAAGTATGACAACTCACTCAAGATTGTCAGCAATGCTTCCTGCACCACCAACTTCTTAACCTCTCTGGCCAAGGTTGTCCATGACAACTTTGACATAGTGGAAGGACTCATGACCACTGTCCATGCCATCCCTGCACCCAGAAGACTATGGATGGCCCCTCTGAAAGCTGTGGCGTGATGGTCGTGGGACTGCTAAGAACATCATCCCTACATCCACTGGTGCTGCCAAAGCTGTGGACAATCTCATCCCAGAGCTGAATGAGAAGCTCACTGGCATGGCCTTCTGTGTTCTGACCCCTGATGTGTTTGTCATGTATCTGACATACCACCGGGAGAAACCTGCCACGTATGATGACATCAGGTAGGTGATGATGCAGGCATCAGAGGGCCCACTAACCAGCACCCTGGGCTACACTGAGGACCACATTGTCTTGTGATTTCAACAGTGACTCCTACTCTTCCACCTTTGATGCAGGGGCTGGCATTGCCTCAATGACAACTTTGTAAAGCTCATTTCCTGGTATGAAAATGAATTCGGCCACAGCAACAGGGTGGTGGACCTCATGGCCTGCATGGCCTCCAAGAAGTAAGAAGCCCTGGACCACCCACCCCAGCAAGGACATGATAGCAAGAGAGAGTCCTTTAGAGGCCCTCGCTGCTGAGGAGTCTCTGTCCCAACTCAGCCCCTGACACCAAGCATCTCCCTCACAGTTTCCATCCCAGACGCCCCCAGAATAGCGGGAGGGGCCCAGGGAGCCCTAGAGTAATAGCATCAATAAATTTCACTGTACCCAAATTTCAAAACATAACAAACAAAACAATAGCTCACAGTGACAGAAACCATAACAGAAATTATTTTTAAAACATGACAAGGAGGGAATTGTTGGAAGTTTCTAGATTGCTGATAATTGCTCTAGTTATTGAGCCAAAGAGCGTTTTTTTGGCTGTTCTCACTTTGCAAAAAAAAAAAAACAACCTTATCCATTCATAATTTAAAAGTTACCAAAGAAAAAAAGCATAAAAAGGACTGGGAATGTGTACGGTGAAAGCATGCGATCTGGGCTTGGATAGTCAGTACCTGCATAGGAGCTGCACAGCAGCACACGTCTGTAATCCCAGTACCGGGAAAGCAGAGACAGGAGAATCCCCGCGCTTACAAGCCAGCCAGGCCAGCTCAGTTGCTTGAGTTCCAGGTTGAGGGAAATACCTTAACTTAAAGGAGAGCAACAGAACAAGAAAATTTGAACACAGGGAACTTCCGAGAGAATCATACTCCAACCAAGGACTATTAATGGAGATAACCTAGAACCCTGACAATGCAGCCACTTCTGATGAGAACTGATAGACTAAGATCAGAAAGAAGGAAAGGAGAACCTCCCCTATCAGTGGATTTGGGGAGGGGCAAGCATGCAGAAAAGGGGGGGAGGGTGGGACCGAAAGGGGAGGAGGGAGGGGCTTATGGGGGGATACAAAATGAATAAAGTGTAATTAATAAAAGTTAAATAAAAAATAAAAAAAAATAAGATATCAGCCGGTGCGATGACTCAGTGGCCGGTCAACCCGAGTGCCCTGAAATATGCACCCACATGTATAACACACACCCCACACCACGCCGTGGGCATGCATGCACTCACACACATCACTAAGCAAGTAAATCAATGTTTTTAAAGATAGAGAGCAACTGAGGAAGACTCCAGATGTCAGTCTCTGGACCCCACATACAGACACATGTGTATCCGTGCACACACATACAGTAACACATAAACAAAATATATTGGAAAAGAAAAGAAACTCGGGCTAAGAGGAGTCGTACTGGGTTGCTGCGGCCTTTGTGCCAATGACTAGTACCCACACAGAAAGAGGAAAACGTGGACAGAGATACAGGCCAAAGGATACTGGGTGAAAATGGACAAACAACAGATGCCACACGATGTCAAGGCAGATGGACAACCAAGGACTGCCCCAAACACCAGAGGAAGAAAGGAAGCACAGTACTCCCTAAGATTTCTGAGAGGGTACGGTCCTGACAGCACTGAGTCTGCAGAGTTCTAGCCCTTTGAAACAGGAAAGAATACGTATATGTATTAGATAAAGTTTGTTTTCATCTATTCAGTTGGTAATAATTTATTTTTAAGTAACTTTTATTTCCTCTATAACAGGTTTACACATGTATATAATGTGTCTTGATCATATCCACCCCAACTCTCTGTCTCCTCTTTCCATTTCCCTTACACATGCCTCCAACAGAGCCCCCCTCCTGCCGTCATGTGCTTTTGTTAATGATTGATGATGGAAGATTATAGAAGACAGGAGAACAAGGAGAAAATTCATTCTAAAAAAAAAAAAACCCAACCATCTATCACTATGAAAATGTCAGCAAATGGGTGGATAAAGACAGATAATAGATAGATGATAGGTATGTAGATAGATAGATAGATAGATAGATAGATAGATAGATAGATAGACAGACAAATGATAGATACATAACATATAGATGAATAGATACATACATACATACACACACATAGTACATACACAGAGCGACATACACAGCCTAGAACTAGAAGGAAAGTCAATCCTTAAATCTCTACCACCTGGTTGTCTTTTGATTTAAGGGGAATTTACTGATCTTATGATATTATCAAACCCTAATTCAAGGCCCAGATATAAGCATAGATTCTTTTGGAGAATGTATATAGAAAACAGGTTTCTTAAAGAAAAGGAACTGTGAGCACTTTTTAAGGTAAAGAGCTTGGCCTGGTACATCTGAAAATTAGAGGTGGAGGTGTTTTGCTTATAGACTAACCAATCTGCCTTTAAGAGACAAGTGCTCTGACATATTAAAAATGTGCCATTAAACTCAACAAAGAGTTTAACAAATACTTGCACAAACACTATCTTGGGCAACCCAAATAAAACCTTCAAAAGCTTAAGCAGCACACGGCAGGAACAGAGCAATAACCTAGGCTGTTCCATAAGTGTTCTTCAGCTGTGGACAGAAGGGGAAAAAAATGGCTCACCCATAGGAGCAGGACTCCACAAATGATAATGGCTACAGTACCAGGAGGGTGGATCCGGTAATCCCTGTGCCAGCTGCTGGCAGGAAAGGGAATGCCGCACAGAGGCGGGGCACCTGGAGCCTTATTTCTGACTCTTCGTCTTCCCTCCGGTGAAGTTTCTACCAACGGCAGCGATCTAAACGTTCTCAGTTACCAATGGCGACCAGAGCTCACACTGCCTTAGGTTCGATGTGAAACCAGCAGATCGGGCCGCTTTTGCCATAAAATCAAAACCTACACAGAAAGATTACTTTGAGATGGTATGGCAACAAGATTGGTAGCTTGCCGTCTTCGGTGAATAGAAGGGGCGTTGCTTTTCAATGAACCCAGATGCCAGTTCAGGCTGGCATGGCCCCCACAGGCCTTGCTGCTGGCTTGGTCCTCAGTTTGTCACTGTTGGGAGGTGGTGGCGCCTTGAAATTGGGTCTTATGGGAGCTCCTAGGTCAGTGGAGATGTACCCTCGAAAGGGATTATGGGGTCTTCCATTCTCCGCCCCAACCCTCCTCTGATTTCCAGCACTCTTGCCGTGATGTTCTGCGCTTTTGCAGGTGATGGCAGCAGGGGCACGGAGAACGGGAGCCTAGATAACCTTTTTTCCTCTATTAAGTTCATTCCTCTGGTGTTTCGTTACAGTGATGCAACTCTGGCTAACAGAAAAAGGTCATTTTCAAACGAAAAGGTGCAATAGCGCAGGTATAACGACGGTTATCCAGAAGCTGTAAGAACCTGCCTGAGGCTTGGGTCACACCTGCTGCTAATTTTGAAAAGAAAAAAAAAAAAAAAAAGTATGCCTCCAGGACATCCCGGAGATAAATAAGAGGAAGCCGAGCCAACCATGGGAGTCCTTCTTCACGGAGCAGCAATGCTGGAGCACTCATTGATGTGATTTGCATGTGCTAATCACAAAGCCTTTTGACTATTAACTCAAAGCCGCAACTAGGCAGCAGTGTTCACTGTTGTAATTACACATGGTGTAAAACAGGCTTCTGTTTAAATGGGTGCCCGAGACTGTTCTGGTCTTCAGCACCGAGCTCACTAGCGCAGGCGTTGGTAACACGGTTTGAGTCAACTGCATGCTGCGTCCACAGAAGCGTCCTGTGTTGGAAGGATGAGCTTCAGTGGGAAGGTACCTGGTGGTGGACCCTTTTGAAAACGGGGCTGAAGGCAAGAGAGGTGCTCAGAAACCAGCCCCCCACTCTGTGGCATCCTGTACCGTGAGACAGACATGTTCTTCATGGCTTACTTAGCCTCGGTATTTTGTTTCAGGAATGCATAATAAACTAATAACTTAGCCTCGGTATTTTGTTTCAGGAATGCATAATAAACTAATGGAATACTTAAAGCCCAATCTACACACGACCTTCCAGGACTGTGTTCTAGTGAAAAGCGACATAAGCCCAACTCTCCACTCTTCAGACGGTAGTAACATGGCTACCCCTCCCTTTCCTCAGGACTTTCCATGAAAGTGAAAAATGGCCTTATTGTCCAGTCAATGATAATAATTCTTTGTCTGTCCTTCCTCTGTCCTGGTTTCTTCCTGTTGCTGTGATAAAATACCCTGACAAAGGCAACTTAGGGGAGAAAAGGTTTATTTTAGCCCACATTTCTAGGGTATAGCTGGGTGTGTCCGCATGTGCCTTTGATTCCAGCACTCAGGAGGCAGAGGCAGGCGAATCTCAGTGAGGCCCAGACCAGCCAAGGGCTACAGAATGAGACATAATGAGAACTGAACCAAGTCACAGCCCACCATTTTGCCGAAGTCAAGGTTGCTGATGCCACATCTGCAGTAAAACGCCCAGAGAAAATGCATTAATGCATGCATGCCAGTGTGTGGCTCTCTCATTTTCACTCAGTCTCAGGCCTAGCCTAGGAAGTGATGTCACCCACAATCAGTGTGAGTTTCCCTCATCGGTTAACCTCCTCCACCAGCCAACTTCATCTAGAAAATCCCCTATTGAGACTCTTCTCGGGTTTCTAGATTATGTCAAGTCGACGATGAAAGCTACCAGGCTAGAGATAGAGCCTTCCATATTCTTCCAAGTTCTGTTCCCAGCTCCCGCACCGGGTAGCTCACAACTGCTCCAAGGGAGCTTATGCGCTCTTCTGGCTAGCACACAGACATAAAAATAGAGTCATTTTAAAATACATTTTAAAAAGCCATCATACTCTGCCCTATCATTTTGAGTATTCATCGCCACAGGACATGCCCGTTACATAGTCCTGCTGCTTCCATTCTTGGTATTTGTTTTCTGTCCCCCGCCATTATAGCGCAGTTACCTGGAAGGCAGTCTTGGCTGTTCCCTTACTCCCTGGCAGACAGTAGGCCTTGAGCAAATAATTGCTTAGGAAAAGAGTAAATAGCAGAAAGTAGCAAGAAATAAAATCGTATAAGCTATAAATAATAGAAGTTGAACATTTTCTTAGTTGTTCTTAGATTAGGGAACAATTATTCCACTTGGGATGTTAATAACCCGGCAATAAGCTGGAATTTTCTGCACTAACTTTCCACTGAGCAGAGAGCTGCAGGGCAGACCAATCCATGCAGTCCTCCACCTTCTCCATCTTGATAATTTAAACAGTGCAGACCTGTTTAAAAAATAGTAAAGGGATCTAAACCTATGACTGCTTAGAGGACAGGGTCATCAGGAGTCCAGGGGGAGTTAAGAATCTCCCCCAGGATAGAACAGTCCTCCGAGTCACCCACAGCCCCTTGTGACTGAAGTAGGAAATTGTATGGGGTTTCCCTTGCGAGCGTCTGACCTCTAGCTGTCACATGGGGTGATAAAGTGCTCCTGCTTATTATTATATACCTTGTGTGGGTAATGGATGGCTTCTTGGCTTTCCTGAAGGCAGTGCTTTGTTTCCGGGCCACCTCTGAAATCTGTTTCCTTTCTTGGTGGCCTTTCACTGAGCACTAGTGTACTCGTACCTATTCTTCATCCTTGTCGGGCCTGGACTGAGGGAGCATTTTAGAAAATGAATCTGAGTGGGCTTCGCACCGCAAGTAATCTACATCCCATAATTTTTCAGTGTGTTCGTGCCTGCTCTGTTAGGCGCTTTGTGCGGTGCTTCAAAGAGCTGTTCCTGGCCCGAGGGGCCTTCACATCCCTCCCTCTCTCCCACACAAGTAGCTGCTGCGGGGCACCAGAAAGAACACACACAGAACTGTTTTCCTTCTACCACAGGGGAGCCTGAACTTGGTGAAAAAGCACCCCTATGCCTTCACAGACAAAGCCTGTGAGGCTAATGTCTGGTTTCTAGGGAAACCTTGGAGTAACTGCACAGACTCCACAGGAAATGCATCACTGTTAAATGGATCAGGCCCTGAGAAGCCCGTTCCACAGACTCCCAGGAGTCCTGTTGGATTCTCACTGTCATTCAGGACTTGGTGCTGCCCCTTTCTGGATCACCTCAATCAGTGGTGAAAGAGTGATCGTGGGGACAGGCAGTGGTTTCTGAAGCTTTGAATCCAAAGTGGCCTGTGTCACTGTACTCGTATTGCAATGGTCGAATCAAGTCTATTATAGAAGGACAGTGTCCTTCCTTCCATGGATCACCAAGCCTGACTGTCAGTATGAGGTCAGGTCCCTCACTCCCTCACTGCTCCTGAAATGAGCAATAAATGACAAGTGTCCATACACCTGTGACTCTCTCACACCCATAAAGCCGAGGATCATACAGAACAGTCAGCTCCTTACGGAAGCTTAAGGAAATTTTCAAATATGGACACAAAGGGCCAAGATAACAGAACTCAGGGAAGGGGCAGAGCCATCTGTCAGCGTTTGAAGAAAGCACTTCTAGCAAGACAGCCTCATACGCTGGCAATGACGGTATCAATGCAGTGACATTTTGCCAAATGTCAAATGAGACAGAGGCAGTCCCCTGTGGATGTCACAAACAAAACCCACAGATTTGTCAGCTGGCTCTTTGTGACAGCCATTTTTGATCACACTATGCTTCAGGTACTCCCCCCTTAATTTAATTTTGAAAGTAAGTATGCTTCCCCCCGCCTTGGTGAGAATGTGAGGTTTGGAGCCAAAAATCTAAAGAACTGCAAGTGTCTGAACGAATTGTGGAAGACCAATAAAAGCAACAGTCAGAGGTCCATAGAACCAGCTATCCTAAATGGAGACCCATGGATTTGGCTTAAAACCTAACCCTCTTTCCTTCAAAGTTAGCCAAATCGTAGAGGCAGCACCATTTTAATTTGACAAAGTAAACAGCTTTCAGTCTCAAGCAGCAAAGGCGGACAATGGGCTTCTGTGGGTGGAGAGAGATGGGCTGCCGTTGCCTTTGGTGCATGAAGATGCTGGCCCCTAGAACGGCTGCAGGGCTAGGCGCTCCTAGCGGAGAACTCGCTCATCCTCTTCTAAAAAGAAGCAGCTGCATGTCTGCTTTGTAATGTTTTGAAGGTTTATTTTTTATTTATGTGTGTGAGAGAGAGAAAGGGGGAGGGAAGGGAGAGAGAGAGAGAGAGAGAGTCAGGATGTCACATGTGCCTGAGTACCTGGAGGCCAGAAGAGACTGTCAGATCCCATAGACCTGATGCTGCAGGCGGTTGTGAGCTGCCCAGTGTTGGTGCTGGGAACCAAACTCAAGCTCTCTGGAAGAGCAATAAGAACTCTTAGCCACTAGCCCCAACTTTTAATTAAAACAAAAAAAAACAAAAAAAACACTTGGTGTGTGCCAAAGAAGCTCAATGAATGTTAGAATAAAACGATTGTAGTTTGAAATCCATCCACAATCAAAACCTGCTTTCTCAGATCATAAATTCACTGGAATTTTGTGTATCATTGTGTACATTACTCTAAATAAGCCTACCATTTAAACAACCCGATCAGGAGAAGGCTTTTATCAAAGCTTCACTAAAGATTCTATTTAAATGCAGCCTTTTCCGTTAGCATTTAAAAATCAGCTTTTAAAAACGTCCACATTTTGGTTAATAGCTAATATGTTAGGAGAGTGTCCCCTTCCTCATTACTCAGTATCCTGATGATCTGTAAGACTCTTCTGTTAAATAGATTTCAAAGTGATATCAGAAAAAAAAATTCTCCAAACACAAAGAATTCTCACACTCTGTGATCAGTTCAGTGAATAACTGTTGAACGCCCCAATAAAAGGAGTAATATTTTGCAAGCAATAAAAATACAAATAATATTTTTCTGAAAGTATGGATTAACCACCATTAACTTCATTTAATGACTTAAATCTCAAAAGCAAATGGCATATTGCAATTTTTATTTTTCAACAATAATGGTTTGTGAGATAATTAGGAATTAAAACATGCAGCATTTCTCCCATATGGCCTGCTCTAAAATACATCTCAGCCATTCCAACCCCTCACATCTCTCCATGTCCTAGAAGCACTCCCATCCCAGACATAAATGTCACTTCCAACCAAGATTCCAAAGCCACTAGCTCTAAGCTGCTTCTCCTGGCAGGACTTCAGGGGTCATGTCTGTGGAGTAGGCCATGAAGCACCTTACAAGCTATGAGAGTCCAGATAATGAGTCATGCTATAATACTCTAAAGCTTCAGGTTCAAACATCCTCCCCTGGAGAGATATCATAATCAGGAAGTCCAAACAAAGGAAAATGGTTTTACATGATTTATGACCATGCCCTAATATTTTAAAATATCACATAACCTTCCCTAATTTTTATTACTCGCTGGCAAGATGGGCCACATGCTGATATCAGCTGAAAATAGGGATGAAATGCCAGGAGTAGGAGGAGTAAGAAGACTTATCAGGGAAGGAGCCGAGTCCAGAAATCTTCATTAGCAATCACTTCCACCTTGTAATGAGTTTCTGGATCAGTAGGGGTGAAATTGCATGCCAAAATTTCACAATAAATTATTCACCATTTGAACACAGACTAGCCATATCATTACCTAGTTCCAAGCTTACAAGATTGAACTTATCAAACGCGCTATTGAACAAGAGCCTGCCCTCGTTTCGAGTGCAGCTGCCTGCTTCCATGATGGATTGAGTATGGCTGAAGGCTCCATGACACGGTCCAGTGACCAGAGACCATATATCAGTGATCGGGCATACCGAGCTGTTGTTATGGCGTCAGTCACTAAACAGGTCCTTTAAGGGACTGCTACCAACATGGAAACTCGAGGCTGATCTGGGCTGGCTTCTGAGCAGCTGCCTCACAGAGGACTTCATGACAAGGTACCACAAGTGCAGTGTCCCCTCCCCCAAGTAACACCACCCCATTCTGAAGAAAAGCACTGCGCCTTAGTGGTGTTTCAATAAAAAAGGTTCTGGGCAGCTTTAAAAGACTTTTAAAGATACTTCTTGAGGGCCCACTCATGTATACCAACATCACATTTCACTTTAAGGCTATCTTTTTTTATTAACACCACAATGAAAGGATACACACATCCCTAATGGTACTCCAAACATGTCAGCCCACCCAAGATGTAAATAAAACAAGAGAGGGCTTACCTAGCCATCACAGTCCCCATCATGCCACCATGATACCAGGCACAGAACTACAGGATTCAGGGCTGCCTTACTTGGGTCCAGGCTTCCTTTGACCTAATTCCTGCTTGCTATTTTTTGTTACTCTTTCCACATGGGAATACGTTCTGCTCCACCGCTGTATTTTGAATGTGTTCAAATGTATCATTTTAACAAGGACCCACAAGCTGAAGAGTGAGAGAAAACCCTAGGTTTGAACGTCTAAGAGATGCTGTAATGGTTGAGACTTTGGGGAGCAGAAACAGAATGGATATGAAGTGTTTCCATCAGACTCACACGTGAAGGGCTTGTCTGACAGCTCTCAGTGCTGTTTATAGGTGATGGCGTGCTTACCTTTGCCCTGGATTCAGTCCCTAGTATCACATCAAGCGGCACAGCGGCACATGCTTACCCCCCCAGCATGCGAAAGGTGGAGTCAGGACGACCAGCAGTTCAAGGTTGGCTACACAGCAAGTTCAAGGCCCATCTGACCTAAAGATCTACATCTTCTTAAAAAGTGGTTGAATAATGAAGGTGTAACTTCATTATGTAATATATGACTTTTCATCAGCGCATTAGGCTGGCTATTAGGTGAGGCCCAGCTAGAGGGAGTGGGTCACCTCTCACTGGTCACCACATGACTAATCACTTGTCTCCTCCCTTTCACTAGAGGCTATTGAACAACAGACATGCCCCTTTCTCCCACCCACTCCACCCCTGCTACAGACTGAATTTGCATCTCTTGCTCAGAGAAGGAAAGGGCTAGATGCGCCAGAGACAGAGCTTCCCTCCTGGAAAGAGTCACACAGTTATGAGAGTTTGTCAGACAACCTTTCAGGAGCCTAGATCATGACAGGTGAGACCACACATGTACATGAGCGCTGCTTAGCTGTGCATGTGTGACACCCTCTACTTAGACTCAAATCTCACAGGAAGGCTCCAAAGATGAGCTTGAGAGAGCCCTGGGCCTCTCCCTAATGTTCCCACATTAAATCAATCTCCTTTTTCTGCTGTTTACTGTGTCTTTAATTGAGGTATGGAAGATGGTGACCCAGCCTGTCCTAACAGAGCACCAAGGCCCAGGTTCTGACCTTAATAACCCCAGTACTAACCAGGAGCATAGGTATGAAGGCGCTCTCTCTCTCTCTCTCTCTCTCTCTTTCTCTCCCTGTGTGTGTGTGTGTGTGTGTGTGTGTGTCTTTGTCTCTCTCTGTCTCTCTGTGTGTGTTTCTCTGTCCCTGTCTCTGTCTTTCTGTCTCTCTCTGATTTCCAGCTGTACCTAGCTGAGTAACCTCCTCCATCATGACAGTCTCTCATATGCTCATGAGAGTTACCTCATATGCTCCTGTTCCTTGTCATCTGTGTTGTCTCCCATGTCCCTCCACTGTGATAGTCTGCATTACTTCATGCCCAAAGTGACCGGCTGAACTCCCTGAAGCTCTAGCCTGAAGCAGACTTTTCTCCACAGCATCAAAAGATGACTAAGTTCAGGCATGGTGGTGCACATCTTTACCCCAGCCCTGGGAAGGCAGAGGCAAGGGATCTCACTGTAAGGTCCTGACCACTAAGAACTACCTAGTGAGGCACTGACTCTAAATAAAAAAAAAAAAAAAAAAAAAAAAAAAAGACAAAAAGAATAAAGGAAACCTAAGGACATTGCTCAGTCTGTGAAGCACTTTCCATGAAAGTGTGAGGACTGAGTATGATCCTCAACACTCATATGAAAAGTATAGGCAGTAGGCACCTCTAATCCTAGAACTGGGGAGGCAGGTATAACAGGGTCTCTGATGAGTACTACACAGAGGCACATTCACATGCCAAAACATGTACATAGATAATATATAATATTTTTCAAAGACAGCTGAGAGAGGGACCAAGAAGGGAAAAGAGAGAGTGTGCCAAGTCAAAGATACTTACCTGAGCCTGGATCCAGCACTACCCTTGCTATCTGCCAGGCTTCTGTCAAGTTTTCCTCATAAAGTTGCTACCGTGAACAAGAATTCCTGAAAAGAAGCTGTGTCTACAAGGGCTGACTAATTGAAATTTCAGTGTGAATTTGGAACACTGCTGGTGCAGAGCCTAATTACAATTTCTCTTGGAGCTATCTCTAGTGCTCCAAAAATCCATCCCCTGCCCACCTCTGTGTCAAACCTAACATCCTGATAAATAAATAAAAACAGTGGATGGTAGTAACTTAACAAAACCGAATTATTAGCCAATCGAAGGACTAAGGATGCCATCAGCCAGCATCCGAGGCCAAGAGCTGAGACACCCCCAACCTGGTGATGCTCTGCTTCTCCAATGCTTCCTGATTTACAACATCGTTTGTTTTGTTCTGGTAAAAAAAAAAAAAAAAAAAAAAAAAAAAAAAAAAACTCTCCATTAAACCACTTCCGTGTTGGAACATGGGACTTGGGCTAACCTAAATCTCCATCCTCAGGCCCTGATCACTCAAAACTGGCTCCAGAAAAACCTATCTCTTATTCCCTATGAGGTGAGAACTGTGTTTTTGCATCCCACTGTCAGAAGAGAAATGAAGCCAGCAGGGCATGCTGATACACACTTTCAATCCTACTGTCTCAAGAAAAAAAAGCGGGATCAGCTTCAACTTTTAGAATTTTGATACACCAAGAACTGAAAAAAAACAAAATCATCTGCATCTATAAACAACATTTACCCACAGAGACATAAGCATATTCATTAAGGCTACAGGATATGAAATTGTAAACAATATCCTACAATAAATAGCTCGACAGAAAGCTGCCTTATACAGGTTAACTGCACTGACTTGTGAGTTTGGTGCTTGCTTGCTTGCTGGCTTGTTTGTTTTGAGATGAAGCTGACTGTGCAGTCAGCTTTGACTTTGCTTTCCCCTAAGCATTAGGATTACAGGCATGTGCCACACACCTGACTTGGAGTCTTCAATTTCCGAGAGCATCTCTGAACTCCCTAAGTGGCCAGCCACTACACCAAAGAGCATGCAGCACCCGGGTCCCTATAGACCCCAGGGCAACTCCCCAGGGCCTACCCAAACAAGCCTATGCATGCTCTATACCTGCCCCTTCCTTTCCCTCAGCATGAGGCGAGAAGGTTGATTCCGTTTGCTCTGGTGGTAGTAGATCCTCTCTGACAGAAACATCTAAGAATTCGCTAATGTATCAGAATTCAAGAAGCACCCAAACGGAAATAGGAAGAAAGACAGAAAAGGTGATACGGGGAAAAGCAAGTAGGGGAGGTGGGGTGTGTGTCTCTCTGATGCCTTTCGACACACCATAGCACCATAGAAACCTCCACACTGTCCTAAGCCATCTTAAGGAGCATCACAGGCTGATGAGGAAATGGGGAAATGGCTTCTGGCTAGGGTACAGAAGGGGAAGGACTCGGTTCTATTTAAGGGTCTGACCACAGAGACTTTGATCATGCTCCAGTGAGTACACAGACAACACAAATTGGACTTTAAAAAAAAAAAATCTTATTTTCATTTTTACTTTTTTTTTGGGGGGGAGGAGAAAAGGGGGTCACAAGGACCAGGGGAAGACAATGGAAAAACTGGGAAGTGAGTGTCATCAGGGTGCATGATGTGAAAGTTCCAGAGAATCAGTAAAAATTTTATGTTTAAAAAAATTCTTCATGCCAGACGGTGGTTGTGATGCACGCCTTTAATCCCCAGTGCTATGGAGGTGAAGCAGAGGCAGGAGGATCTCTGTGAGTATAGCATGTGAGGATAGCATGGTCTACAGAGTGAGTTCCAGGACAGAAAAACCCTATCCCCAATCCTCCTCAAAAAAATTCACAATTCATATTTCAGGCAAAAATTGGCAAGTATGTGTGGAGGTAGAGAAATATGCATACTCTATGGCTCTGTAGATCTACCTCTAAGTGTGGATCTAAGCATATATGATATTTGTTTTGTAGAAGAAAAAGGTTACTAGAAGCCTAAATGGCCACACAGTGGTAACTGGCAAATAAATTATACATTATTTACATGTTATATTTCCTAAGGTATTAAAAATGGGATCACTCCCTATAGAAATCAGTATAAAATTGTTTTTATATACAAATAAAATTATCATATGACCCAGATATAACACTCCTAGCTCTATACTTGTAGCTCTCTATATCAACATGCCACAGAGAGATATTCATTAATGTAGTATTCACGATAGTAGGAAATGGAACCAGCCTAGATATCCATCAACACAGATTATAAAAACATGGTACTATGCACAATGGAATTTTATTCAAGTGTAAAGAAAAATGAAATGACATTTGCAGAAAATACATAGAACTGGAAATCATTATGTTAACAAAATAAGCCAGACTGAAAAGACAAATATTTCATTTTGTCTCATGTGTGAAACCTGGATTTGAAAGAGAGAGAACCAGAAGGGGTCAAGAGCAGGGAAGAACAGACCTGAAGGGTAGAGGAGAGAAAGGGGGTAATAGAATACAGACAGCATAACAGCAGAAGGGGCTTCAATCTGTAGGAAAAAGAGGACCACCCAGAATGAGGCAGAGGCACCAGAGGGGGCAAAGGAGAGCGGATGAGTGTCTAACAAAGTACAAAAAATAGTGACACAGCTGTATGAGAATACTGTAAGGGAGCCTGTTGCTTTGTATTCTTAGTTAAAAATTACTTCTAAAGATTTTTAAAGGGTGGCATTGTACATGGATAAAGAATAACCTACACAGCACATTAAAAAAGAGGAAGGCGTGCAGCAATATGAGTGTGCTATCATTTATGTAGGGATTAACGCACACTTGTTTTTCAATTGCATACATTATCTTGGATTTTTTTTTAAACTTGATTGCCTTTGAGCAAGTAACGAGGGGACAAAGAGGATGGTAAATTTCTTTTTTACAGTACACTCTTTTCCTCCTTCAGAATAGTGTGACATGGGCTCATGTCGCCTCGTCCAAATTAAACATCAAAAATGTATCTCAGGCTAGAGAGACAGGGAAATTGTTGTTCTCGCAGAGGCCCGGGTTCAATTCCCAGCACATTCATGGTGGCAGTAATTTCAGTTCCAGAGGCTCTCATACCCTCTTCTGACCTCCAAGGGAACTAGGTACACACATGGTGTACATACATACATACAAGCAGGCAAAACATGAACATGCATAAAATAAAATATATCTTAAGATAATATTCTCCTTGTGACAGTCAAAGGCTATCATCTGTTACGGGGATATATTGTCAGGACACGGAGTTTGCTTTCCTGTGACAGCTGTAAAGATCCTTCATCTATTTTCCTTACTCATCACCACGAGAGGATGAGCATATGGGCCTTGGAGCTTAGAACAGCCATCTGCATTGATTCCAATGAATGGGGCTTAAATAATTCAAAGACAACACATCTGAAGTTAATTAAAATCATTTGAGCCTCTTTAAATTGCTTTTAGAACAGCATAGAAACAGAATTAATGAATGAAACTCTTATTAGCAAACTATAACTTTATAGCCATCGTGTTCACTTTAGACAAGAAGACCTAAGAAGACAGAGCCATCAAACAAACCTAGGATATATGCATTTTCTGCCAGAAATGTTAGTAAAAACTTGCTCAATGAATGGATGGATGGGAATTTTTTAAATCGTATTTCTTTTACTTTTATGTGCACAGGTGAATCGCCTTTGTGTCTATGTGCAGCACAAATCCAAAGTGTCTGAGAAGGCCAGTGAGGGCAT
The DNA here is from genome assembly GCF_030254825.1 of Meriones unguiculatus. Lineage (NCBI taxonomy): Eukaryota > Metazoa > Chordata > Mammalia > Rodentia > Muridae > Meriones > Meriones unguiculatus. The sequence continues at coordinate 172,470,624 of NC_083350.1, read as the reverse complement.
CAGATTCCTGGAACTGGAGTTACAGACAGCTGGGAGCCACCATGTGGGGACAAGGAATCCAACCTGAGTCCCCCGGAAGAGGCTCTTAACCACCAGGCCCTCTCTCCAATCCCATGAATGAGAACTTTTAATTCATAGAAAGATATGATTTCAGCGGAAGAGTCATTGCACACACGCAAGATCTAGTTGAAAGATTTCTCATTTCAACTAATTCTGTTCCCTGTTTTCTTCTTTGAAAGCAGTTTTTCTTTATTCTTTCAACATTTCGTACAATCATACAATGTATCTAGATCATATCCACCCCCACAACCTTCTGTGACTCCCCCACGGACGTTTTAAACACAAGTCTCATCAGCAGCCCTATTGTATCCTTACTCTACCCCATCCACAGCCAGCACGTCAATCCCGCCACCCCCACCCCAGGGCTAAGCGCTTTGCTCTGGAATTTAAAGCAGTAGCTGTTAACTCAGGTCTCAAGGCACACTTTGGCAATTAGAGACCTTTATGTGACGATGTCTTTACGGCAGCCCCGCTGCAGAGCTTCCAGAGTTTGCCTGTCCTGGGAAGGCATCAAGGATACAATTGGGACTTGTGCTGAGTCATCCCCAAAGGCCTTCCTACCTGAGCCCCAAATCTCCCCAACAAGCAAAGAGGTCTCCCTGGCGTTCTGTTCTGAGTATGACGCCATTGCTTTCCCTCTGATAAGAAGTGGCTTTCCACAATTAGTGTTGGAATGACGTTCTATTTGTGTGTGTGTGTGTCTGTGGCTCTAATTTCCTCAGGTGGTGCTGGCAGAGATAAGGTAGCTACTGAAGGAGATGCTGAGCAGCAGGAGCCATGCTGCCTGCCTGGAGATTCAGACGAAAGAAAGAGCGTTCCTTTTGCTGCATCATTAACGGGCCTTTTGCCGGGTGGCCCTATGGAAGGGAAACTCATGCCCCTGGAAATGGGATCACTGCAGCCCTGGATCCTCCTAGGAACACTGGCAGAGCTGGGCTACAGCCCCTATCATGAGGGGTTCATGTTTCATCCAGGGACTTCCTATTGCATTACAGCAATGCACTTCAAATCATCTTGTGAGAAAGTCAGAGAAGAGAAAGCGCCACTCCACACTTCTGCTTCCTCTGTCTGCGGTCCCTGGTCAGCTGACATGCTTGCCTCTGCTTACACAGCTGGTACCCTGGTGCCCGTCAGCCCTCGGATGCCACTGACCACCGCAGCCAGCCAATCCCAGGATGCAGTTCTCTCAAAGCCTACTCCAAATCCTGGGGAAAACTGTTCTGCGCTGGCTTTAAGTGAAGGAGCCAGTCAACTGCAGCCTCAAAACAGCAGGTCAGAAAAACCGTGTTTGGCTACCGAGACCGCATCTGTGTAAAAACAGAGGGCACGGCAAGTTTGCAAGGAACCCGAGAATGCCACCCCCACCTTTCACCATTGCTTCGCCAGGAATGCCTCAGCACGAACTGTAAGGCTACATGCAAAAGACTAGCCAGGTTATGGCCTAACAACAGACCACCTCCAAACCAGGAACCTTCTCCGACAACAAAGGTGACACTCCTGTTTATACCGTGTGACAGCACGAGCTAAGAGGAAGCTCTTCTGTGTGTGATACCCTAATCTGGGAGCCAGGCTGCGGTGCCTGCAGCATCAGGAGCGTATCTGCTCAAACAAAAGACAGGAATGTGGTGACCACGCACAGCCCTTCATGCTGGGCCCACATTAAAACACATCACTTTCTCTTGTATTTCATTGGCCAAACCAAGTCACATGGTACCATAATTTCAGCTCTTCCGCTATGATAAATTGTGACCAAAATCAACTTAGGAGAGAAAAGATTTTAGTTCACAGTTCCAAATTACAGTTCATCAATGAAGGGAAACCACACAGCAACAGGAGCTTGAGAAAGCTGGTCATGTCACATCCAGTCAAGAGGAGAGGGAGAACCAATGCACGCATGCGTAGTGCACAGCCAGCTTTCTCTACTGTGAGAAAGTCCCAACCCAGGGAATGGTGCCAATCCCTTCTAGACGGGGCTTTTCTACATCAACCAAGTCATTTAAGACTGTTCCCTACAGACATGTCCACAGGCCAACCTAAGCCAGGCAATCCTATAAAGGAGCAAGACTTTCTCTCCAGGTGATTCTAAGTTGTGTCTGATTAGTAATTAAAACTAACACCTAATTCATGGAGTCAGTGGGGAGTTACCCAGGATGTGTCCAGCAGGAGGTGAGCTAGACTGTCAGTAAGCAAAGGTGAGGCCATAGTTAGATGGCGACGTAAGGGATTACCTTCTCCTCAGAAGCATCATTACTACCCAGCCATGGGGAGAGCGAGCTAGGTCCACATTCGCCCATTCCCACTGAGCCCTAATGACATCTATTCACTTCATCTATTCCCAAGTGACTGGGCATTCAATTAAGTTATCAGGCATAATTTATTTATTAATACTGGCTACCTTGCAAATTAAAATAGGGTGGGGGGAAATTTAGATCTTTTAAAGTTAGAGTTAAGACAAAATAATGTGCACCTACTTAATGTCTGTAACTTTTCTTAATCACTGATTCTAACCTAATAACATGGGTAACATCCAAAGCTGTGGTCCTTGAAGTCCAGCACCCCATGAAGTCAGTTACTATGACAGTATAAATAGTAATGCTTATTCGAGATATCTTCTTAATGCGGGCTAGGATGTTTCATCAAATAAAAGTTCCATCAATTAAAGGAAATGTCAAGCCAGTAGATGGAGAGGGGGTCTGAATGAGAATAGTTCCCAAAGACTCACATGTTTTAATACTTGGTGCACAGTTGGTGGAAGTGTTTGGGAAGGATTGTCACTGGGGGGCTAGACTTGTAATTCAGTGACAATTAAAAAAAATCTATGATTAAAGTAATGCCCAGGCTGCTGAACCTAAAAGCATCCTAAAGCATCAGATAGGTTTCCTGGTCAAGCAACACCTCAGAAGGTAGAATAATGAAAACTGGTAACAGGAGCTTGAATAAAGAGCTCCTGTGAACTTCAAGGACAATTAATAAATGAAGGTGCTGTTTTCATGGTTGGAGTTGTGTCTCCCAGCATGCATCTGTTGTGTTTAAAACCACCTGTCTTACTTGCCATTAAACATCACTGGCAACCAGATTTGTTAAAGGGTATATTTTGAGGCTTGTATTTCAATCACCTCTACCAGTAAGCAAGCACACATAAAATAAAGGTACCATTTAAATAGGCGAATTGATTTATTTATAAATAGTGCTTGCATAATTGCTGTATATCTGCAAATAAAACAAGTGAATGTCTACCTATTGCTTCCACAGTAAATTCAAAATTAGTCAGTGTTTACATATGGAACTAATGACTTCATATAAAAAATTCAAAAGATAGAAAAATGTTTTTATAAACTAGGATTGGAGGTTTTTCTAAATGAGATATGGTATCTGTAAGTCATAGCAGAAGACATCTTTGTTTTGCCAAAGGTATCATTGATGAACGGAATAACTACAACTAGCAGAAAACTTGCTTAATGGTATAACTTATGATTTTCAAATATGATTAAACCAAAAACAGACCATTTAATCCAAAACATACCCTACAAGCAGGTTAAACTCTGAACAGAGGTCTCCTACAGCCATCATGTGACCTCTGCCAGGCACCATCCACACTGTTTAAACAGAAACCAACCTCAGTGAGCCAGAACCCAAACTGAACCTCACACAAGTCCAAGAGACACATTGGCACCTCCCTGGATACAATATAGACACAACAGACCTTTCTGAAAACGAGTCTGTCTTCTAAGAGTTACACACTCACTCAAATTATGTAAAATCTATGAGGATGACACCAGAAAGCTACAGGCAAATACGAGTTACTAAGCAAGAGGAAGCCTGAAGAATACTGGCTACTGTTTCATTGTTTAATACAATTTAGTGGGATACTGCTGACACTTCCAATAATAATATATTGGTTATAGCCTAGATGAGAAAGGTGGCTATGTGGACAATTTTAAAATTAAACCTTGCTTTGAAAGGATGTTTTGTGTTTATTATAATTCTCTGTGATGCACAGAGAATTCAAAATTACAATAAAAACGTCCAGTTTTCTAGGAAAATGTTCAAGCTTATAAAACGTTCCATTTGCCCTTTTCCACTTATTGCATTTATGGCTTAAACTCCAAGCTAGAGAAAATAACTGGATACCCAAGTGGCTTTTGTAGAGATTCTGAAAATACTAAGCTACAATTTCCTCAAGTGGAAAGTGTGTCTTCTGATAGCTTTTGCAAATGCTGCAAGCAGAAAGTGGAAGACTGTAACAAGTAAGATGCCCTCCATTCAGCTCCTAGACAGATCTCTGTCTGTAAGCTGACTTGTCAAACCCCTAGGATTCACCAGTCACAAATGTTAACGAGCTCATTTCATTTGCCATTGGAACTTCTAATATTTATAAAAAATTAGATTAACAATTTAGAAAATCATCATTATTTGGGCCCGTTAACTGGGCTGCCTATCTGTCTGTCAAATACAGAACTCTGGAAGTTCATTATATATCTTCTCACCACCACATAGGCCAGCTGCTACACCAGGTCACAGTAACGGCAACTGCGGTCATCATGGAAAACCAGAATATAGATAAAACTGCCCTCACAGAAACATCTCATCATGTTCTCACTACTGAGGAACATTCTTGTCACTTCCACTCCTTGAACTGCTAGTTGTCTGATCCCCAACCTGATATGCTTAACACAGACAGAGGTGATTTAACAGAAGATAAATATATACATATTAACATAATGTTTAATGTCCTATCCATTCAGGACGCTGGAGTTGTATTTATACAGCAGAGGCTCTATTCACTCTCAGGCACTTCAATAGCGGGTTGCCTATTAAAAAAAAAATGGCAGATCAATTTTTATTCAAAGTTGATGGTCTTACAGATATTTGAATCATTGTTAAGTCTTTTTATTTTAATTTTTATTTTTTATATTAATTACAGTTTATTCACTTTGAATCCCAGCTATAGCCCCTTCCCTCATTCCCTCTCAATTCCACCCTCCCTCCCTCATGTTCCACTCCAAGTCCACTCTCCAAGTAGAGCGATAGGGCAGGTCCTCCTCCCCTTCCATCTGACCTTAGCCTATCAGGTCTCATCAGGACTGGCTGTACTGTCTTCCTCTGTGGCCTGGTAAGACTGCTCCCCCATTAGGGGGAGGTGATCAAAGAGCCAGCCCCTGAGATCATGTCAGAGAGTATGAATTAAGAGACATACTAATGCTGAGTCTAGACTTCAAGTGAAGGAAACTAACTGAATCTTGTGGCTGGAATTCACCAGTGAAATAAGAATGGCGAACTGAGGTTGCTACATCAGATTTGTTTAGCTTATCAGTATTTAATAAGTCCACACCATTTGATACATGCCATTACAGATCCCAGACCCACAATGAGAACAAAACCAGTGAGGGCTCTACCATGGAGTTTGCGTTAAGAACATAGACGAACCGCCATTACCCAGGGTAAGAAAGAAAAGATCCGAAATGTAATACGGAGAGTTTTATTGCCAGAACTTTAGAGTCACAAATGTTTTCAGAATGTACCATGTGTCAGGAATTGTACTAAGATTGTTGATCAAACATGTTGTTAAATGAAGAATGGTCTATGACATCTTTAGATTTGATACCTGATAAGCCTTTGACCCCAGTTTTCTGAGTTTTTCAGAGAGTTGCTTGTGAGGGTGAATCAGGAAGGAGTGAGTGAGTGAGAGGGGAATTATGTTTTAAAATGTTGGCAAACCAAAGTATAGACAAGTGGGGTCACGACATCAAAGGAGCCAGAAGTCATGTATTTTGAGGTGTTGCTGAAGAAACTGTAGAAAAAAAAATGTATCTGGAAGGAGACATACTAACTGTGTGAAAGTATTTGAGAGGCTGACAAGAAGACAAGGAAGGAGCCTTACTCGTTGCTGTATACAACAGAAACACCACTGACAGTAGAGGTTTTAGAGAAGGAAAGCTTTAGTTCTGTAGAATTGTAGCATGCCTGTGATGATTAGCTTTAATTATCAACTTCACACAATCTAGAATCACCAGAAAAGAGTACCAATGAGAGATTGTTTAGGTTGACCTGTGGGCATGTTAATGAGGATTTTCTTAGTTAATGAATGAAGTGAAGACCTGCTTATTATTGTGGATGGCACCATTTCTTTGGTTTGGGTCCTGGACTGTAGGTATAGAGATGAATCTGAACACAAGAAAGTATGCATGAATTCAATTCTCCTGGCTCTTGAGCATAAATGTGACTAGCTGTTACAGATTCTTGCCTTGACTTCCCTTCAATGATGGACTGTTATCTGAAATTGTAAGCTGAATATTTTGTCAGGAGATTTTATCACAGCAAAGAAATGAAACTAAGATCATGTCTCAGATATAGAAGCCGCTCATCAGTGTAATGGAATGATACATTACTATAAATAAATTTCTGCTCCTGGGAACATTTAAAAAGAGGCTGGTCAGTTCTTGGTCAGAGACAAAAAGTCCTTATTCCTATACTAAATCAGAGGTAAGAGAGATGCTCTATGTCTTGGTTACTGTTCTATTGCTGTGAAGAATGACCAAAGCAACTTATTTTAGAAGAAAGGGTGTAATTGGGGGACTTGCTTACAATTTCAGAGAGTGAGTCCATCTCCAGTGTGGTGGGGAGCATGGCAGTACTGGAGCAGTAGCTAAGAGCTCACATCTTATCTGAAATCTTCAGGGAAAAGAAGAGGGAGAGGGGAGAGAGAGAGAGAGAGAGAGAGAGAGAGAGAGAGAGAGAGAGAGACTGAGTCTGGGCCTGGGGTGGGCTTTTGAAACATCAAAACCCATCCCAGTGATATACCTGCTCCAAAAAGGCCACACCTACTCCAGGAAAGCCACACTTCCTAATCCTTCCCAAACAGTTCCACTAACTGAAGAGCAAACATTCAAATATGTGGCCTATTGAAGCCATTCTCACTTAAACCACCACCACCTGGAGGTGCAGTTCCGCTTCCGCACTCAGCATTCTAGTTTCCAAATGCTTGTGTGAGGAATGATTTGTCCACATTGGAGTTGGACCAGCCTAGGTTAGAGGAGGAAAGTCATCCCACATTTAGTGTGAAAATTCTTGGAAGGGTTTAAAAAAATGGACCCCAGGCATCTAGAACTCACTTAAAGTCGTAACTGTCACTGGGTCGGACAAGGCGACACAAGGAGGGGCAGCTACACTTCTGATTCTGTCAGTCCTGAGTGTGAATGCATGTGCTGTCAGCCAGGGCTCCGGGGGGCGACTACCAGGAGCCTCAATTCAAACCCTGTCAAGCTAAAAGGAGTCTTTTTGATCATGTAAGCAGAGTGACGTAGTTCAGTCTAACTTTAGACATGGCTGAGTCCAGCTGTTGGAACAGCCTGCTTGTTTCCCTGCCCCTCCCCCCTTTTTGTTTTCCTCTGTGCGGTTCACAACTGTTACCTTGAGGAGTATAAGTTAGGTTGGCAGTAACCAATACAGTTTTCAAATTTCTCTCTCAATCCTTTCTAGCCTTTTTGGAAGATGTTCTCACTTTCTCTTGTGCCCTCCACGGAGACTGCTGTCCTAAGTGCATAGATTTTAGTCACTAAGTGTTTGCTCTGTCTTGTCAGCAAAATGGTTCTTGAGCTAAATGAACTGTTTATCCTTTAAAAACCACAACATGAGATTTGAATGAATCTGGCTTTTCGTATCTTTTGTTTAAATACAAGTGGTGTATTGTTTACTTTTTTCATTCCTGTGGTCAAAATGTTCTGGACAACTCTTTATTTTAGCTACGGGACTCAGAGGTTCACCCCATGCTTGCTTGGGCTCCTGGGCACAGGCACCACTGGTGAGTACTATGTGAGTAAAACTCCCCACTACATGGTAGTCAGCCAAGGACGAGACATTCCAAAGGACCCACCCAGTGACATACTTCCCCTAGGCCTCATGCCTGAAAGTTCCTACGACTTCCCTAAATAATGCCAGGAGCTTGGGACCAAGCATTCAACTCACAAACATCTGGAGACATTTCATATTCATACCATAGTAGTGATAAACAGGAATTCTGGACCTACCTTAGTTATCAAAGAAATTATATATATATATATATATATATATATATATATATATATATATTTGAGACAGGGTTTGTCTATGCAGCCTCAGCTGTCCTGGACTCACTTTGTAGACCAGGCTGGCCTCGAACTCAGAGAGATCCACCTCCCTGAGTGCTGGGATCACAAGTGTGTTCCACCATGCCTACCTTCCCTTGAGGTTTTAATGGTAAAGGGAAACAGAATGGACAGCCTTCCCAAACAACCAAAACTCGACTTCCTATTCTTGGGACAGAATAAGAAAATGACTTTCATCTAACTAAAGGGACTTTCTCACCACCTTGTTTTGAGGCTGTCTTGTGAAGGTCTGTATAGATTTCCTTAGTTTATTTTTCTGATTATTGATTGAAAATTGAGTGTTTTATGCTGATAATTCCTTTAAAAGATGGGCTTTGACTCTGCCTGCAGTCACAGAGACAAGAGGCATTGGAGAATACTAGCAGAGGTGAAGCCTGCCTGGAAGCCCCCTGAGTGCCAGTTCTCAGGCCCCAGTTCTTCCCGTAGTCCCAGAGGTGGCAGCCACTGGGGACTACTGAAAGTGACAGCCATCAGGGGCTACTGGGGACCTCCAAGCCTGACAATGCCAGGGACTACCAGATGGCAAGAGCAAGGCAGAGGAACGCGCTCAATGAAACCCAGGGCAATAAGGCACCACCAGAACCCAACTATCCTACTCCAACAAGCCCTGCATATCCTAACACAGCTGACGTGCAGGAAAACCACCTTAAATCTAATCTTACCAAGATGATAGAGACCTTTAAACAGGAAATGAATAAATTCCTTAAAGAAACACAAGTAAGCAGGAGAAATTAACAAAGCTGTTCAAGATCTGAAACAGGAAATAGAAGTAATAAAAGCAAAAAAAAAAAAAAATCCACAATCTGAGGCAATCCTGGAAATGAAAAACCTAGGAAAGAGAACAGGTACTACAGGTGTAAGCATCACCAACAGATTACAAGAGATGGAACAGAGAATCTCAGACATGGAAGATGTAACAGAAGAAATTGATACATTGGTCAAAGAAAATGCTAAATCTAATAAGTTTCTAACACAAAACATCCAGGAAATTTGGGACACCATTAAAAGACCAAACCTAAGATTAATAAGAATAGAAGAAGATTCCCAGATCCAAGGCCCAGAAAATACCTTCATCAAAATCATAGAAGAAAATTTTCAAAGCCTAAAGAAAGAGATGCCTATAAATGTACAAGAAGCCTACAGAATATCAAATAGATTGGACCAAAAAAAGAAAATCCTTCCACCACACAATAATAAAAACACTAAATGTACGGAGCAAAAAAAAAAAAAAAAAAAAATTAAAATCCACAAGAAATAAGAGCCAAGTAACATAATATAACATATAAAGGATATAAAATATATAAAGTATACATACTTTATATATCACATATATAGTTATGTTATATATTTATAACATATAAAGTATATAAAGTATAAACATATAAAGTAACATATGAAGGCAAACCTATTATAATTATACCAGACTTCTCAACAGAGACTTTAAAAGCCAGAAGGGCCTGAACAGATAGATGTCTTTCAGGCCCTAAGAGATCACAGATAACAGCCCAGACTACTATCCCCAGCAAAACTTTCAATCACTGTAGATAAAGAAAACAACTTATTCCATGATAAAACCAAATTTAAACAATATCTTTCCACTAGCTCAGCCCTACTGAGGGTAATAAGGGTAACTACATCCAAGAAAACACAGGAGATAAATAATTTCACTCCAGAAAAACAAAAGAAGGAAAACACGCACACTCACACTACCAATATCAAAATTACAGGAAGCAACAACATTGGTCATTAATATCTCTCAACATCAATGGCCTCGATTCCCCTCCCCCCCAAAAAAAGGCATAGATTAACAGAGTGGACATGATAACAGGATCTGCCATTCTGCTACATATAAGAAACACACCTCAGCAATAAAGGTAGATGTTACCTCAGAGTAAAGGACTGGAAAAAGTTTTAAAGCAAATGGACCCAAGAAACAAGCAGGAGTAGCTATTCTAATATCTAATAAAATAGACAGACTTTCATATTTACACAATGGAATACTACTCAGCTATTAAAAACAAAGAAATCATGAAATTTGCAGGCAAATGGATGGAACTAGAAAAGATCATCCTGAGTGAGGTAACCCAGACCCAGAAAGACAGGCATGGTATATATCACTTATAAGTAGATTTTAATTATATAGTACAGGATAATTATACTACAATTTGTAAAGCCAAAGACCATAAGTAACAAGGAGGACCCAAGGGAGTATACTTAAATATCACTCAGAAGTGAAACTAGAATAGACAGCAGAAATGGTTGAAGAGAGGGGACAGGGTTGAAGAATAAGTGTGGAGGGAAAGGAGGGTGTAGATCAGACTGGGGAGGGGAAGGAGGACAGAGGGCTTGCAGAGAGAAGGGAAATCATGGGCAGGGGCATCTCTGTGACAAGCTGGAGACCTATGACAGGGCAGGCTCCTGGGATGTTATAGGGGTGACTCTAGCTGAGACTTTTAGTAGCAGGGGTCATGGAGACTGAAGGAGCCACCCTCTAACTAGATTGGACTCCTAGTGGAGGGTGGGGAACACCAACTCACCCACAAAAACTTTGATCCAAAATTTACCCTGCCTACAAGATGTGCAGGGATAAAGATAGAGCAGAGACTGAGGGGATGTTCAACCAGTGACTGGCCCAACCCAAGACTCAGTTCATGGGAGAAAACCAACCCCCGACACTATTTATGGTGCTCTGCTCTGCTTGCAGATAGGAGACTAGCACAGCTGTCCTCTGAGAGGCTCCTCACAACAGCGGATCAAAACAGATGCTGAGACTCATGGCCAAACACTGGGCAGTGTGCAGGGAGAGTTGTGGAAGAGTGGGGGGGGGATAGAAGGGCCCAGAGGGGACAAGAGCTCCACAAGAAGATCAACAGAGCCAACTAAACTGGGCCCAGGCAGGCTCATGGAGCTTCACACAAGAACCATGCATGGAATCACCCTAGGCCCCTTACACATACGTAGATGATGGGTAGCTTGGACAGCATGTGGGTCCCCTAGAAAGGGGAGAGGTGGCTGTGTCTGACATGGACTCTGTTGCCTGCTTTTTGATCACTCCACCTGGTGGGACTGGCTATCTAGGTCACAAGAAAAGAAGATGCCCTCAGTTCTGATGGAACGTAATGTGCTGGTCTGAGTTGGTAGGGAGGAGACTTTAGATTTGTGCAGGGTGATAGGTATGGATCTATTTGCATTTTTCTACATGTAGACATCTAGTTAGACCAGCGCCATTTGTTGAAGATGCTGTCTTTTTTTCATTGAATGGTTTTGGCTTCACTGTAAAAAATCAACTATCTGTAGGTATGTGGGTATATTTCTGGGTCTTCTATTCGATTCCTGAGATTCCACTTTACACCCATCAAAATGGCTAAGATCAAAAAAAGTGATATCACATGCTGGAGAGGATGTGGAGAAAGGGGAACCCTCCTTTATTGCTGGGAATGTAAACTTGTACAGCCACGTTGGAAATCAACCTGGCGCTTTCTCAGACAATTAGGAACAGTGCTTCTTCAAGATCCAGCTATACCACACATAGGCATATAATATGCTCAAGTACACAACAAGGACATTTTGCTCAACCATGTTCATAGCAGCTTTATTTGTAATAGCCAGAACCTGGAAACAACCCAGATGTCCCTCAACTGAGGAATGGATACAGAAATTGTAGTACTTTTACATAATGGAATACTACTCAGCAATTAAAAACAAGAAAATCATGAAATTTGTAGGCAAATGGTGGAAACTAGAAAAGATCATCCTAAGTGAGGTATCCTAGAAGCAGAAAGACACACATGGTATATACTCACTTATAAGCGGATATTAGACATATAATATAGGATAAACATATTTAAATCTGTACACCTAAAGAAGCTAAGAAAGAAGGAGGACCCTGGGTAAGATGATCAATCCTCACTCAGAAAGGCAAACAGGATGGACATTGGAAGAGGGAGAAAACAGGAAACAGGACAGGAGCCTACCACAGAGGGCCTCTGAAAGACTCTACTCAGCCAGTTAACAAAGCAGATGCAGAGGCTCATAACCAAACTTTGGGCAGAGTGCAGGGAATCTTATGAAAGAAGGGGGAGATAGAAAGACCTGGAGTGGACAGGAGCGCCACAAGGAGAGCAACAAAATCAAAAATCTGGGCCCAGGGTTTTTTTCTGATACTCCAGCCAAGGACCATGCATAGAGTTAAATAAGTATGCTTTTACAGACTTACCTAAGACATTGAGGAAAACATTGGACAGGCTAGAGCCGAGGTTGGAGCTCTTAGGTTCTCAGCAAGAGATGCTCGGGCAAGGTAGTACTGAGTCAGTATCCATTCTCTGGGGCTGAAGCAGCAAAAGCATTAAAGTCCACCTCACTCTCAAAGGGCTTTCTAAATCCTTTGTTGAAGACAAAACAGTATTTAGTATGTAAAATTTTTCAAAGTGTCTTTCTTTTTCCTAGGTCAAAATGGTTCTAAATGAGCCCTTTCTATAAAAATCACTAAAAGCATACCCCAAGAGATAACCAATGTTTCACTCCTTAATTTACTAAGGCGTTTCTTAGTAAGTCAGAATCTATACTGATTATGTCTGCTGTGCCCAGAACCCACTTCTAAAAGCCCAGGTATTTGCCTACATCTTCTCTAACCAACTGCTCATCTGTGTAGATCGTTACTTTATCACGATGTCATGGACTTGAACCTAGAGAACCACACCCATGCAGTAGAGCTGAGAGGCACATCTACAAGCTCCATGGATACTGGACTCTTTCTTCACTGAATGGTGTTTCACCACTGATGACTTGAATTTTGGTCTACTTGCAGAGACGTTCAGGTTCACATGAGAGTTCTTAAAATAAAACCCTATTCCCCTTAGAACCAGGTGAATGCCATTAAAGTGCCTCTGTAAATATGAATCTGAAGGCATTTGTAATAGAAAATAGAGTGGAAGTATTTTATACTATTATAAATGCCTTCTTTCATCACAAATAATATGGGTAACCCAATAGGAAGACGTTGCATTAAGGAGGTTTATACATGACCTTCAAATAATAAATGTGAATTTTAAAGGGTCAGTGAAAAACATTATTGGGTAGGCTTAAAGCCGTGGAATATTTGAATTTAAAGTGAATGCACATATATCTTGAAAGAATGCCATGCATAATAAACAGAGATTCTCCTGTACAGACATTTACCTGAAATATATTAAGAGAACAAATAACACTATGGAAATACTATACAAAAACCTACATGGGGAATAATACTCATTCCTTAAGCCATAGGGATAAATATGTGAGGCACCTCCTTCTGAGTTGTTGATTATGACCCAGAAACCCCCAAAGGAATATAAGCTGTTGCCATTGCTCTTGGTTGTCCATTGGAACCTGATGGTTCCACCCAATTCTTTTTTTATTTTATTTTTTAAATTTTTTGTTACACTCTTACTTTCATTTTTTCTGTTTTTGTTCTTATTTTTTTTAATTATTACAATTTATTCACTCTGTATCCCAGCTGTAGTCCCGTCCCTCACCCCCTCCTAATCCCATCCTCCTGCCCCTCTTCTCCAATCCACTGATAGGGGAGTACCTCCTCCCCTTCCCTCTGACCCTAGCCTTATCAGGTCTCATCAGGACTGGCTTCATTGTCTTCCTCTGTGGCCTGGTACAGCTGTATTCCCTCCAGGTGGAGGTGATCAAAGAGCCAGCCACTGAGTTCATGTCAGAGACAGGCCCTGTTTCCCTTACTAGAGAACCCACTTGGAGGCTGAGCTGTCATGGGCTACATCTGTGCAGGGGTTCTAGGTTATCTCCATGCATGGTCCTTGGTTGGAGTATTGGTCTTTGCAAAGAGCCCTGGGCCCAGATTTTTTTATTCTGTTGCTCTCCTTGTGGAGCTCCAGTTCCCTCCAAGTCTTTCTATCTCCTTCTTATTTCATAAGATTCCCTGAACTCTGCCCAAATCCTAGGCATATATCCAAAATACGTGAAAGTACACAACAGGGACATTTGCTCATCCATGTTCATAGCAGCTTTATTCATAATAGCCAGAACCTGGAAACAACCTAGATGTCCCTCAGTTGAGGAATGGATACAGAAATTGTGGTACATTTACACAATGGAATACTACTCAGCAATTAAAAACAAGGAAATCATGAAATTTGCAGGCAAATGGTGGGAACTAGAATAGATGATCCTGAGTGAGGTATCCCAGAAACAGAAAGACACACATGGTATATAATCATTCATAAGTGGATATTAGACATATAATATAGGAAAATCATACTAAAATCTATAGTCCTGAAGAAGCTAAGCAAGAAGGACAAACCTAGGGTAGTTACTCAATCCTCACTCAGAAAGGCAAACGGGATGGACATTGGAAGCAGGAGAAAACAGGGAACAATACAGCAGCCTACCACAGAGGTCCTCTGGAAGACTACCCAGCAGGGTATCAAAGCAGATGCGGAGACTCACACCCAGCTCTTTGAGACACCAAATACACTGTTAACAGCACATGGAATAATCAAGTTGTTACTAATCAGGACGCTTTCCTGCTGCAGCCTAGTTTTCAGAGTACTGAAAGGTGCTGTGAAAGCTTTGGGAGGGAGGCAGTCTTCTAGATCTGTGAAGTATACTAACGCCTGGCATAACAAAAATCATATCCTCTGCCTGTGTATCAGTGCAGCGTTCACTTACTGGAGAAATTTTTCTGTACGGTGGATGGTGGTTAACACAGAACCTCACGACTGGTAAAAGTGGAGAACACGAGTTTGAGTGAACTGCTTAGCCACAAATAAGAAACCTGTATCACACTCCTCCCCTAAGGCTCAGGGGCCATTGTGGAAGAGTGGGTGGAAAGGTGGTAAGAGCCAGAGGTCAGAGAGGTCCCGAGCCAAACGGCGTCTTCTGGACTTAGCAAGACCACTCCACTCATGGACTCACAGCATGTGAGTGCCCGCCCAAGGCCTACCTGCAAACGATCAAGACAGCCAACATTCTAAAACGAAGGGGAAGAGGCTCACAAGCCCCCACTCCCGAATGGGGATCTACAGACAGTTAACGGCTTCTGGGGAAGGGAAATTTGAGTTTCTTTAAGGCTGGGGCTCCTGGCAGTTCTGCAGTACTGCCATGGATGGCTCCACACCCAAATATGATCGCCAGAAACCTGGAGCTGGCTGGTTATTTTTCAAAAAAGGATAGGGAGTCGAAAGCACGCGAGGAGTCTGGGGCTAGATCTGGGATCGGTGGGTTGGTGGAAGAAGTGATGGTGAGTTTGGTCAAAATATATTGAGCTACTGCTCAAAGAATAAAATGGTTTTGGTTTTGGTTTCATTTGGTTTTTTTTTTTTTTTTTTTTTTGAGGATGGGAAATTTTCTCCGAATGGAATAATTTTATTTAAGAGTTTTAATTTGTCTTTAAGGGCATGTGTGTAACTGCAGAGGCTGGAAGAGGGCGTTGAATCCCCTGGAGTTGGAGTTTTAGGTAGTTGTGTGCTGCCGACACAGATCCTAGGAATCTAACTCAGGTCCACTGCAAGAGCAGCAGGGACTCTCAGCTGCCAAGTGTCGCCTCAGCCACTTGGTGGCTAAGTGATTATCCTTTCTAAAAACAACATCTAGGCCAGACATGCTGTCATGTGCGTTTTAACCCAGCGATATGGAGGCAGAGGCAGGTATAGTTCTGAGTTTGCAACCAAGCAGGGCTACAAAGAGACAGCCTGACTGAAAACAAAAATTAACAATGAAGCTACAAATTACACCTAACGTGATTTTTATTTTTTTAAAGACTTATTTATCATGTATAGAATGCTCTGTGTGCATGTACAGAAGAGGGCACCAGGTCTCATTATACATGGTTGTGGGCCACTATGTGGCTCCTGGGAATTGAACTCAGGACCTCTGGAAGAGCAGACAGTGCTCTTAACCTCTGCACCATCTCTCCAGCCCCCGTGATCTTTATTTTTAAAAATACAATTGGGTAGCAAAAGAGTAATAGCCACAATGGTACGGCATGGGATTCATTTTCTGAGACTTAGTTTCCTGTTGTTTTGTTAATATACAATTAATAATACAAGTCAAAAGTGGAGCACAGGAGAAAAATAATTCCATGGATGTGACATCACTAATGTGCTTACTGTTTTGTTTTAATGGAAGCAGTTCTAAGTAGCAGCCCAATCTGTGCATTCATAAGATAAAAGATCCAATATTATTAATGTTTATAATTAAATTAGGGTATGGAAATTTATGGCTTTAAAGTTATCTAACATTGGAAAAAATATTCTTATGGGATGTCTTGGAAAATGAACGTTGGACACAAAGACTTAAAACCAACTATTTTAAATAGGCGATACTTTTTAACAGACAGCTCCATCTGAATGGTGACTGCTCCAGCACAGAACTCACAGGTCATGCTTTCTCCCAAGAAAGTGATGCTGAAGTCTCAGTCTGCAGCATCAGGTTCCTGGTCTGTGCTTAGCCCTTAGACTATCAATTATCTGTCAGGTTTTCTAATTTGCACTTTGTTCTCACTTGCTTTCAACCATGGCCCTGCTCATTAGCAAAAACAAGGCACATTTAGAAAGGGGGAAAAAAACCCTTCACGCTAAGATATCCAGATGATATCCAGATGTTATTTGTAGGACTGGTAAACACAACTGGGCACCTGACGAATCTTCAGTTTTTAAGTGAACTTGGGGAAGATCCTCATTTTATTTCTATTGCCATGCTAAAATATCCTGACCAAAAGCAACATAAAGGAGGAAAGGATTTATTCAGCTTATAATTCCAGGTCACAGTCCATCATTTAAGAAAGCCAAGAAAGAGCTCATAACAGCAACACGAAGGCAGACCTGATGGCTTTTCCACACAGTATTGGCTCTGACCAAGAAAACTCACTGCCCAAGCCAAAGAAGTACAACAGGAACTATGGAGAACGCTGCTTGCTAGCTTGATCACAGGAAAACACGCTCAGCAGGCTTTCTTACATAGTGCAGGACCACTTACATAGGAATGGTGCTGCCCACAGTGGGCTGCAATCCCCCCACACACACACATACACACAGAAATGCTGCAATTTTCCCAGCTGAGGCTCTCTCCCTGCTGATTCTTGCACTGTGTCAAGGTGACAGTTAAAGCCAACTAGGACAAGCACCAAGCATAGATATGATGTTTCTCTTAACTTGGCAACATTTTAGGGCATCTTGACTGCTTAAGCCGGGTACATTTCATGCTGAAAATGTTCAGGCTCTCCAGCGCTTTATATTTTCAGGTAGCCAGGAAGCACACGCCTGGCCTATTGTCCTAAATTCGCTTTCAAAGGCGACTTTTTAAAGGGATTTGCAGCTAGAGCAAGGGTGACAAGTTGACCTTTACTGGCTACAAAGACCTTCATCATAATAATCTGCTTTTTTTTTTTCCAGGCTGTAAGAGAATGATTCTCTTGGCTTTCTTGCATTTATTGCTTCTAATATCAGCCCTGGGTCATTATAAATACCAGTCTGCAAAGGGATAGGGTTGGAATGATGATGCCCTTAAAATACCACAAACCTTAATTCCAGCTGGAAAATCAGGTGAAAACAAGACCCTTTTTTTTTTTCTTCCTGTGCTACATGTTTTGGAGAAATGTTTCCCATGCTATTTGCCAAATTAGCCAATAAAAATCTACTATTAGATAAGCATCCATTACACTCCTTGTGTATTTCCTGGCTATTTATTTGTGAAGCATTTTGCCTTGAAGGAAACTATATGTTCATATTCTTTCTCTAGTTCTTCTCCCAAAGAGCCTGCAACACCAGCTGGAGCATTTGTACATTATGAAAAAAAAAAGAAATATTCAAACTCTTCTGAGATTACTAAACGCTGACTCTAAATTAACACTAATTCCTAGAAAACTAAAATGCTGCTATGAGCAGTCGGGGCTCACAGGGCCGGATGATGCTTGGGGTATAACATCAATTCTAATTATGGTAGACACAATTGGTCCATGGACTTAGGGTATAGTTACTCTCATTGTTTTAATGAATAGGTGAAATAGAAATGCCTGGAATCTGGAAGAATTCTCTAGGTTAGAGGCCACTGGAACTTTTCTTTGCCACCAATATAGGAAACATGGGGAATTTTAGAGGACAAGGACAGCACGGCCTACTCTGTCCCTATTTAATTCAGTAATTTGTCTTAAACAATGAACTATGAAGTGACTATGCGATCTGAGCTTCCTTGTCATGAACTGCGTGCTATGTAGCCGGAGCACTAGGCATGAAGAACTAAGACTAAGGAAGCATGAGAGGGTGAGAGAATTGCAGAGGCTGACCAGTGTTGTTTCTCAGCTCCGCTCCTCGCTTCCCTCCCGTCTCTTAGTTCCTGCCTACAGCTTCCTGACGCTTACCAGGAAAATGTTTGCTTTCCATATGGGTTTCCAAATCTACCCATTGCAGGGAAGCCCTCTACTAATCAGAAAGATGAAATGTTTGTACTGCGCAGTATTTTGTTAGTCCTCTTCCTTAGTCATGTCCTAAAACAGGGGGCATGGAGGTGAGGATGAAGACAGCACGTGGGTTAAATAACATGGAGTTTCCATAAAGACACCATTGTTTTCCTGTCAGTCTCTGAGAGCAACACCTGTCCCCAAGCACAACACCATTTCCACAGATAGCCACTGCCAGCTAGCTACAGGGGCAGGAAGCAGCTGTCCTCACTACAATAGGGGCACGCTCTGGATATTAATTCACCTCTCTACAAAGTGGTGTTTGTGAAAGGAAGGTTTTATTTGCGCACTGTGCCTAGTAGAACCACCAACTGTTTTGTCCACCATCACAGCATGCATCTTAGCGTTGCTTAGAATCCATGAACTCATTTCACAGAGAAAAGGCAGCAGGGAGGGTGTCATTTATATTAAAGTGGCTAACTGAGAGACAGCATTACTTATATTTGAAAGCTTGTACTCCTAAGTTGGCCTCTGTCTTGCAGAACTCAGTTGTGTTTCTAAGACAAACTACAATGCAGTGTTAAGATTTCTGTTTCCAAAAGACACAGATTAAGAGTCAAGGAGTTGAGGTGATTGCAGGCCCTCTTATAATACTCAGTTGTTGAAGCTTCCTGTCATGGTACTATTCACCTGCTGGCCAGGCGCTTTCACTTTTCCAGGGGAGGAGATATTTCCATCAGAATATATAATAAAGGTAACACTAACTTGAAAGATGAGCTTGCAACTTGACCATTCATTTCATTCCTTGCTTGGGGAGTCTGTTTCTGTTTACTCCAGGTTAAAAAGGAGACCAACAAAACTAAAAGATCTGAGCCTAGGGGGTCCTTCAGAGACTGATGCGCCAAAGGAGGACCATGCATGGAGAGGACCTAGAACCCTGCTCAGATGTGGCCGATTGGCAGCTCAGTCTCCATGTGGATCTCTGAGTGAGGGGATCAGGGGCTGCCCCTCTCATGAACTCAGTTGACTGCTCTCTGACCACTCTCTCCTGATGATGCAGCCTTGCCAGGCTATAGAGAAAGAGGATCCAGGCAGTCCTGATGAGACTTAACAAGCTATGGGCAGGTGGGAATAGTGGAGAACTCCCCCTTTCAGTGGACTAGGGAAAGAGGAGAGGGGAAAGAGAGAGAGTGAGGGTGGGACTGGGGGAGTTGAAGGAAGGGGCTTCAATCGGGATATATAATGAATAAATTGTGAAGAAAAAAATTTTTAAAGAGAGAAAAGGTCATGGAGGTGACAGGAACTCCACGAGAAGGCCAACAGAGCCAACTAATCAGGGCCAGAGGGGTTTGCTGAGACTAAAGCACCAACCAAGAACCATGCTTGAACTAGACCTATGTCACCTACAAAGATGTCGTAGATGGTCAGCTTAGACCTCATATGGGTCCTCTAGTAAGGGAAGTGGGGACTGCATTGGACATGGACTTACTTGCCAGCTTTTTGATCAGTTGCCCTAGAAGAACTAGAACTACTTTGACAGGCCACAGGGGAAGAGGACATGGCTCAGTCCTGATGCAACTTGATATGGGATGGATGAGAAAGGGAGCTCCCCTTTTCTGAGGAAAAGGGGAAGGGAAGGGGGGGGAAAGAAAGGTGGGACTGGGAGAGGAGGAGGGATGGGGCTAAAACAAGGATGTAAAGTAAATAAAGAAAACATAAAATAAAATAAAATAAAATAAATAAAATTAAATAAAATAAAATAAAATAAAAGCATAGACACAGACTAAGGAAAGTATCCAAGTCTAGGTTGGCTGTGCTGGCTCAAATCTAGAAGCACAGTGCCTGCGGGCAGCTGAAGCAAACACCCAGAGATCCCCAGCCACACAGCCATGACTAACAGATGAGCTGCAGGTTCAGTGAGAGGCTCTGTCTCCAAAATATATGATGGGGAACAAAGAAGGTAGAAACCTGACATCTATCTCTGGTCTCCATAGGCATGCACCCACAAATACACACACACACCCACACAAAGTATAGAGAGAGTTATTTCTCTGAGGTGTAGAAAGTCAAGTGTGTAAAGAAGACTGTTGATGAGAACTAAATTAACCAAATGGCTGTGGCAATTATCCACGGACAGCCCCTGGTCAGCAGGTCTACTCTTTATTGCTTTCTCTGTGACACAAAGCTATAATTATTTCTTCTTTGTCATCTTGATAGTCCTTGGGACCTGATGGAGAACAAAAGGTTCTGTTCCGGGCTCCGGTTGCTCTTCTCTGGAGAGTCCTGTAGCCCACTTGGCTTGGCCAGCATTATCCCTACAGCACACTTTGTTTCTCCCACACTCTCCTCCCCAATGGGTCTAGCAGCACCTAGCATCCGCACCCAGGAAGACCCTTCAGAAGGAATGCTGCTAGTAAGGCATCTCCTACAAATGCTTTCTGCAAGCCACCCCAGACAGCTTCAAGGCCAGTGCTAAGGTATAGAAACTTCCTATAGATGCTTTCCCTAGCACCACAGAGGAGGATTTCCAGCAAATTCTTCTAGGGTACATGTCAACTCCATCAACCATTAGCCATGACCGCAGCCTCACCTCACTGAGGTATCCCTCAGTGAGACAAATAGATGTGGGTGCTTGATATTGCTGCTATTTCTGTATTTTTCAGAATTGTATTTACTTCTTAACTTCAACCTCACTAGTCCAAACTAAAAACTACAGTTACTTTTTTCCTTACATTAAAGTCATCCTGTTTAAAGTACTGTGGTTTTGTCTCTGGATCATACCCTGCTGATGCAGCCAAGCAGAAACATATGTCACAGCTTAATTTATTTATTATTTATTAAAATTTATTCGCTTTGTATCCTGCCTGTAGCCCCTCCCCCATCTCCTCCCAGTCCCACCCTCCCTTCCTCTTCTCCCTTTTTGCCCCTCACCTAGTCCCCTAATAGGGGAGGTCCTCCTCCCCCCTTCTATCTGACACTAGCCTATCAGGTCTCATCAGGCTGGCTGCATCATCTTCCTCTGTGGCCTGACAAGACTGGACCCCCAGGGGGAGGTGAACAAAGAAAGAACTGGCCACTGAGTTCATGCCAGAGACAGCCCCTGTACCCCTTACTAGGGAACCCACTTGAAGACTGAGCTGCCTATGAGCTACATCTGTGCAGGGGTTCTAGGTTTTCTCCATGCATGGTCTTGGTTGGAATATTGGTCTTGGCTGGCCCCCCTAAGCCCAGGTGTTTTGGCTCTGTTGGCCTCTTTGTGGAGCTCCTGTCCCCTCCAGGTCTTCCGGTCTCCCCTTTCTTCCATAAGATTCCCTGCATTCTGCCCAAAGTTTGGCTATGAGTCTCAGCATCTGCTTCCATACCCTGCTGGGTAGAGTCTTTCAGAGGCCCTCTGTGGTAGGCTCCTGTCCTGTTCACTGTCTTCTCTTGCTTCTGATATCTATTCTGTTTGCCCTTCTGAGTGAAGATTGAGCATCTTCCCTAGGGTCTTCATAGCTTTTAAGGGTACCGTATTTAGCATGTTGAGGAATAAAAGCTATTTTCAGATGTTAATATATATATGTATACAGATATTTTGTGAAGTGATTATACCTTTGCAAAACAAAACATTTCCTACTCCATGAAATGATACTTGGAGACGCATCCTTAGGTAAGAAATGGTTTACATAAGGTAATGGGTATATTATGAAAATAGCCAATGACTATGTTTGCCACTCTCACAGGCAGATGAAGAAACTGGGCAGCAATACAGTCACCACCAGTTGTCTGGATAGAGGCTGAGTATTATGGCCCAGTCACTCTAATCAGTTTAGGTGGAGTCATAAAAACTGACTTTTCTGTACATGCCAATGAAATGCAGTGATTAAAAATTCATGGTACAAAAAAAGTGCAAAACTGTTTTTAAAAAACAAGCACATCACATTTTTAAAGAACAGATTACCTCAATCAACTGAAAATGTGAACCGTTTGTCTTTACAGTTTAGTCTGTTCTATAAAATATAATAAACACTGCTGTGTTTTAATGATAAATATGAAACATTTATCGGAGGATATGTTTCAGACTCTCCAAAGGGTCAAATATTTCAGTTCTCAAGATTTATTCTGCTAAAAATGTACTTACTGATTTATAGTTTTATTTAGCTTCATTTATTTATTCTTTTATTTAGAAGAATATTTACAGAAATAACTCTAATTTCACTGTCATTTTATTTCAGTAAGAGGCAAGACTAATGTTGTCATGCACATGTATGAATCCCAGTATAGCACTCATGATACATATATGTATGTGTATATATGTATGTATATATATGCTTGTGTATACTGCCATAGATACGTGTGTGTGCTGCCACACATACATGTCCACTATGCCCCACTGTGTCCCTTCTCAGGGTTCTCCCTGATGACGGCGTGCAGCTCAGGCCAATAAATTGCCATGACTGGAAGCACAGTCTTATTTTAATTACGCTTCACATTTGCCGTGCGCCATCCTGTCAGAAGGCGGCATGAATCACAAGGAACAGTTAGCTCGCTGGGAGAAACCGTGCAAGAGACAGAATGAAGAGCAGCCCCGCCTGTCACTCAGGCCAAGGCGGTAATGACGCCCATCGTCCCGCCCTGTTGGGATCAGACCTGCCTGCTGCACATCTGGGACTCTCCTGCAGAGGAGAGGTGCTGACCCGGCAACCAAGACCTTCTCCTGGTTGCCAGGATCTGGAGAAGTGGCAGTCTCAGAAGAAACATCAGTGCCATCACCTTCACACCCTCACACTGCCGCCTCACCTTCACACACTCTCACTGTCCAGGGCAGCCCTTAATAGAAGCTAGGACCCTTCCGTGCTGGGCATATTAACCTACCCATGAAACAAACTCTTTGTTGAGAAAGGAAATTTTTCCCATGGCTCTGGTCTCTTCCTTGATGTAAACCATTAATAGATAAGGGTGTTTGTTTGTAATTAGAATGCCTAGGGCTGCCTTACCTAACCTAGTCTTCCTACATTTGATATCCCAAGATGGATTGATAACCATGGAGGTCTCTCTTTTCTGAGCCTCTTCTGAGGAGAAGAGGAAGACGGAGGATGGCAGGGAAGTGAGATTAGAGGGAGTGATTTGGAGGAGAGAAGGGAGGGGAATCTGAGATCAGGATGTATAATTAATTAATTAATTAATTTAAGAATAACATGCTATTGTACAGTCTTTGGGTAATTTAGAGGTAAGAAAAATATTTTCTTCCATAGATGTGAGTCCTCAACTAACATATTTTCTCAGAATCATGGGACCGTTTAAGTGTGTGTGTGTGTATTTTATTTAAGTCATGGTGGTAAAGATATATAATTCTAGCAGTTGAGCATCTGGGGCAGCAGGATGGAAATTTCAGACTACACTGAGTTACATGGTAATATCTGTCTCTAACAAAAGAAAGAAAGAGAGAGAGATCTTCCCACCCAAATTAAAAAAAAAAATCTGGTCATGGAGATTTTTACTTAAAGACCTGGATACAGATAGAGTAAATAAACCCTGTGCTTCCTAGATTTGGGTTAAGGTTGTTGTCAACTTGATACAAACTAGGCTCATCTGAAAGAGGGACTCCTAACTGATAAAATGATCCCATCAGACTGGAGGCAAGCCTGTGGTGTATTTTCCTTATGAGAGGTTGATGTGGGAAGGGCCAACCCCATTGTATGTGGTGTTACCCTTGGCAAGAGGTCCTGAGTTGAGCAAGAACACAAGCTGAGCAAGCCAGGTCCACTGGTTTCTGCTTCCGTGCCTGCCCTAGGTTCCTGCCTTGAATTCCTGTCCTGACTTTTCTTCATGATATACTACAACTATAAGCTGAAATAAACACTTCCCTCCACAAGCTGATTTGATCATGGTGCAGTTATCACAGCAATAGAAATCAAGCTAAGGCACCTCCCAAAGAGGCATTTGAAGAACAGCAAAATCTTTCCTACTGGAACTGTCTGGTTAGTTTTGTCAACGTGACACAATCTGGAATCACCGGGGAAGGGAGTCTTAACGATGCTTCGCTGAGATCAGATTAGCTAGTAGACCTATCTGTCGAGGAGGGTCTTGATTGCTAACTGGTGCAGGAAAACCCAGCCCACTGTGGGTAACACCATCCCCTGGGTGTGAATCCTAGTCTGTATAAGAACAGAAAAAAAATTCACTAAGACTAGGAAGCATGCATATGTTCATTTCTCTCTTTTCTGAACTACAGAAGAGCTATGACTAGCCATATTAAGTTTCCGGTACTTGACTTCACTGCTGTACCAAAGCCAGAACTGTGAGAGAAAATAAGCCCTTTCCCACCTAAGTTGCTTTTGTCATGATCACAGCAACAGAAACAAAGCTAGAATGCCTTGTATGCTCCTTCCAGGTTTCATTAAATCACATCATTGTTCCTTTCTTTGGGTTCAAAACCTGATCGTTTATGATGAGAAGGTATGTATGTAATAAAAGAGAAAGCATATTGGAGTAAAACCTCTTTGTGTTTTTTTTTTTCCATACAATATTTTCAATTCTACTGGATTTGTTTTGGAAATTTACATGCCGGTGGAGTTCGGATTGGTTCTCAAAAGATAACAGCCCTTGCAACAGAAAGTTTGTGTTTCAAACAAAGTTTATGAGTTTGAGCTTCAGTGAAGTGGCTAATGAGTAACTTTTTTTGTTTTGTTTAAATTATCTGAAAATTGCAGGTATCATCATGATGGCAAGGTCTGAGGAGGAGAGATAAGCTCTCAGTTAGCAAAAGAAGATTGGAAACTTTCCCACTGTTTAGAAAATATGGTAGTTGAGAAAGTCAGAACCCAGGCTATACAAAAATCTGTCAAGTTGGAATTTCCACTGGTGCTGCCTCAGTGAAGTTCAAGAGATGTTTAGTGTTCTCTCTCTCTCTCTCTCTCTCTCTCTCTCACACACACACACACACACACACACACAGCCACTATAACAGAATGCAAGAAAAAGAAAAAAAAAAGCAAAACGAAAACTGGATTATGAACAGAAAGGATTATGTCCTTCCTTATCTGGTTCTCTCTCTCTCTCTCTCTCTCTCTCTCTCTCTCTCTCTGTGTGTGTGTGTGTGTGTGTGTGTGTGTGTGTGTGTGATGCATGAGTGTGATGCAAGCGTGTGGTGTGTGCATATGTGTGCACTCACAGGAGTTGTCTTCCTTGATCATTGCTGCTTTATTTCCTGAGACAGTCTCTCACTGAGCTTGCAGTCTGTTGTCTCAGCTAGGCTGGCTGGTCAGAAAGCCCCTGAGATCTCCCTGTCTCCACTCTTAGTGCTGGGGTTACAAGACACAGGACACCAAGGCCAGCTTCTATGTGGGGCTGGGACTCTCAACTCAGCAAGTGCTTTAGCCTCTGAGCCGTCTCCTCAGCCCCATCTGTGACACTTTTTGAGTCCCAGCTCAACTGTTTCTACCTTTTGAAGCCCTCACAGATGCACTCCCATCATCACAATTAACTGGTTCCTCCTGTCGGTGCTGTATGGTACTTCATTACCATGCTTATGTTCACCTAACCCTGGTTTTATTTAATAACGGCTTCAAAGGGCAAGAGTCGTGATGCTGGCCATTCGCATATGCCAGAGAGAAGCCATAAAGTGTTTCCCTTAAATGAAAAGGTGAAAGTTCCTAAATGATGGGGAAAAAATATGCTGAGGTCGTAAAAGTCTGTGGGGAGAATGAATTTCCTCTCAGTGAAATTATGAAGAAGAAGAAGAAGAAGAAAAGAAAAAAAAAAAAAAAGAAGGAAAAAGTCATGCTAGATTTGCTGCCGCAGTTCATACTGTAAAGGTTACGGCCGTGGCACATGATGAGTGAGTTAATGCGGACAATGCATAAGTCACAGAGTACAGCAGGAGCTGCAGCTTCCGGCATCCTCAGGGGGTCTGGGAGTGTTCTCTCTGTAGTTGGAGGAACCCCTGTAGCCACTACTGCAACTGCTGAGCTCTTTCCTGTCAGTGCTAATTCAAGCAAGGACAACACAGAGATCAATGCCTGGAGCAGGTTACTGAAAAAAAATTAAACCAAAAAATTGGAATTTTTTTCAAAAACATATAATAAATGTTAGAGGATTCATTTAGGTTCTCCCCAATTCGAACATGACACCCTGTATACAGGTGCCAAAGCATTACATGGCACTCCATGAATGTATACTTTTTAAGCATTTTATGACTTCGGTAAGTAGATTTAAATTACGATTGCCCACAACTAGTTCCTTAGTAAAACGGTCACTCATGAGCCAGGTTTGGCTTTATGAGTATTTATGGTAGGTTATTTCCCACCAATTCTGTGACTTCTTCAACAGTAAACCCCACTCATCTTTGACTCCTCTACCACTCATACAGAGTGAGAATGTACAGATGTCATGAAATTTGCAGGCAAATGGTGGGATCTAGAAAAGATCATTCTGAGTGAAATATCCCAGAAGGAGAAAGACAAACACGGTATATACTCATTTATATAAACCTATAAGATATGATAAACATAATGAAATCTATACACCTAAAAAAGATAATCAAGAGAGCAGACATGGGGTAAGATGATCAATCCTCGTTTAAAAAGACAGATGGGATGTGCATTGAACGTATGACAGGAGTCTACTGAGCGCATCTGAAAGACTCCAACTAGCAGTGTTTTCAAAGCAAAGACTCATGACCAAAGCTTTGGCAGAGTACAGGGAATCATAAGAAAGAAGGGGAGTTAGTCTGATGGGGAAAGGATAGGAGCTCCACAAGGACCAAATATATCTGGGCACAGGGTCTTTTCTGAGACTGACATTCAACCAAGGACCATGTATGGATATAACCTAGAACCTCTGCTCAGATGTAGCCTGTGGTAGCTCAGTAACCAATTGGTTTCCCAAAGTGAGGGGAACAGGGACTATTTCTAACAGGAACTCGATGACTGGCTCTTTGGTCTCCCCACCCCGCAAGGGAGGAGCAGTCCTGTTAGGCCACAGAGGAGGGCTTTGCAGCCAGTCCTGAAGATACCTAATAAAACAGGGTCAGATGAATGGAGAGGAGGTTCCCCCCTATCAGTGGACTTAGAAAGGGGCACGGTGGAGATGAGGGAGGGAGGGAGGGACTGGGAGGGAATGAGGGATCGGGACATGGCTGGGATACAGAGTTAATAAAATGTAACTGATAAGAATAAAATAAAATTCAAAAAAAAAAAAACAAACAAACATTCAGTTCTTGTTACCCTCAGTGAAGTCTGATCCCTTCCCTGGATTTTCATATTTTGTCAGATTTCCTTGGTTAAAGAAACAAGCTCTCATCCCTGGTACCAAGAATAACCCATTCTGAATCCCGCTAGCAGGCTCTGTCTCTTTCGAGCCCATTGGAGCTGTCAGCGAGACCATCTCCGCCTTCAGACAGGCTCTTTCCCCACCCTTTTCCAAGAATAGAGAAAACAACAAAGGGTACAAATGGAGGTTCTTTGATGTCAGTTGGGACTAGCAACTTTTAAACAGGCTCAGACCTTAAAGTGATTACCACCTGAGGTTTGACAATGGAAACACAACAGGCTTGAACTCTCAGAGGGAGCAGAACACGGAAGCCATTCAGCTGGAGAAATACTGTGGCCGCAAAGTTCCCCAGGGGCTTCAGGGTCTCAATCAAGAGGCGGCGCCTGCAGAGCAAGGCTTTGGGTCATCTGTGGGAATGGCAGGAGCAGCAGGACTCCTGACTCCGGGGAGTTTTGAAAATCATAGTCCTGGATCTCTGCGGCAGTTGGTCTTGGAAGCTGAAAGCGTCTTCAAGGAATCCCCCTGTAATAGCTCCGCCAATTACAGTCTTCGAGGCTGAGGCAGGGGTCAGTCTGTCTAGATCCAGGAGGCTGGTTGGAGTGATCTTCCTACCCAAGGCAGATGCATCAGGTGCAGGGAGCCTCCAACAAGTCTGACCCAGCAGGTCTTGAAGGCAGGCTTCGCTAATGACAAGCTGGCAGGATGCAGCCCTGAAGCCTCCCTTATCCCTCTCCTCTGCTCCGACAGTCGCCCTGGCTCTGCAGCCCTGTATTGCTTGAACTTAAAGAGGTGCCAGGGTGCCAACGGGGCCCCAACTGGATGATTGTGGGTATGCAAATAAGGTGAGAAACAGAATTAGCCAAAGAAAAACTGTCAAACCTGGTGGGGAACGGGAAGAACCCTGAGCAAGCCAACAGTTGTCAGAAGTTGACAATCAGGGAGACTGAAAAGTTTCCATCTGTTCCTGGTTGCTGCTGGGCCCACTGTTCCACTTAGCCTGGATTTTTCTTGTTCTTGTTGTTGTTTGTTTTGGTTTTCTGTTTTTCCTATGGCTGCTTTGCTGCAGTGGCAGCCATTTGCAGCCTGATCTCTGCAGCTCCTTGGCCTCCCAGGCTTGAGCCTGCCAGCTGCAGAGAGGGCTGGCCAGAGGCCACCTATCTCTGATATCACGATGCCTCTTTACTTTCTGACCTTGAGCTCTCTTCTCACCACAGATCAGCTTGTACCCTCCAGATACTTACCCAAGTCCTAGCCTGGATTTCCTCACTCATTCTTGTTGCCCTATTAGAGGTTTGACAAGGACCTTAGGAGGAAGAAATGCCCCACTGCCCTGACCCAACACTTGCCACATTGGAGTAGCCCAAATCCTCCCTTCTCTAGGCCTATCTTTCAGTGGCTACCATTGCTGCTTATCTGGAATGTTCTTTAAGCTCAGTTAAGCTCCCAGGAAAAAGTAAGTCTGTTGAGAGCTGTGTAGAAATGTGTTAAAGTATGAGAAAGTGGCAGTGTCGGTCTCAACCATTACAGCTCATTGAGCACCACCACACAGGCATGCCCTAGTCAAGGCAATAAAAGGGGAAGGACCAATGCAAAACATTATCTCCCCATATGTGGTTCTTATCATTAGCTAATGCATCGATCATATATTTTCATATAACATAAATATATATGTAAATATGACTTACTTGTCCTGCTTTTTGTCTATATCCCTTTCTGTTAAAATCCTAATTTCATGAAAGGACCAATTTGGGATTTTTTTTTTTTTACTTCACTGATGTTTCCTAATTGAGAAGAATATCTAACATGTAGTATATTTGGTCAATGAATGAAACACTGAATGAATGAATGAATGAATGAATGAATGAATGAATGAATGAATGCAGTGCCACTAAGAAATCTTACTTCCTATAAGTTCATGGATGCCCAGTTAAGGTCTTTTTTTTCAAGCAAGAGAAGCTTCTTCTGAGTTGATTATGAAGGGAGGGGGTCTTGGAAGGTGGAGTCGGCCCTCATAACGGCCAAAGGTGAGCATATTTGGAGAGCAGAAAAATAGATTGATAAGTGCAGGCTCATAAGGCTAGTAATGAGGGGCCCCATGCCTTTCCAGTGTCTGACACAGGGAAGGGTGACGTCAGACCATAAATACTCAGAAAGGAGCCTCTTCCTCATGGAATTGTTAAGACGGAGAAATTAATCCTGAGCAACCAAATAGCTAATTCTCCAATGGACCGATCAAGCAATTAGCTTGGATTTAGAGACTCCTATTCCCTCACCAACTCCTAAACTACTTTCCCTCCTAGAAGAGAATTTTAATGTATTTTTTCTACAACTGCATGCTTAGATAAGCAAAACCAAATTGTATTAGAAACTTATTAAGCACACTGTAGAATGATGTTTTAAATACAGTTTCAATAAACTTTAGCAGTCAATACTATAAAGACTTGAAATATATTGACTCATTAAAAAAAAAATGCTCGTACTTAAAGCATTCTCTGGGGCCAATCACAACTCTAGGTTCCACTGATTTATATTCTTAGCCATTGTGGCCTAGCCACTTCATCTTATAATCAACATCAATCACCAATTTTTATTACAACATTTTGCAGGCTGAGCAAAAATATATATACATATTTCTCTTGAGGACAAATTAGGTACCCCAAAGTGACTCTTGCAAATAAATACTGTGGGCCATAACTCTGTGCACTACCGCTGACTCACAAAAATTCATTCTATAAGTGCCACAGAAACTAAAGCCAATTTTATAATATAAAAAAAATAAAAGAAACATCCAAAGCAATCCATACACCGTAATGGCTACCTGGTGACTGGGAAAAGATTTTTAGTGGCTCAATGACAACATGCACTTTCATTTATGCCTCCAATGGTTGTCATCCAAAGGTATTAAGTGTGTCCAAATATCCTTCAAGACAGACCATAACTCACCATTAAGATGATGCAAGGCCCTATTAGGTTGACAGGCAGACCACCCCCACTGGTTCAAGGTGTGTATCCCTGAGCTTGCACTGAGTAGTGAGAAAGGCATGCCCAAACAGAAGACACTGTGCAGGGTGGCTAATTGCCAGACACACCACCAATCAATCAGCTGACCCATTAATATGTAATGGGGCTCAATTTACCGTTAATTCAGATACTCCCAGGAAACCCAGGGAGCTCTTTAAAGGTAACTGCAGTAATAATTCCCCTTTATGTAAGTCAAATAAAATTACCATCTAATCCTCAAGTTGTGTCCTGTAGAGATAATCATAACAATAAAGTATTTACATGTTTTTCAGCACAGACTACATGATTTTGGAGACCTGAGTTCGTGATTTCATTCTGGCTATCAGCAAACTACCACAGGCCATTGTCTCTGTTTTCCTGTGTTTCTGTTGGGGAAACAGGAAGGCCCACAGTATTCCCTGAACTGATCACTATTAACTGAAAAGCAAATAGCATGCTTCCTCTTACAATACCTACATGTATGAAGAGAACATTTTTTCCAACAAGAAAGAAATAACAGCATGTTCATTAAGGAATCTAAGAACTATGATTAATTGTGGTGTGGGTGATAATTTTTTCCTCTGACCTTGAGGGTTTTTTTTCCCTCTCTCTTCCTCCAAGTATCTAGAAGAGATAATGAAATAGTCTCTTCCCCAGAACTAACACTATGAGCTGTTGTGGCATTGGTCCCTGAAAAGAATACTTGTGTTTTCATGGCATCTTTTTTCTTCTCTCACATTCCTCCGACTTTATCTCAAGCAAAGGGCTTCGGTCCAACACCTTCGAGCATCCAAACTCCCCTCTCCAGGCTGTTAGGAGGGGCAAATGAGATGATGGCTGCACTAGCCCTCTGCAGATCACTAAAGCCCTGCACAAACGCTAGACATGTGTGGGAAATTAGTAATACAATTTAGGAATGGCAATAGTATGCACTTAAACTCTCCATAAAAATAGTCCTTCGTGGTCTATTAATCCAAGGCCTGTCTGCAGTCTAGTGTTTATACATGCAGACTACCCTCTGAGAGCTATTCTGAACCAAATGTACACGTTTAAAAAATGCAATAACTTCCAAATTGCAAATTATTTTTTCTGAATGCCAC
Organism: Meriones unguiculatus; assembly: GCF_030254825.1. NCBI lineage: Eukaryota > Metazoa > Chordata > Mammalia > Rodentia > Muridae > Meriones > Meriones unguiculatus. The sequence continues at coordinate 172,438,666 of NC_083350.1, read as the reverse complement.
TATAGCTGTTAGAGTGGGTAGACATATCCAAATAACCACACAAGCCTTTAAACAAATATATGTGGTGATGTTATACGGTGTGTTAGTCTCCCAAGGACCAGGCTTATGCATGTGATCGCTTGATATACCAGATTCTATATCCCATAACCAAGTCCAGTAGGCATCCCCCCCCAGCCCTTCATTCTTCACCTCTAAATGTTAGAAAATGGCCCCACCTTCCCCTACCAATATGAACGACATCAATGATCCAATGAATTTAGTTCCTTAAAAAAGAAAAGAAAAAAAAAAAAAAACAGAATCCCAGCAATACGAATTCCTAACACACAAACTGCAAGGACTCCTGTTGGTTTTGTTGTTTCTTTCATGCATAGATTTTTCAAAATGAATACATTTCATCTTTTCTCAGTTCTTCAGTACTTGAAATCAATTTTTCTTAAAAAAAAAAAAGGACCAGAATGTTCCATTAAAATTAATGACTATCTTATGATGTGCATAATTTTGCTTGAGTTCAAAATTCTCGACGTCTAAGCATATAAAATAAAATGGATGAATTGGTGTTACAACTTTAAAACTCATTTGCATTCATATCGGAGACATGAAAAATATATTCCAGCTGTCTCTGAGACCCATCAGGCTAACGTCTCAAAGGAGAGAAAACTCCGCAGTCACAGGGCGCTTCCTACTGTGAGCTCTCGGAGATGGAGGCTTTTAGCCAGCCCTGAGTTTTGATCTGTCACAAAGACAAGTGAGGACTTCAGCCCCTCAGCCTTGGGAAGGATCACCAGAGGAGCCTGACCCTCCAAGGACACAGCTTTCCACATGCAGTGGTCTCCACGTATTCACCAACACACCAGCTCTGCCTGCGAATGGAAACTGGCTCTGAGGTTACCATGGCTCTGGCTGCACTTCTAAAGGACTGTAGTTCAATTCCCATGGCAGCTCACGACTGTCTACAAAACTCCAGTCCATCCACAGCCCACTTCTGGCCTCTGTGGGCAGTGTACATGTTTTGTAAAGACATTAATTTAGGAAAACACTCACACACACACACAAAAAAAAAATAAAAACTCAAAGGTGTTGTAATATACATCACATATTTACAGAACTTAGTGGAGGAAGCTCGCCAGTGGCACACAAGTTGATAAATGAACGTGAAAACACAAGTATAAGGAACACAGCCAGTGTTCTGTACAGGGAGGTAAGTATACTGTTCACAAAAGCCTATTACAAATAGTTATTCCCATTGAGATGGGAAGCACCCAAATCCTCAAAAAAGGGGATAATAAGAAACGGGAGCTATTAACTAATTTCATAGTTATACATTAATATTTATATGTATATGTACATATTATAAACCATAAATATGTACAAGTATTATGTTAAATCATTTTTTTCATGTTTAAGGCAAAGGAAATACTATCTATCTTGATTTGATCACTACATGTTTTATGCATACACACACACACAAATACAAACTATCATTCACTATCTTATAAGGATATGATTAAAACAATAATTTTAATTTAAAAAATAAATAAGACTTGCATGTTGCATGATTAGTCTATCAGATCAGAGATACCCAAAGAGTGAGTGTGTCCCATTACATTCCACAGTAACTCAAACAAAACTAGTGGCTACACCAGAAGGTCAGGAAATTTGCTCTGAGGTTGTGTCTCCCAGTAACATCACAAGTCCACCAGCATAACCACCCAAGCCTGAGCTAAACAAGGAGAACACCAATGGACATGCCAAACTACACAGGGAAAAGCCCATGAGGCCTCAGCCTTCTGCAAAGAACTTCAGGCAACTGAGCAAAGCTGGGAGCAGGAGGGGAGGTCTGCCCCAGGGAAGAGCACATCAATTGGTTATCCAGCGCCAAATGGTCAGCCCCCAAAACATACATACATATAGGGACTCAACAGGTTATATTTGCAAATACCCATACACACAAATACATACATGCAGGCAATAACAACAGGTGAAAGAAAATAGTAGCTACATATTTATTTCCATGGGTATTCAAAATTGCAGCTAGCATACCAAATCAATGTTATTATTTCAAACGTGACCAATTTTTTCAACATGTGTTCATTTAAATTTAAATTCAAAATGTTAAATAGGGCCTCGAGAGATGGCTCAGTAGTTAAGAGCATTTGCTGGTCTTATCGAGGAACCAAGTTTTGGTTCTCAGCACCCACATTGGAGAGCTTACAACCCCCTGCAACTGCAGCTCTGGGGAATCCAAAACCTTCTAGTTTCCACAGGCACCAGCAGACACGTGCACATACACACACAGAGACATAAATAAAAATATAATAAAGGTTTTTATTAAGTTAGGAATATAACAGCATATAGAAATAATAAAAATAATGCCTTGCATGTTTCTTGATTATTTAGAAATCCTAATGCCCTTTGTCACTAAAAAAATGTGCATTTCTTTCACTATTTAGTTCAGGTTACAGAAGTTTTTAATTGGGAAATTTTTTTAGCCTGAATAGGCTGAGCATTTTATTCTTCTTTGGCGTCTGTTATTCAGTGACAAGGTGAACATAACTGCCAGCCATAAGGCTCTCAGGTGCCAAGCTACATTTGTATGAATTTCCAGATAGAGAGAAACAGTCAGGTTTCAAATTGTGGCCTCATGGCACGCAGTAGGATGAAGTTATGTTTTTAATGACCACTCTCCGCGCTTCAGATGCCGATGAGCTAAGAGGCAATGAAGAGTTAGCGGGGTCCTCTGCCTCTCTTGTTGGGGATATCTGCAAAATAGGAGCACATGACATGAGCTGCCTTCAGCCACAGTAGAGGGTAAAGGAGTGATTTATATGATGGCACTTAAAAATAACTATGAAACAACTGTCCTGTAATTGCACCTATTAGCATGCAGAAGGCCAACACCGCCATGAAAGTAGAAACGGTCCCCCATTACTGCGTTTCTCCTAATTTTAGACTGCAATCAAGCTCATCTGTGGTGGCTTAGGAGCAGGCAGAAGACTCCAGGGCCAGGCATGATGCAGGAACTCAGAGGCAGCACTGCCAGCCAACAGCCTGGGTTCTGCCAGGAAGTCACCACTCTCCTGGAGGTCAGCACAAAGCCACCCGTTGTCTTCAGGGAAGCAAGCTCTTCCCTGGGGAGGCAGCAGAGAGCTGGCATGCAGGACTCCATAGCAGGGACACCAGGGGAAAAGGGCTCCCATTTGTCCCAGGAGGGAGCTTGGGACCTCGGAGTTTGCTATCAGACACTGAAAAACAAGGGAGGGGTGGCATTGGAGAAGGGGGCTGCTTCAAAGGTCTCAGACTCAAATGCTTTCTGAGACTAAGCAGACACTGAGTAAATGGAACTAAGGTGGGGCAGGGCGGCCTGGCAAGCAAACTCTGTGGCTGCGGGAAAGTGCCAAGGGCTAGCTTACGCTACCAAGTGCAAACTGACTCTTCAGAATTTGGGGGTCTGGCTGTTTATATAAAAACTCTTCAGTTATTAACGAGGAATGCATTTCCCAAATGTCCAGTGCATGGGCCACATGCCATTCAAGGTCCACTCTTCTGCAAACTATCCTACCTTAGGAGGTAGGTGGAACAAGAGAAAATCTGAAGAGGAAGTGACAACAGTCTTTGAGCCATTTATTTTATGAAGCATTTTAAAGACAATTGTCAGTATTCAGCTGGGGAACTTTGCTCTTTGGAATCAGATGAGTATCTGTATTATAATCATCTACTGGGGGACAAAGCTTGTGAGGAAGGAAGCAAGAATTTGCCTGACCAAGGACATATGAAGCCTAAGAACCCCGGAAAAGGAGGCAATTACAATAAATTCTAGTTTCTGCATGCTGGATTGAGACCTCTGATAAGCCACTGCAGGAACATGCTACTAAAAGCTAGGCAGTACAGCATGTTAGCATCAGAGGGGAAAGCTAGATGGACATTCTCCACTCTCCTAACAATGAGACCACACATGGGGAGCAAGAGGCACCAGGATCCTCCAGGGGTGTCCAACCAGTTAACACTGTGACATTTCCCTGTAGTCAGCCAAGTGTTGAGCTTTATCCCTAGTGACCCAGGGGTCATGAAGTCCATCGCCCTAGGCAGAACACACCTGTAAGTCCTTTTTTCCCCAGTCACCAACACTCCCTAACCTGACAGTACCAGCTTCCCTTTCCAGAGACCACCACCTGCCTCATCCTGCTCACTGTTCCTCACAGGAGATTCTTATGAAGTGTCTGGACTCTCAAATGCCAAGCAAGACATGTCTGACAGGCCCAGCCAACACAGCAGAATATTGGCTGCTTGTACCACCCGAGGTCAGCTGCCTGGAAGACAGTGCGACCAGCCTAGGGGCAACATAGAACGGACCACAGGCATTAAAGTCCAAGGAGGATGTGTGAGCAGAGATGGCAGTGGAATGCCTGAGCTGCACATAGCCCCATGCATCCGTGTCTGTGCAGCAGCCTTATGCAGCAAGCTGAGGGATGCAGGCATGGGTGGCTCACGGCTGTCATCTTAGCACTGAGGAGGCTAAGACAGGAAGTGTGTGAGAGGTCATTGTAGGCTACATGGTGAGACCTTGTCTCATAAAAGGAAAAAGTGGAAAACACAGCATAGCCACGTGCTCCCCAAAACAATGGCCCCCAAATGTTAGCTCTCAAGGAGAGGAGCTAGGACCTTGCAAAGTTGGCTGTGACTGTCGGTAGCTCAGCTCTCTGGTGTGTGTGCTCGCAAATTTCAACAAAGTATTCAAGAGGAGGGCTTGATGTTTCGTGGCATGACCTGACTTCTCAGAAGTAACCATAGGAATAGCAGCCCAAAGAGGTGACCAGATAGTAAGAAAGGAAGCAGGACAGTGACAATGGAAACATGAGGGCTGCCTTCGTCCAAGCCCCCATTCCTGTCAAGCAGTAGCTATACAAACAGCCAAGGATCCCACTCCAACAACCCACAGACTGCTAGGTTTGGTGTGATTCAGTTCAGCAAATATTTACTGTCACCTCCACATGCCAGATCTGAGAGCGCTGGCACAAGTAAGCGATATCTCGAGTGCCAGATGTTAGGGTGTTGACTGAAGTCCTACTGTGTTGGGGGAGAGGCCCACAAGCTGTTTCAGAAAGGAGGCAAAATCTAAGACAGCCAGTAATCCTGAAGAGGATAACAGCTAATGCACTTGGGATTCACACAGTTTAATCCACTGTCTCAAGTACTTCTGTGGTTTGCACAATTTAGAATAATTATGACGTTAACTCTTTATGCGAGAAAATAACGAGAGAATGATGAGGAGCAGTATGACCAAAGGTGAGGAAGAGATGAAGTGTCACGTACAGGAAATGGTGAAACACATGAAAGCAGAAGAAAGGGCCAGAGATGGAATGTCATGTTCCTCTGGAAAGCTTTATCTCCTTCTGCCTCCCATTCTGATCCTTGCTCTGTGTGTGTGTGTGTGTGTGTGTGTGTGTGTGTGTGTGTGTGTGTCCCTCTCTCCACATCAGAAGTACATACTTTTGGATGTGTTTCAGCAGTACCAGTTTTAGGCTGGCAGAAGGAGACAGGTTGCAGTTTATTGCTAATTCATGGGAAAAAAATCTGAAAGTCAACTTCCTCAGGAAAGTATGATATTCCTACAAAGACAGGAACTCAGCTCCTACTGCATACAATTCCATCATTCCCAAGTAAGAACCAAAAGAGACACAGAAGAACGCCATGGTTGATATCCAGGAAGCAAAGAAAGATTTGAAAATGAAAGGCCATAGGAGGCCTAACTGACATTTGAGATTGATTATAAAAGGTTACCCCAGAACTTTCACCTACAGCATTGTCCAGACATGAGCAAAGGTCTACCTAGCTGCAAGAGCAGCCATTCATCAAGTTGGAAACTGGGAATTCAGTTCCTGAGAAATGGAGGATAATTCTTATGTGTAACTGTCAGGTTCTTTCCATAATAATCTCATTAAACTCTTGCTTCTAGAACCAACTGGCTTGGACTTAACTAGACTACAACATTTTCAAGAGCAAGAGTTGGGTTCTGCTGTGTGCAGTACTTCATGGCATCCAGCATTTGCCAGCATCCAACAAACGATGTAGAAAATAATTGATGAGCACCAAATGAAACAAGCACATTCTTTTGTGTTTCTGGCTTCTTTTCATTATATTTTTTAAATAAGTATCCACAGAGATGTGTCTCGCCCTGGCATTTTCATCTTGATGCTTGCCAGAGTTCTGTTTCGTTTTCTTGTTGCCAGGTACTGGACCTAGGACCTTGTGCGTATTAGTCAAATGCTCTGCCACACAGCTATATCCCCCAGAAGTAATTATTGTGCTTTCATACATACTTTGGTTTTGTTGCGAAAACCATGCTAGTGTATATGTAGACTATTTTCATGGCTGAGCTCTACAAAAATTACTGTGGTTATGAAACTGTGAAATTGATTAGACATAGTATGTATAATGAAAAATGAAGATTTTTAATCTTAGCACAAATACTATTAGACAGCTTTGTTTGTCTGTTTTAACAAAATATGCTTTAAATTAACAAGAGAATTTTCACTTTCAGTGCAATAGCTCAAAGCACAGTCTTTTTTATGATAATCAAAAGCGTTTAATCCTAGATGTGCTTAGTATCAGAAACACGGAATGGAGGCTTTGAGGCATTTGGTTGTTGTTCATAGTGCTTATCTTAGTTAAGTTGTGATGACAGGGGTTAGACCCAGGGCCTCACACTTGCTAGGCAAGTACTGCTAGCCAAGAATTCGGAAACAAAAAGTTGTTCTAGATCCAAATCTAATGGATAATAAGGTAGATAATCAAGTTTATTATGCTAATTTGATCTTTTTAAGAAGTATGATGAGGGGGGATTAGAGAGATGACTCAGCAGTTAAGAATAATGGTTGCTCTTCCAAAGGACCCGGGTTCAATTTCTAGCACCCACATGTTAACTCACAGCCATCTGTAACGACAGTTTCAGGGTATCTGAATCCCTCTTTTGGCCTCCAAGAGCATCATGAACAAGAGTGATAAACATATATGTAGACAATATACCCATATACATAAAAATAATTTTAATTAGGGTAATGATAAAATGACTGGTCTGGATTTTTTTTTCTATACTTATAAAATTCCTGTTGAAGGCAACTTTAGAAATGCAGTTACTAAAATAGCTTCAACAATCCAGAACTGAAGCTACACATGGTGGGCAAACCTAGAAATAGCACTCAGGACATAGGAAGACCAGAGTTCAAGGTTATGCTCAACTCTATCGAAAGTTTTAGGCCAACTGGACAGTGTGAGACCCTGTACCCCAAAATTTAAAATGAAAATAAAGAAAGCTAAATTAGTTGAATATCATATTAGCAGTTATTTAGTATAACAATAACATATAAGTATATTAACATGACACATTTACATCCTTAAATACATATATTTTACTATTTAACTAACAGAATTGTGCATTATATTTATATAATGCTTACATATTTATAGAGCACACACATTTAACATGTACAAGTACACATATGAATATGTGTTTGCATATGTATCATCCTCTTATTTTATTGCTAACATAACCAAAAATAGATAAGGAAAATTATTTCCAGTCCAGGCCTTTGTTATATGAAGGGTTTCCGGGCTCAGATTTATTTCTACTAATTACAAGAAGAAAAAAAAAAAACAATTAGAAGAAAATACTCCAACAAGCAAATAAAAGTACAATAACAAGATGATCAATTTAAATCATGTAATAATGTCATTTCCCAGAGAAACTGAAGGCATTTTATAGACATCAATTTTCCTAAGAGAATACATGGTCTGCTTTTCTCTTGCCAGAGACTCTTGGCTGTTTATGCAATGCTGAGCCATTACCTGATAAGTGGAGAATTTTATATTCACCACAAGGAAAAGCTGAATCGATAATGTTGCTTACAATGGACACAGCACTTCTCATCCTCCCAGCACTCTACAAACACGGGCAAATTAAGCCTCCCAGGGTCTCAGTGAGACTGGGATGGAGTCACAATCTGTGACCTAGGGAAAGACTGAGACAGAAGGCCCAGTCAGTGGACCCTCAGAATTTGGGAAACATGAATCAGGGCAGGACTGGCCCTCTGGAGAGAGCTGTGAGCCACACAGAGCCTCTGGCCCCAGCCTCACTCTGTCTTTGGAGGACAGTGGTCTTGGAGCTCAGGCGCCCCAACGTCTGAGGCAGCATTGAGAATGTATTTTCAAGTCGAATATCTATCAATCAACAGGTATCGATTTTCTTTAATTCTCTCCACAGAGCATTCTTGCCTCTGAAGAGCCTGTGTGATTTGAAGAATGTATCACCTATTTGTCAGGCATGTATAATTCATGAAGGCCCTTTCACTCAAGGTCTGCAGTCCAGAACCGGCAATTTGTGAGTTATTAGCATGTTATTAGATATACCCTATTAAGATCTGTAGACACCCAGCCTCTTACACAAAAGCAAGAGAGACACTACATAAATTTTCACTTCCATGATTAGGCTTAGAGGATTCTGATTTTAACACCACCCCATGAATTCATCCCACAGAATAGCCTGCCACAATAAAACGATCAAAAAATTATCTTTGACTTTAAACTCATTAGGTTAAAACAACTGTGCTTTAGATGGTGCTCTCTTAGAATGTGTGTCTTCCTTCCTATACAATGCCTGTCAGTACTGATCACTCAATAGGAATGCTTGGGAATTTATCATCACCAACACAGCCTCCTGAATTGGAGAGTTACTAAACTTGCATTGTTCACATGTCCTCAGAACCTGCCTAAAACTGGGGATCCAGCAGGCAGTGAGGCCAGTGCAGATCCTAACAAGGGGGTGAAGGAAGGCTGCCTTGGAGGACTATCCAGAGCAGGGAGCTGAAGGGGGTTTGGCTAGCTTGATCTTGTGCAGGTCTTGTACATGTTGCCACAGCCATCGTATGTTATTGTGAGTTCCTGTGTGAAACGGCAGGGCACTTCCTGTGTGTGGAGATCCAGGTAGGCAGCAGGCAGAGACCACTGACCTGAGAAGGACCCTATGGGAGTCAGCAGGGAGTGGCTTCAGAAGAATCCAGCAGGCTGGGGGAGAAGCCTGGACCTGGATGCAGCAGGGCTGCTAGCCACAATGGGGCCTGGGCTTCAGAAGACAGCAAGGAGCCAGGGGAGGCTTTTGAGTATAAGGAGAGGCCAGAGCAAGTGAGGGGCCTCAAGAATAGTATATATGGTATAGACGTATATATGCTATTTGTCATATGTGTGTGTGTGTGTGTGTGTGTAAACAAAAATCCCTCAAGTCTGGCTTTTTCTCAAAATCTATCTTGAATCAGAATATAAGGGGATGTTTTCAAATTAAAAAGAAGGGTTACCTTCTCAAATGCGTCTGAAATGTACTCAATAGCCTACTGCAACATTACTATGTCTCCCTGAGGTCATAAAGGAAAAAGGGAGCGAGCAAGAGAGAAAGAAGCTAGTTATCAGTAAACGGATTGAATATTCTCCAAATGCCAAAAATATGAAGAAACCATTGTAAACACCCTCAAGCCCACTACCAAAGTTTAGCCAACATTTATATTTTACAATATTTATACCTTTCTTTTGCTTGCTCAATTCTTTTGAGAAATAAGACATTATAGACGTACATTGACCCTGTTCCATTTTTCTTCTTTCTCCAAATTCCTATTTCTCTTTCATGGATATTTATTATGTGTTTGCATAATATGTGTGGTCTTACATGCTCTTAAGCTTCTTAATGTTTCATATTATATGCATGCAATGGCCCTGCAATGTCCAGAAAATGCTGTTTTAAAGCAGTCTTCCAGTACATCTGACTCTTACAATCTTTCTGCTCTCTTCTCAGTGTTGGTCCTAGGGTCATTGGTGGAGGGGGTATGGTACAAGTGTCCATTTAAGGATGAATGGTCTGCTGTGTCTTGTTCTCTGCACACTGGGTCATTCATTTTAGCCACTGGGGGATTACAGTGTGCTAACAGCACTGGTAGATACTAGGCATCTTCTCCCCAGCTTTTTCTTGGTTAGAAGCGATGCCATGAATATCCTGGAGTTTATCTGCTAACGTGCATGTGCAAGACATGCATGCAAACTTTTAACACGTTGGAGAAACACAGCCTGTTAAATTAAATCAACATTCTAACTGCTCACTGCAAAAACAGCACAATGACATGCTCAGGTTTCAGAGAACAGTTTGAAACTGCCATTTCCTCTTTCAGGGCATGATTGGGACTACATAAAATCACGTAAATGGAGATAAGGAGTGGGTACCCAGAGATCTCCAGAACTTGAAGCTCTGATTCAGTGGCTGGAACTCTGCAGGGTCTGATCTAAGCTTTAAATCTGGTTGACAGAGTTGAGTGTGTCTAATTTAAGATATATGCCAAGGAGACCTTAGTAGCAAAGGAAATGAGAATAGATGAGCTGAGGAAAAAAAAAAAAAAAAAAAACAACTAACATTCCATGGAATAAGTCTCAAAACTGTAGAGTTGCATCCAGTTATACAAAATAAGCTGCAGAGACAGGAGCTCTTCAGAGCCTGAGTTTTTGTTTTCTGTCCCCAAACTAACAAGGTCAGGCCAGGCTAGAGTCTGGTTTCCATTTACCCAGCACGACTGCTTTCTTCACTGTTCCTCTGGGTTGATACCCAAAGAGCCACTGTGTCAGAACTTGCTCTTTGACTAAATGAAGTGAGAGTGAAAATACCTAACCTGAACAGCAGTCCCCTGGGGGAGACAGGCAAGGCTCCAGAGGAGGAAGTAATGTACAGGATCAACCCTTCCGAGCCAGGGGAGGACGAAGGCCAGACATCTCACCAGCTGCCATGGAATCCAAGAATAGTTCTAACATCTGCAAGAGGTCCTGTGGCTTGAACTCTCCATGCTGTCACTCCTGCAACTCAGAAACACAGCCAGCATGTATGTGGAGTCAGCAAAATGGGTGTCTTTGATTTACAAGGAATTGGAGGTATCTCATTAAGCCACTTAAGCTTGTTTTAAGGGGGGGTGGGGAGAGCAAGGCTATAAAACAATAAAGCATTGTATTCAGTCTCAGACAGTAGACTGTGGACAAAGTCTTTATTTTGTATTCTTTGCCATGTATTACATGTACTGCACATAACATAATATATGGTGGCAATTTAATATGTTTATTTCCAATGACTAGGTCTATAGCTCAGTGAAAGAGCATTTGCCTATCATCAGAGTTCCATCCCTACCATATAAAAACCACCTTTGTCCTTTACTTGTTATTCATTTTAAGAGTTGCCATCAGGCATGGCAGTTCAGTCCTGTAACCCTAGCATTTCAGAAACTGAGAAAAGATCATCTCCACTTCAAGGCTAGCATGGCGTACATAACAGATTCATAATCACTCTGCACTACACAGTGAGACTATATTCGCTGCATGGAGATGGCTCAGCAGTGAAATGCTTGGTTGCAAGCATGAAGATCAGTGCTCATATCCCCAACGGCCACACACAAAGCTGTACACAGCACACATACAGTTTTATCATTTCAGTTTTGGAGGGGCAGAGATGGGGAGCTCTCTGGGGCTAACTGCCTAGCTGAGTTGGTGAGCTCCAGATCCAGGGACAAACCCTGTCTCAGAAAATAATGTGGAAAGCAATAGAGGAAGACACCTGACATAGCCTTTTGCTGTCCACACACATGGGCACATAGAAACACACACACACACACAGGAGCACACACCCCTACACACAACTTTAAAGCAGCAATACGTTATGTCTTCAGTAGAAGATTCAGTAGATTGTGTTAACATTCTCAGTGTACATTCTGCCTCCTTTCGAGAGTATTAGACTGCCCCATTGAGGTCAGGCTTGACTATGATATATGTTTATCATCCATCTTCTATGAGCTAAATTTCCCCCAATAGAGACTATTTCTTTTGCCTGGATGTCAAGATAAAGAAGAAACAAAAAAGAATGGTGTTGGAGGTTGGTCTAATGCTAATTACTGGCCCTGAAGATCTGGTTACTGCCCGCCCAATATACCCATCCTTGTTTGTGTAAACCTGCCTAAAATATACCTGACTGGTTGATTAAACAGCCTATACCCGGGCAGAACAGAATGGTGTAGGCATGGCTAGGGTTCCTGGGCTCGTGAGGAGAATCACAGGAAATAGGATGAGAGAGGAAGGAGGAGGATGCTGCGATGGGTTAGCCTGGAGAAGAAACTATGTGGGGCTGGGAGGAAGGACTCCAGTAATGGTGTAAAAAGGCTCAGACGGAGAATAAAAGCAAGTATTTATAAGATTATGGATGGAAAATAGGGGGGTTAAAGAAGATGACATTGGATGGGGGCTTGGAGATGGATGGTGTGGTGATTCACATAGTGTAGGTAGGAGTATCTGTCCAAGGTAAATAAAGCAATCATATCATCATATCATAAAATTTAACAGGTGTCTGTGTCTTATTATTTGTGATGGCAGGTTAAATAATGCGGTGATAATTTTTGGACTAATAATAAACATTATATAGCCCAACAGCTTTTTTTTTTTTTTTTTACTACAGCAGAGCTGAGACTGCCCCACAGTTGATGCATGGTGAGTGAGAAATAATACTTTGTTGTAAACCATTAGGATTTTAGAGCTGTTTGTTATTGCAATGTAACCCAGTAAAAGCTGACTTACACAGTTAACAGCAAATGGCAATAACAAAGATGTTTAACCAATCATCATTAAACAGCTCATATAAAATTATGAACAAAGAGACCAACCTCACATATTATTTTTTTAATATGAGGACAAGTCCTTCCATCTTTCCACCAACAGTTCCACAGGACCCCCAGAGCTACGCCCCTTGCTTGGCTGCAAGTCCCAGCATCTGTCTTGATCTGCTGCTGACCAGAGCCTCCCAAACAGCAGTCAAGTTGGGCTCCTGTCTGCAAGCATAGCAGAGTTATCATTATTAGTGTCGGGGGCTGGCTCTCTACTGTGGGTTGGGCCAATCATTGTTTGGACATTCCCTCAATCTTTGTTCCCTCCTTATCCCTGTACTTCTTGTAGGTAGGGTAATTTTTGGATCAAAGGTTTTGTTGTTGGGTTGTTGTTCCCCTCCTTCCACTAGTCCTGCCAGGCTAGGAGGTGGTCACTTCAGTCTCCGTGGCCCCTCTCCCCATTAGGAGTCTCAGCTAGAGTCACACCCATATCCTCCCAGGAGCCTACCCTATAGCAGGCCTCCAGCTTGACCAAGAGACACTCCCCCCTTTCCCTTCTTGTTCCTAGCTCTCTCACCTTCCACCCCCATTCCTTCTACATCTGTCCTCACTCTTGTTTCTGTCCCCATTCCATGTCCTGCCCAGTTTCCTCTCTTCATCCACCTTTGCTATCTATTCTATTCCTTTTCTGAGTGACATTCCAGCACCCTCCCTGTGCCCTCCTTGTTTCTTAGCTTCTTTGGGTCTGTGGATTGTAGTACGGTTATCTTGTACCATAGGGGTCAAGATAGATGCTAGAACTTGCATCCAAGCATGGGGCAGAGCTCTGAGGGTCCTGTGGAAGTGTTGGGAAAAGACGGAAGGACCTGGAGGAGACAGAAACCTCACAAGAAGACCAACAGATACAACTAACCCAGTCTCATGGGGGCTTTCAGAGACTGAGACATCAAC